>NC_068911.1:180196003-180496003 GCF_023091745.1 Budorcas taxicolor
AGTTCTTATCTGTGAGTTCAGCCAAGGGAGAATGATCATCACTGGAAAACATGTTCTGTGATCCTACTTAAGGATCCACAAGGCGGCATAAATTCAAGAATGATATTCTTTCAGAATGTAAATAATTGATTGTACACTTCATTCAGAACGCTTCTCTTTGAAATAAGATAGTAATTTCATGTGTTGGAAAAACAGATTGTTCCAGAAGTATGAAGCTCTCACTTTTTAAAAAAAATGGACCTTATTTTTTTTAAAGTGGTTTTTGGGTTCACAGCAAAGTTGCGCGGGTCATAGATTTCCCGTATAGCCTCTGCCCCGAGACGCGCACAGCCTCTCCCGCTTTCAGCATCCTCACCAGGGTGGTACATTTTACAATTGATGATCCTGCATTGATAACATTGATGTATCATTGTCACTCAAAATCTGCAGTTTACTTTAGGGGGTATATCCTGTGACTTTGGACATGTATATAATGACATGTATCCAGCATTATAGTAAAAACTCTGATTTTTTTTTTAAACAGCTTTCCTTAGTTATAAATTCATCATTTCATAATCCACTGTCAGCTAGTTATTATCTCCTTGTTTAATACAGAGAATCCGTGGTCTAACCATAGATATTTACTAAACAGCTGTTATATTTCAGAGATTGTTTTACGGTACTTTTTCTCGCAAAACTAAATTATCTCCCAAGTCTGTTTGTTTTGGAGTAAGTAGCACCAATTATTTTGATGTGTTTCCTTATGATGCGGCGTAAGTGGAGCAGAGGTAAAGTGTGAGCTGATTTTGTCACCTTGAGGGAGTCATTTAACCTTGGTAAAATCTAAAGATTAGATCTTCCAGTTTTGAGCTTATGTGATTTTGTTTTCTGTCTTTGAATGAAAGAAAATCAAAGAAATTTGGAGTTCCTCAAAGAAACTTACATCTTAAAAAAGTGATAAGACAATAGATTCAGTTTTAATAGTTTGATTTGTAAGTGAAGAGTCCAGGCTGAGGCGTTGGTTATTTTTGTCTTTAGGTGTAGCTCACCAGTGTTACCATGGTTTCATAAAGGCTGTTCAGGAAGGAAACATCCAGTGGGAGAGTCGGACATACCCTTATCCCGGGACCCCCATCACCCAGCGGTTCTCACACAGTAAGTATCCTGAAAGCAGGTCCCATCTTGCCGGCGGTCATGTTTGCAAAAGCTATTTTTGAGGCTTGTGTTTTGCCTGACGTTTTTAATGAAGGGAATGTAAATGAGGATCCACACTAATTTTACAGCCAGACTAGGGCAGAGCGTGAGCCTAACAGCACTGCAGGCTCTGTGGTGTAGTTTCATGCCCTGCTTTCCCACTGGACTTTCCCAGTGTCAGTGCTCCAAAGAGGTCAAGGGCCTGCGCTTTTACACACTTGACATCGGGTAAGAGAAGGATGAAGGGGAGGTGTGCATGAGGGCGTTTCTGTGATCCTGCTTCGGGAGTAGCCAGAGTTTAGCAAGAACTCTGTTTTAACATGGTGTGTGTTCGGCAAACACGGAATTTGACTGGGGTCACACACAAATTCTGAACATGAAGGATATTGATTATAAAATACAAATTTAAGTAATAAAATCATAAATAAAATGTTCTGGCAAATAGACATAATTTAGAGCTTTGACTCATTCTGGAATTAACTCTCCATTGTAGCTGATTTTTATAGATGCCACTTTACGTATGTTTTCCTTTGACTCGGGCCCCACACCTTGTGGAGTCTTAGTTCCCTGACCAGCGATGAAACCCAGGCCCCAGCAATGAGAGCACTGGATCCTAACCACGGCCGCCAGGGACTTCCCAGTGTCATTTCATTCCGGAGGCGACTGCTTTGCCCTGAGCCGCGAGGGGAAGCCCATTGGTGGTTCCTGTCCATCCGTGGAAGTGAGCCTGAGCTGTGTTGCGCTGGAGGCCAGTAAAGGTGTTCACATACTCGGTTTTACAAAAGTTCATTGAGAAGAGAGGGAAGCCTTTTAGAAAGTTCTCGGAATTACTGCTTTAGTTATATTACTTGCCTATTCAGAAACCTTGAGTGTCTGTCCAGTGGTAAAAGCTAAACTTAGTCATATTTAAAACCGTCTTTAAGCCGACTTATTTCTACATTTACTACTTCATCTCCTGACTTTTCCCAAGAGCTCACCTCATTTTAAGTTGTCCTTTTGCTGTGCTCATTTCTTCCTCCCTGGAGTATTCTCGTCCACTTAGCTGAGGCCTGCTTCTTCTTGAAAGCTCAGTTTAAGTTCTAGCTCTTTGGGGAAAGCTTTTCTCAACTCTCTGAGCCACAGAAAAAATTTTCCTGATCTGAACTTCTGTCTGGAATACTGATTTGGCACCTAACTCATATTGTCTTTCACTGTTAACTTTTATATTTGTGTCTCTTTTTTTAAGCCATATTTTGAAAATTGAGGGGAAGGAGAGTTATTGGTTATCAGTGTTACATAAGAATTACTCGCAAAGTTACCAACTTAAAACAAGATTTATTATCTCACAGTTCCTCAGGGTCAAGAATTTGGGAGTAGCTCAGCTGGAAAGTTCTGAGTCAGGGTCTCTCATGAGGTTACAGCCAGTCTGTCAGCCAGGGCTCCCGGCCCCTGAGCGCTCGAGTGACGCCTGGGGCGTCTGTCTCCAGGCTCACTTGGTAACTATTGAGAGAAGACTCGGCTCCTTACCGCGTGGACTTCTGCACAGAGCTGCTCACGACTTGGCAGTGGGCTTCCCGCGAAATGAGCGATCCGAGCGAGACGTGGAGACGCTGAGCTGGCGGCCTTGCTGTTTCCTACAGCCTGACCTCTGAAGCGAGCCCCGTTCTTTCTGCTCTGTCCTGTGGGTCACACCGGGGCTCACCAAGGGTGCAGTGCCAGGCGGTGGGGACCCGTGGCGGTCTCTTGGAGGTTGGCTGCCGCAGACCATACGCCGCGCCCTCACGTCCAGAGGTGTTCAGTGAAACACGAGGGCTCGTCGCCGTCTGTGAACTGAGTCTGAGTAGATCAGAGGAGTGAGTCGAGGTGTTGGCTGCTGTCAGTTCTCTCGGGGAGCTGTTTCTACTCTTGCTGTTGTAAACCCCCTGAGCAGTAGATCTCAAAAGTACGCTGCTCGGACTTCGGGGGAGGGAGGTGTCTGTGAGACGCATTGTGGGGTCTGTGCGGTCAGGACTGGCTTCCGCTGGTCTCCTCCTGTGAGCGTGGCCGTGCCGTGCGTGCCCTTGCCCTGAGCGTCGGCTGTAGCAGTCCCCCGGCGCCGCTTGGGCACCGTGTGCGCAGCTGGCAGCGCAGCGAAAAGACAGTGGCTGCTTCTTCAGCTGCTGCTACTTGTTATGATGATAAAAATAGTTTTGAAAGAGTCTCAAATGTCTTCAGGAGTTCATAGACGTATACTTTGCAGTAAAATTTAGATGAATCCTTGCTGAAAACATTTTATGAAATGATGGGAGGATCCATATTAGGTCCAGTATTTATTGTTGGAGGAAGGGTGGCTGCAGTTATCTGCAGATGCTTGGAGTGAGGAGCAGAGACAAGGTTCACTTGTTCTTGCCTGCGGTGGCCTCTGTTGCCGCAGGAAGAGGGCTCGCCCTGGAGGCGGTGCCTGGGCCTCTCGCTGGCGCGGGCCTCCCCATTGCTTGGAGCAGCTCTAGGTGCCGTGGCACAGCAGGTGGGGCTCGAGTGGTCCGGAATGCAGGCTGAGTGGTGGCGTGCACGGGGTCAGGAGCTCTGAGGCACGTGGGATCTCCCACACCAGGGGTCGAACCGGTGCCCCTTGCATTGCCAGGTGGCCCCTTAAATATTAGGCTGCGACGGAAGCCCGGGGCGGCGTTTTGAAACAGACAGTGTTGGAACCCTTTGTTGTTTAATTGCTCAGTTGTATCCAACTCTTTGCCTCCCCGTGGAAGGCAGCACGCCAGGCCTCCCTGTCCTTTACCATCTCCCAGAACTTGCTCCAACCCATGGCCATTGAGTGGCTGGTGCCATCCAACCATCTTGTCCTCTGTCTTCCCCTTCTCCTCCTGCCTTCACTCTTTGCCAGCATCGGAGTCTTCTCTAGTGAGTCAGGTTTTTGCATCAGTGGCCAAAGTATTCAGCTTCAGCATCAGTCCTTCCAGGACTGATTTCCTTTAGGATGGACTGGTTTGATCTTGCAGTCCAAGGGACCTTCAAGAGTCTTCTCCAACACCACAGTTCAAAAGCATCAATTCTTCAGCACTCAGCTTTCTTCACAGTCCACCTCTCACATCCATACATGACCACTGGAAAAACCATAGCCTTGACTAGACGGACCTTTGTTGGCAAAGTAATGTCTCTGCTTTTCAGTATGCTGTCTAGGTTGGTCATGGCTTTCCTTCCAAGGAGTAAGCGTCTTTTAATTTCATGGCTGCAGTCACCATCTGCAGTGATTTTGAAGTCCCCCAAAATAAAGTCTGCCACGGTTTCCACTGTTTCCCCATCTATTTCCCATGAAGTGATGGGACCAGATGCCATGATCTTAGTTTTCTGAATGTTGAGTTTCAAGCCAGCTTTTTCACTCTCTACTTTCTGTCTCTACTTTCACCAAGAAACTCTAGTTTCTCTTCACTCTCTGCCATTTGAGCCGTACCATCGTGTATCTGAGGTTGTTGACATTTCTCCTGGCAGTCTTGATTCTACCTTGTGCTTCCTCCAGCCCAGCGTTTCACATGATGTACTCTGCATGTAAGTTAATAAGCAGGGTGACGATATACAGCCTTGTTGAACTCCTTTCCCAATTGTGAACCTGTCATTTGTTCCATGTCTGATTCTAACCGTTGCTTCTTGACTCACACGGAGGTTTCTCAAGAGACATGTAAGGTAGTCTGTCTCTTAATGTTTATTACCATCTGCCTTTTACCATAATTATCTGTGTAGGAGAGGCTGCATGCTAAAGAAAAACTTTTGATTTGGGAAGCAAGTTCCTTGGCTCCTCTGATCGACTTTCCTCATCCGTAAAATGTATATACGCCCATATGTTTAGGAGTTTTCCACAGTTTGTTGTGATCCACAGAGTCAAAGGCTTGTGTAGTCAATGAAGCAGAAGTAGTTGTTTTTCTGGAATTCCCTTGCTTTCTCCATGATCCAGTGAATGTTGGCAATTTGATCTCTGGATCATCTGCTTTTTCTAAACCCAGCTTGTACACCTGGAAGTTCTCAGTTCACATACTGCTGAAGCCTAGCTTGAAGGATTTTGAGCAGAACCTAGAATTCAGTTCAGTTCAGTCGCTCAGTTGTGTCTGACTCTTTGCAAAACCATGGAGTGCAGCATGCCAGGCTTCCCTGTCCGTCACCAAATTGCATAGTTCCCCCCAAATTTTCTTCTCTCCTTAATTTAGTGAATGGCATTATCATTCTCTCTGTTGTACAAACTTGAAAGTTTGGTTTCACGCTCAGTTCCTCTCCCTCCCTCAGCAACAGAAGTCGGACCTTGCTGACCCTGCTCTGTCTCTGCAGTCTGTCTCAGACCTTTCATTACTCACACTTATGACTTAATCATCCCATCTTTGCTAAGTCTTTTCTTCCTCCTTTCCTCCCCCACCTCTCTCCCTCCCACATTGCAGCATCTTACTTCCCCGGCCAGAGATCACACCTGTATCTCCTGCAGAAGTGTGGAGTCTTAACCACAGGATCAAGAGGGCTGCTGCTGCTGCTAAGTCGCTTCAGTTGTGTCCGACTCTGTGCAACCCCATAGATGGCAGCCCACCAGGCTCTGGAGTGGGTTGCCATTGCCTTCTCCAATGCATGAAAGTGAAAAGTGAAAGTGAAGTCGCTCAGTCGTGTCCGACCCTCAGCGACACCATGGACTGCAGCCCACCAGGCTCCTCCGTCCCTGGGATTCTCCAGGCAGGAGCACTGGAGTGGGTGCCACTGCCTGCTCCGAGGATCAAGAGGGAAGTCCCCCTAAGTCTTTTCTAAACAGTCTTCTTACCTTGTCTCTTCATCTGAACCTGGTCTAGACACTGTTGGCAGCTGTCCCTAAAACCGGGGACAGGGCCACCTCCTAGGGCGTTTGGAAATATGCAAGGCCATTGCTTACTGTCTTGACTGGACAGTACCGCAGGCAGTTAGTAGGAAGGACCAGGGTTGCCGAATGTCCTGTAGTGAATGGGATGATCCTGCACTCAAAGAACTGACCTGTTCAGAAATGACAGGCGCCCCCGTGCTGGGAAGCACTGCAAATCTAAGACGTAAAACCAGCCGCATAACTCCTCTGCCAAAAGGCCTCAGCCTTTCTGCACCGCATGTGGAAGCTTCCCCTCCGGTGGCCTTCGAGGCCCCAGCCTGCCTTTTCAGCCTGACTCACTGCGGCATCCTTACGCAGTTAGGCTCCACCCACACAAGATTCTGTGTTTGTCTGAAATTCCCTACTTGGTGGCTTTGCTTAGATGCTCTGATTTCATTTCCCTTCCCCTCCCTTTCCTTTTTAGCCCCTAGATATGTTCCCCCTTTCTTAATTGACAGAAAATGCCCTGACCTCTAAAACCCATCTAGGAGACAAAGCCAAAAGCCACCTTCTTTCACACTATTCTCAAGTTGCCCCGTGTGGAGATTAAGCTCTTCCCTTTCTCTGCTTGTGCTGCCTGAGTACGCTCTTCATACCTTCCTCTTAATGCTTATGACCGTCTGCCTTTTACAGTAATTCTTTGTGCAAGGAGACCACATGGCAAAGAAGAGCTTTAGACTTGGGAAGCGGGTTCCTCGGCTTCTCTGATCCACACTTCCAGAAAATGCGTATAACGGATTCTGTTTGTGCACAGGTTACGAGGAGATTTAATTGAGGAAACACTTGTAGAAATATGTAACCTGCAGAATGATACGACAGTGATGGTGTCCCCTCCACAAGGTACTTGTCTCCTTGAGGACACTCTGGTCCCATGTCTTAGACAGCTTGTGCCCCTTCCAGAACACCCGGTTCATAGTTGACATCTGTCAATTCTGTGGAATTGTGTAACAAAGATATGAGCAATAGAGCTTCTTTCTTATGTAAAAGTCAAGACAGAAAATGCAGGGGAAGTAAATGAAGGCAGTTCCCCTAGGTATTCGATGAGTGTTTGTGTGGCCAGACCTGCAACTCTTGACTAAGGTAGAATGTCCCTTCAGACGGACCTAGGGGTCTGTTGAGTCCCCAGCTCTGTGTTTTGAAAAGCCTTTTGGTGTTCGGGCTGCGTATATGGTCGGGCCATTCCATACACATGCTGGTCTCGCTCCTGCAACACCAGCAGGCCCAGACTGGGTAACCCACCCGTCTTACTCCATGGCTATGCAGTTACAGGCCTTACCCGTATGTCCTGGCTTGCAGATGCTAGACACGGGACAGCCTAAGCGTGGGGTAGATGCCTCAGGACCTTTCCCTGGAGACGAGAGAGGAGACAAGGGAACTTCACCTCTGAAAGTGCAGAAGTCGGAGTTCCGTGCACATTCAGTGACTGCCAGGCGCCATGGAAAGCATGGAACGACTGGGGGGCCTTGGACCTCGGGGAGTTAGAGTGTAGCAGGAAGTACTCAGAACACTGAGAGCTCTGTGCTTACTGTGCGTGTGACTGTGAGTGCTGGATTTGTCTTCAGTTAGGAGCTCCTAGATTTTAACTTGAGGCCTGTGACTTTTAGGAGCTGTTCGTGGAGCAGTCAAGCACATTTCAGAAAACCTGAAGAGATTTAGCAGTTGGAATGATCACATTCTCAATGTTACTAATATTTTTTAGCAGGGCAGTCATACCGTACGGTGGATAGTAGCTTCCGTATAGCACATTGCAGTGGTCTGCGTGTTCTCAAAGGAGAATGTTCTGTTTGGGTGGAGAACTTTGGTGAAAGGAAATATCTGCTTGAGCGCTGGTATTTGCTTAAATTCTTAGTTTTTTCTAAAAGGCCCATTGAATTTGTTGGGTCCTCAACCCCCACTCAGGCCAACACGTCAGCGTCTTAAATAAAAACAGACAAACATGGTTCAATAGGATGCTTAAAATATTTGAGTGTATTATTGACGGCTGTTTTCTCCTTCTCATTATGTCTGAGTTCTAAACATAGCTGCCTAAATTGACTCTCTTCCTCTCCAAGCTTTGTTGATAATGCCTGCTGGATGTTGAAAATACAGTGTGTGAAACTTGTCGTTTCAGTCCCACCAGCTTAGCATAGAGTTTGGGCTGTGTCTTCCTCTTCCAGGAGCCTTTGTTTGCTCAAAGAGAGCAGGAAAATGCCATTTGCCTTATTTTAGTATAGGATTGAAATACACGTGGCGAAGATCTCACGGGGCCAGCTGCTGGCTAGGTTTTCAATCCAAATAGAGCAGAAGCATGTTTGTTGCCTCTGAAAAATAAAGGCACTGTGTTCTTTAAGCAGCTGCCAAGAGTTGGTCTTTGAGAAATAGTGGGACATAAATGAGCCCCTGACTGGTTTAGTTATGAAATCATGGATCTGTCTTATCAAACATTGTTATAATGGACCTCAGTTAGAGTTTCAGAAGACAAGGGGCATGGCTAATTTCTGTTCTGGGGTTCTGGATTATCCAGAGGAATAGAATGTTCTCTTATGCTGGGCACCAGTCAGGTCAATTTTAAATTGCCCTGATTTGTTGGAGTAGCTAGTTCAAAAAAGGTATAAAAAGACCAAGATACTGGAAGCTTTTAATGGCTCTAGTGGAGATTCAAGCGTGGCTTCAGTGATTATCCTTTTTGTTTGTTGAATGTCATCTAACTCGATCCATGTTATTTGCAGTGCTTAACAACTCTGAAACATGAGCAATGGAGTTACATAGAATTTTCCTTTTTGGGGGGCTGCACAGTTTAGGGGGCAGTGAAAGCGTGAAGTCCTAGCCACTGAACTGCCAAGGAATTCCCAGGATTACACTCCTCAGTAGCCTTTCTTATTGGCGTGTTAATGTAAAAGCTGGTTTAGTTATGGATTGCAAGTTATTTTCAAGGCAAAGAAAGTCAGAGGGGAAATTCCCTGGCGGGGGCCTGGCTCCAGTCCCTAGTCAAGGAACTGAGATCCCTCAAGCTGCATGGCGCCATCAGGAAATAAAAAGAAAGAAAGAAAGTAGTGGGAAGCGTGAAATCACGTCACCCTTCGTATTCCATCGTAGCATGTTTGAGTTCTGGGAGTAATTAAGTGTTCTGCAGATGTGAGCCTGTTGACGATTAAACAGCATTTCACTTCCTAATATCTCTAGTTTCTTTAATTTCTTTGTTAATTTGAAAAGTCTGCAGCTCTGTTATTGTGCATTGTTAGAGGTCAGATGGGAGAAGGCAATGGCACCTCACTCCAGCACTCTTGCCTGGAAAATCCCATGGACGGAGGAGCCTGGTGGGCTGCAGTCCATGGGGTCGCTTAAGGTCGGACACGACTGAGCGACTTCACTTTCACTTTTCACTTTCTTGCATTGGAGAAGGCAATGGCAACCCACTCCAGTGTTTTTGCCTGGAGAATCCCAGGGACGGGGGAGCCTGGTGGGCTGCCGTCTGTGGGGTCGCACAGAGTCGGACACGACTGAAGTGACTTAGCAGCAGCAGCAGCAAAGGTCAGATGTTTTGGATTCACTGCTTCCACTGGCTGAGACTACGGGGTATAAGTGACCGAACACATTGCTTTTATTATCTCTTAACTCATCCAATTTTCAGATGTGGCTTTCCTAGTGTGGAGAGTCCTTAAAGGCCTATCAAGTGGGCTGAGTTTAGAAAAAATAAGAAAGGAGGGTTATTCCCAGAGCGTTTGTGTATCACAAGAGGTGATTATAGCAGTGGCACTTGCCTTTTTCTGAGCTTGAGTAATGGTGCCAGAGTTCAGAAGAGATCTTAAGAACAGTGGTGGACGGAATTGAGCTGGACCTACCGATGGGCTGGGTGATCACCAAAGCCATGCCGCCCTAGTGGGCCGAACCTCTGAGTTCCTTTTCCCTTTCCGCTTCCTTTCCCGTGATGCTTAATGTTTTAGCCTAGTTTCCCTTGGAGAGGTCTAGTTTTCCCACTGATGTGCATGGAATGGATGAATAGTTTTGCTCCACTCTTTTCCCTAAAACCCCGGATGGTGAATGCAGAGCTGTGAGGAGCGTGGCCATCTCTCCCACAGGATAGAGGCTGCGTGCGCCCTCTGGGAAGCACGGTGGTGGAGCTGAGCTTCCACGTGTCTTGTCCAGGCCCTGGCTCTGGTCTTCCTGGTGTTAGGGGAACAGCCCCTCTCACAGCCAGCCTTTTGCCTTCAGAATAGTGTCCGCTGGTGAGGTGTATATGATCACCTGGTTAAAAAGGCGTTTCTTAGAGACCTCGGTGCTCTTCGTTGACTTATTTACAGTGTGTGTTTGCTTCTGGCGTGCTGGGTCTCTGCTGCTGTGCGCCGGCTTCTCTCATGGAGCGGGGCTCCGGGCGCGTGGGCTCCGCAGCTGGGGCTCCAGCACTCGGGACTGTCATCGCCCGAGGCGTGTGGAGTCTTCCCGGGCCAGGGGTGACCCCGTGTCCCCTGCACTGGCAGGCGGTTCCTATCCGCTGCACCACCAGGCAAGGCCGACGCTGGTGCTTTTCACGTGGTACTTACGCGTTGGTTTTCTGTTCAGCACCGAACAGTCAGCTTTGGTGGCTTCTGGACACACCTAGGAGCTTAATGACTTTCACGTTTTTCCTCTTGGTGGTTTGGGGACCACACGACCTCCGAGATCCCCAAGCTACTCTGGCTCCGTATGTGTGGTTACTTTGTGGCATTGATTAAAATTATGTTCTGTGATTCTCTTTCATAGAAAGTCGTGTTTATTGTTTCGTTTCTTCACATCTCATTCGAAAGCAACAGCAGTGAGAGGAGAGGCGGGGAGCGGGGGGAGGACCGAGAGCCCGCCATTGGCAGTGCCACTCCCTCTGGCCCGCGGGGACGGCGGTGCAGGCTCAGGCTGGTCATGGAGCTGTGCTGGCCCTCCACTCGTTGAGCGCTCTGAATCCACGTTCTCGTGTGCTCTTGCTAGAATAATGCTCTCATGTAATATCATCGGCAGCCTGCTTAGCGTGCTCAGAAATAACGTTTCCATAGCTTCTCTCTGGTCCTTAAAGGTTAATGTAGTGTTGATGAGGCTGAAGACACGAGGCTGGTCATAGGAAGGTTGGCACCTGGTAACAGCTACGACATGCGTGAAATGATCGGTCTTTGAAAGATACAGACTGCAGTTACAGTGTTAGAGCACCTTCCAAATCAGACACCAGTTGCTCATTAACTGTTTTCTTTCTAGGTGCGTGCTATTATGATGCTAATCAGTCTATGTATGTGTTTGGAGGCTGTACCCAGAGCAGTTGCAATGCTGCCTTCAATGACCTCTGGCGACTTGACCTAAATAGCAAAGAGTGGATCCGACCTTTGGCTTCAGGTGAGAGAGAACATGCTGCTCTTTGCCCCTCACCAGGTAACTCGCTTTGCACGGACACTCATGATCCTTTCAGTGTTGGTCTCAAGAACAGAGCTGGGGCCCCAGGTCCTCTGTCAAATCTGCTTGTAAACGCTGAAGAGTAACATGCTTGTGTGCGGCCTTTGTACTCTTTCTAAATTATACTGTACCGTTAGTGTCGGTACCCTGCCAGAATTGCTGTGCTGCTGTGTGAATTCATTTGTGTGGTTTTCTCAAGTCCTTGTACAGGTGTGATCTGCTCTTTGGTGTGACGTTGAAGTAACAGCAGCAGCCCGTCGTGAGAACTGTAGTTGGCTGACAGAAGCTGCTGTCCCAGGGCTAAGGTCTCTGAATGTCGCTTGCTGTTGCCAGCTCAGGTACCTGGGGAGAGTGTGAAACATGCCCCTGCTGGTTCCTCCTAACTGCTCAGGAGCGTGGGAAGATTCCACAGTTGGTGCAGCCCCGCATTGTCCCACTGCGCCAGAATCCGTGCAGGAAGCTGCTGGGTCATTTTCTCTTTTGACCTCGCCTTTCTTGGGGAAGAAAAACGCGCGCGCACACACAGTTGTTCCTGCACTCAAAGCGGAGTGGCTTGAAAATGCAATTACAAGCTTGGAGGGCTCGGGTGACGGACGAATAGCGTCCGCTGAGTATAAAGCGCCCTGCGCAGCTTGTTGGCAAGCTTTTCCCAAACAGTCTTCTTTTGGCCTTGCAGGGTTACAATTCATCGTACTTATTTAGGTCTTGTTTGCTTTGATTACTAAATGGAAGGCAACATGGTATATTAGAAAGGGCACTGGACTGAGAGTGAGGCGACGTCAGTTTCATTTCCTGGCAAAAATCACCAATTCTGCATGTAACGATGACCAAGTTACCGTATCTCTCTGGGCGAAGTGTGCAGCGGATCAGAAGATCCTGTTTTTAAACGAGTTGAGAGAGCTGCTCTGTGTTTCCCCGTGTTTCTGTGATGACTGCTCTGAATGTCTCAGCCAGACGCATAGAATCTTTTTATGAGAAGAAGCTGCGCGTTGCTTCCCCAGCGCGGTAGCCCCTGGCTGCTTCCTCTGCGGCAGACGGCGCGGGAGGGAAGCACAGAGTGGCAGCAGGCACACAGAGCTGGGGCTGGGCGTGAGCACGTGGGACCCTGGAAAGTTATCGGAAAGATGAAAGAGTGTTAAGCTGTAAAATGCTTTGAATATTAGGACGGTTTTAGAGCCTTCAGAACTTTGTACTTTGGAGCATTTCTCTTTCTTTCTAGCACTTTGTAACCCCTGTTGCACTTAACACAGCATTGATGAATACTTAGAATCATGGATTCTAAAATGCAGAGGGTCTTTTTAGCTTAAGCATCTTATTGCCATTGTACTTATTGTCCAGGCCCCATTTCAGAGTAGCTTTGATGTCCCAGTAACAAAATGCCAATACCGCCTTTCTCTGTTTCGTGACCAAGCTCATGCCTTTGGGGCTTCCCTGGTGCCTGTGGTGCAGGAGACCTGGGTTCTCTCCCTGGATCAGGAAGAGTCCCTGGAGAAGGGACTGGCTACCCAATCTAGTAGTCTTGCCTGGAGAACCCCATGGACAGAGGAGCCTGGTGGGCCACAGTCCATGGGGTCGCAAAGAGTCGAACGCCACTTGAGCAATGAACACTTTTATGCCTTCGACAGTTTGGTGTGGGTGTTGCTCTTTCTTGTACGTGTGGACTTGTGGACCTTCATAGCCTGTTGGCATCTACTTTGCTTATTTTTCCTTATTTTTCTTTACAAGATAGACATGGCATTTTTGTTGTTGTTAACTACTAAGTTTAAAGACTATACTTTGAATCCCCTAGGTAGAAGTATCAGAGAAATAACTGTCTTTGTAATGCAGATTTTATAACTGATCTGAATTTTATAAAAAATACAGTGTTGGACTGTTCCCTTTTATAAAACATATTGGCTCCTAAAAGTTTAAAAGTAATTTTCTAACAGAACAGCTCAAAGAATCTAGTTTCTGGATCACTCTGATCTACAGTTAGAGGCTAGTTTTTTGTGGGGTGGGGGGGGGGACTGGGGACTGAGCTCTTTGAAATGTCTAGTTTAAATTTAAAAAAGAAACCAGCAGCTTAATTAGGAGAGTGAGACTGCTGGCTTCCCAGGAGGCACACTGCCAGTGCAGGAGGTGCAAGAGGTGTGGGTTCAGTCCCTGGATTGGGAAGAGCCCTCAAGGAGGGCGATTGCACCCCACTCCAGCAGTCTTGTCTGGAGAGCCCCACGGACAGAGGAGCCTGGCGGGCTACCGTCCACAGGGTCACAGAGAGTCAGACACGACTGAGCGCGTTCACACAGAAACACATGGGAACCTCACTGAGGCGGAGAGCCCGTGGAAAGGTTGCCTGGGATGCTCCTCTCTGCTGTCACGAGTCCCAGTCAAACGTCAGTGATTCTTTCTGAATGAAACACAGTTGTTGGTACGTCTTGGTGGGCCTGACTCGCCCATTTGAGCACTGGGAGGTGGGTGAGCTGGATGGTGCCCGAGGGGAGGGTGCTGCTACTGCCCTTTGGTGCCAGATGCGAAGCCTTCCAGCATTTGAGTATCTGCAGGTGAAGCGCGTCCAGAGTGACAGTTTTACCCGTGTTCAGTCTTCAGGGGTAGCTCTTTGGAAGAGAGCATCACACAGACAGCGGAGCAGTTTGCACTGGGAGCCGAGTCTCGATGCAGAGGGCTGCCGTCAGGTGCCTTTTCCCCTGTGTGGTTGGCTGTATTGCACAGGAGACTGGAGCATCTCATTTGGCTTGGTGTCTTAGCACAGGCTGCCATAACACAATACCACAGTCTGGGGCTTTTCAGCCCCAGAAACTTATTTCTCACAGTTCTGGAGACTAGGAGTCTGAGATCCGGGGGCTGATGAAGGCTCTTTTCCTGGCTGTCAGAGAACCAGGCAGCTTGTTCTGTGTCCACGTAGCAGAGAGTGAGTTCTGGTATCTCCTCCTCTTTTTGTAAACCAGATCATCTCCCAAAGCTCTGATCTTGGTGTGCCATTGCCCTGAGATTCAGACTCAGCATGTGGGTTTGGGAAGGACGCAGCCCGGTCCATAGCAGTTGGAAATAATGTGTTTTGTCAACAAAAGCTTGTCCTGCGTTTCTTTGGAAATGAGAGGAGGAGGAGCCTCTGCAGGCAGGCGGGTGGTGATGAGTGTTGCGATGACAGCTCTTACGGTTGAGAGACCACCGGTGGCGCTTCTCCGACACTTCCGCTGAGGTACCGCCTCCTCCCTTATACACGAGGGTAGGTGAGTCCTGCCTTCGTGGAGCTTATACTGTAATGGGGAAGAAACGGTAAACACATAAAGGAAGCGAGGAGTGAGACGTAAAATGAGCAAGGGAGACAGCCTCTTCTGCTGCGACATGACGGGTGCAGGGTGCAGGGCGGGGAAGGTGGCGCGTGCGGAGAGCAGGGCGTGTTGCAGGAGCGCGAAGCAGGCCTTGTGGGCGCAGGGTGGCGGCAGAGGCAGGGCTGGGGTGCAGATGGGCGCCAAGGGCGCTGCGACCCTGCAGACAGTGTAAGGAACGCTGCTGCTGCTATATAAGAGATGGGTTAAAGGAAGGCAAGAAGACGGAGCAGAGAGAACAGATAGGCGGCTGTCGGAATAGTGGCGGTGGGAGCATGTGAGGGCTTTGGACCAGGGTCGCAGCAGTGGAGATGGAGAAGAGAGAGTGAGTCTGCGCTGAGCTTTCTGTTAAAACTGATGGGACTTCTTGATGGGTTAGATATGGGAGGGTGAGAAGGGCAATCAAGGCTGACTTCCGCACACTTAGGTAGATAGTGGGGCCGTTTGCTAAAACAGGAGAAATATTTGGAAGAGTTTTGGTTTTTTGATCTCTTTAAACATGTAAGTGGTGGCATCAAGTAGTCGGCTGTTCTGAGGAGGCTGGCACGTGAGGTGGAAGCTTGGCTCCCATGGGTGGTGGTGCGGCCCTTCTGCTCAGGTAGTTCTGCTGTCGTTCTTCATTTTGTTTTTTTTGGTTTGTTTGTTTTGAATAGATTTTTGAGTTTTATTGAAATCTTACATGAACAAGAAATTGGAAATGCAGTCACATCAAAGAACAAATTGTCACGGCTTTGACGTTTAAGCCAAACAAATTTTGTAGGGCAGGTTTCAAAAAGGTGTGAAGTTATAACAATTTAAAAACTCAGTTGACCTACTTCTAGGAATGCAAAACATACAATCATAGGTTATTTTTAATACAAGAAAACTTAAATTTGTTTGCTTTTAATTTCTTCCAACTACTAAGACAAAGCACTAGCTTGTATTTTTATTTACAGCATACTCCATACCCCTATGTAAGCTGTCCCAAATCCAAAAAATGAAACTGTCCAAAACCAAAGGTTCTGCAAAATCATGATTTTAACAGTGTGCTCAGCTTGTTTTGAAGCTAAAATGAAGCCTGAAACGATAAAAGCATTGTAACTCCCAGAATAAGGGAACTCTGCAAGCCCAATAATGTCCAAGAGCATTTATGAAAAGAGGAAAAATTAAAAAGACTTGAGTATATACACAGTAGTGATTTCTTCAGCCAAATACAAATGGCAGCAAACTGCTACTCAGAGATGGACCAGATGAGCCAGTTTTCTTTGAAGGGTGTAGATCTAGGGCCAGCCGTATCTTGTCAGTATCGCTTTCAAGCCCTCACTCGTCTGTTTCCACTGTGGCCCATAAGCATCCTGATAAAATTCCTGGTTGTCATTATTGTAACCATAGTTACCAGAATAGTCACCACCTTGCTGAAAGCGGCTGTTGAGCGATGGGTTGGGAACCCCAGTTCTGTTGGTTGCTGGTCTGACGGCGCTTGGAGTCAGGTTGGTTGTACCCGTCTGCCTTTCTCTTGCCTCCTACATTGCCCCCACGGTTGCCCCGAGATCCACGGGAACCACGGCCTCTCTGCTGTTGTGCGGGACCCCCTCTGCCACCCCTAGAGCCTATTGGTGGTCCCAAAGGTGCCCCCTCTGTGAGTAGCCAGCTCTCCCTCTTGGAGGTGGTGCTCCCTGCCCCCTTGGTGGTGGTGGAGCACCTCGCCCTCCCCTTCCTCCTGCTCTTCCTCTTACTGCATAGCCATCATCATAGCCGTAGTAGGGATCTTCATCGCCTCCACGATAGTCGTGAAATCATAACCGTAGTAATCATCATAGTAATCTTCATAGCCATAGTAATCTGGAGGGTAGCCATATCCACCTCTTCCCCAACCACGACCCCGACCTCCAATTGGAGGTGGCATGTGCGGAGGAGGGTGATGGTGCTAGCCTTCATGCGCAGCACTCCTGGAGGCCTGTCTGGCAGCTTGGCGCTCTTTCCTTTTCTTGTCTGGTGGCTTGGCTGAGACTGTTTCCGTCTCTTCTCCTTCTGTTTCTTTGCCATTCATTTTACCCGTGGCCTTAACAGCTGCTCCTCTGTCTTGGGAATGAACAAATGCATAATCTTTCAACTTCGTCGCTCTTTCAAGTTTTCCAAATTCAGAAAATGACTTTTCCGGTATTTCTCCTGTCACTGCAGTAGCCGAGTTTCTCACAGATGAAACTCTCACCTTAGCCGTGACTTCTGGATCTGGCTCCTGCGCAGGGTCAGCCCATCCAGCCGTGACTGCATTCCCCACACTTCCACTTTCCCAGCTGGGACTGCATTCCCCACATTTTCACTTTCCACTCATCAGCCGGCGTCTGGCTGGTGCTGCTGACTCGTGATCCTCATACTCAAGGAAGTGGAACCCCCGACTCTTCTTTTTGTCATTGGGTTGATGATGGAGAATAACGTCCACCAGACCCTCTGTGACTTTACTGAGTTCCTCCAGAGTGTTTTCTTTAGTCTTATTCTTTGGAATTGATCCAACAAAAAGCCTGCTGTTCGCCGCAGAAATGCGCACTCCGCGCGCGGTGTGCGGCAGGCGAATTCCGTAGCTGCCGCATGGCTCACCAGCTCCCCCTGCAGCTTCCTTTCCGCAGAAGGTGATGAGTGCAGGCGTCTGCTCTGACCAGACAGTGGGTCCGCCATAAGACGCAGAGCCCAGATGGGACCAGCCTTTCCAGAAAGGGGCACCAGTTCATCCTCGTATAAATCTCTTGGTATTTTACCTACAAAGACTTCTGTTCCAGTTCCAGGTTGCACGCCAGAGTGCACACTGTCTGGGGGAGGACCACCATACTTCCTCTGTCCTGTGGTTGCATCCAAGGCATAACCGGTCCTTTCAGGCAACGCCTTGATCTTTGCTTCATCAGGTCCCTTCGTGGACTCTTGCACCTTGCTCCCCTGTTTCTCCCTTTGCCTGTGGGTCTTCATAAGTCCACATAAAAATGCACTTTTGTTCTGAACATGTGATAAGTCACTTTCCTTGAACTGCTGTAGTACAGACAGAGCTCCTTCTTCATTAAATTCCCTGAGAGCATCAATTGCCCTTTCATCAAGATCGACATAAGCTACCAATCCTGTCTGAAATATCCATCAGGCCTTTCTGCCGCCTTCTGAGGGAGGCCTGCCTCTATCAGTGTCTTGTAGTGTTCTGTGTGATTCACACTGGGAGTATCCATTGGTTCCTCCTCTTCTTTTAACTGTACCGCATTACCATTCACCTGATTAGCCATTTTATTATGCTGCAGGGCAGAGCTGGGGCCGGTGGCCGGGCCCGTGAGAACCAGCGCGAGGCGCTTTGGAAATGACTAGATATGGCGTGCGCACCACCCCCTCCCTCGTTCTTCATTTTGTTCATGCAGCAGATAATTAGGGATTGCTTACTCTCTGCCCAGTATTCCTTCAGATGCTGGAGATTCATGAGTGAATAAAAAGACAAAACTCGTACCCCTAACGGAGATTAAATTCAAATGGAGGAAAAGTGACAGTCGCTCAGTCTTCTCTGACTCTTTGCAACCCCCTGAACTGTGCATGGAATTCTCTAGGCCAGGATACTGAAGTGGGCAGCTGTTCCCTTCTCCAGGGGATCTTCCCAACCCAGGGATCAAACCCAGGTCTCCCGCATTGCAGGCGGGTTCTTTACCGGCTGAGCCACAAATAAGGGAAGGCAATTTAAAATGACAAGTACATAACATAATAGAAGATGATTAATGATCTTGAAACAAAGCTATAGCATAGCAGGGGGATGAGGAACAGGGAAGACCACAACTAGGGGTCGGGGCAGACTCGCGGAGACGGCAGCAGCACAGCAAAGACGGGAGGGCACAGGGGTGAGCCGCGTGGGCATCTGGAACCTTCCAGAGAGCGAGCAGCGTGGGGCTTCCGGGGCGGACGTGTGCCTGGGCCCGTCTGGGGATAATGAGGGGTCCTCTGTGGCTGGAGCAGAGTGCACAAAGGAGGCTGCGCTCGGAGAGCTTAATGCAGCAGAGGCTGCCACACACGCAAGGCTTTCTGGCTGTTTCAAGGGCTCTGTGGGCTTCGTCACAGTCCTTGAGTGAAATGGCTAGTCATTCAGGCTGCTGAGAAGACTGTAAGACGGCAGGTGTGGAAATGAGATCAGTTAAGAAATGGTAGCAGTAATCTCGGAGGAGGCGATGGCACCCCACCCCAGTGCTCTCACCTGGACAGTCCCAGGGATGGAGGAGCCTGGTGCGCTGCCCTCCATGGGGTCACGCAGAGTCAGACACGACTGGCTTCACTTTCACTTCTCACTTTCCTGCATTGGAGAAGGAAATGGCAACCCACTCCAGTGCTCTTGCCTGGAGAATCCCAGTGACGGGGGAGCCTGGTGGGCTGCCGTCCATGGGGTTGCACAGAGTCGGACGCGACTGAAGCGACTTAGCAGCAGCAGCAATAATCTAGGCAAGAAATGATGGTGATTTGGGTGAGGATATTAACAGAAAGATACAAGTTGGCTGCAGTGGATCGAGTCCACAGTTTGGATGTGGAGTGTGACAGAGAAGGAGTCAGGACGAGAAAATCAGGGGAGTGCGGCGTCTTGGCAGCCACCCTACATGCACGTGCTTCCTCTCCACGGGAGGGGGACGTCACCGACCGCGTCCTCTGCAGCTAAGCAGTCAAGTCTACAGTGACTGAGACTTGGCTTTGAATGTAGCCAAGAGTCTTCAGTGGGAGGTAGGGATGAAGGCCTGCTCGGAATGGTTTTATGAGAAGGGGAAGGGAGGAGCTGAAGGCAATGTGAACAGCCCATTAGTTTCTTTAAGAGTGTTGCTATAAAAGAGAGCAGGAAAGTGCGATGCTGAGTGGAGATTAATGTGGAATCGAGAGGATTTTTTTTTTAAGATGGCAGTTATAGCACGTTTATGCGCTGATGGGAATCTAGAGAGAAGAGCTGATTTGGACGGACAGGAAGAAGCAATTGCTGGGACAGTGTCTTTGAATAGTGACAAAACAGAATCTGCTTTGCGGGTGGAAGGGTTGACTGGACAGGAGCATTGACCCTTTATCCGTGGAGCAAGGAGTCTGTGATAACAGATGCTGGCGGGTGGATAGTTCTCTCCTGACCGCTTTATCACTCAGATAACATAATGAAGGTGGAAGAGAACAGAGCCGTTGGGCATCCTGGCCAGCGATTCTCAGTGTACAGTGGTATTGACTGTAGTCTTTGCCGGGTGGCTCTGGGAAGCTGAATGTCTCGCCTTCTAGTATTATGTTAAGGTAACACCTTCCTTCTTAATCGGTTTTGTTTGACTCGGCCTGTGTCCACTTCCCAAAGCAAACAAGCGGTTCTTAGGACAGGTACTTCAAAAGACTAATGTCTAAACCACTCTTTCTGAAATACCCTTTATTCATACTGAGGCTAATTTTGGCATCTGTTTAATATATGATATGATATAGAAAGTGAAAGTATTAGTTGCTCAGTTGTGTGTACTCTTTGCAACCCCATGGACTGTAAACTCGCCCGGCTCCTCTGTCCATGGGGTTCTCCAGGCAAGAACACCGGAGTGGGCTGCCATTCCCTCCTCCAGGGGTCTTCCTCACCCAGGGATCGAACCTGGGCCTCCCACATTGCAAGCGGATTCTCTACCATCTGAGCCACGAGGGAAGCCCTATGATGTCGTAAAGCACAGCCTGTCAACTCCAGGCCTGGGCACAGTTGATTTTCCTATTGCCTTCTCCCCACGCTCCCCCTCCAGCTCCTTCGCTTTCAGCCACACGTGAAATCCCAAATGATGGCCTGTGGCTCAGACCTTTGTTTTAGAGAAAGGCACCGTGGTCTGCCCCTCCATCGGTGTGCACAGGCCCGATGCCTGCTCTGGTCTTGTGCTTGCTGCTCTGGAGCTGCGAGCCTTTGACGTTAGTCCCATCTGCATTCTCTGGGCCTCAATTTCCTTTCCTGTGTAAAGAGGAAAAGATAAGACCACTGTTTGTAAAACCACACAGCAGATCACCTAGGAAATTTACTAAAATTCTAGATTCCTCAGCCTCATAACAGTCAGTCACCTAAACTCAAGGGACTGGGGATAGAGTGGTAGATTTGCATTTTAAAAGAGAAAACGTCCCACTTGATTCCAGACCTAGCTGAATTTGGAAACCCTGGATCGCTGTGAAGTCTCTTGGGTTCTTACTGGGCAAACTGTGATCTCACTTTGTTACCACAGTCTGTTGGGTGGGTGTGTGCCAAACTGGGCTCCCTAGCTGTTCTTAAGAGTGGCCACTCCCTGCTGTCCAAGCTATTGCTTTCTAGAAACAGCTGCCTGTGAGCCTAGTCAAGGGGAGGAGGGATGGCTACCACTCCAGTTTTCTTCCCTGGAGAATCTCATGGACAGAGGAGCCTGGCAGGCTGTATATAGTTCACAGGGTCGCAGAGTCGGACATGACTGAAGCGACTTAGCACGCACACAAGCGCCCTAGTCAAGAGTCGCTGACCTTCCAAGGAAATGACTATGGAGAAGGGTGTGGAGGCAGAGTACGTGTTGCCCGACTCTTCGTACGTACTATCTGACTCTCAAACCAGCCCAGCTAGGTTGGCTCTACTGTCATCCCCATCTTGCAGATGAGAAAACGAGCTCAGAGACTCAGCTGGCAATCTGCCTCAGATGACACCGTCAGCAAGTGGCGGAGCTGCGATTGGAACACAAGGCTCTGTCTTTAAAGTCGGTGCTTTCTCATGCTGTGACAGGCTGTGAGTGTCGGTTTTTCCTGCCGTTTCTAGTTTCACATTATCAAGTTTGCTTTTGTTTTTATTTACTTTAATTGAGGGATATTTGGTTTATGGTATTGAGTTGGTGTCTGCCATACATCAGTGTGAGTCACAGGTATACACACACCCCCCTCCCCCTTGAACATCCCTCCCACCTCCCACCCCATTCAGTTTTACTTCTTAAATGGACTTTACGTTTCAGGTTAGAACAGAGTTCTCACACCCGGTTTTCCTGTTAACATCTAGTACATTCATGACAGCTAATGAACCAGTACTGATATTTTATGAACTGAAATCTGTACTTTACTCAGATTTCCTTAGTGTTTTTATTCTAATGTCCTTTTTCTGTTCCAGGGACTTTACATGCAGGATACACTGCATTCAGTCTTCATGTCTCCTTAGGTTCCTCGCGGCTGTGACAGGTTCCCCAGACTTCCTTCTGTGTTGATCCTGACAGTGTTGGAGATGCTGCCAGGTACCCTGAGGCCTGTCACTCAGCCACGGTCTACCTGGTGTTTGTCCTGCGGGTGGGCTGGAGCTGCGGGCTGCGGAGAGCAGGGCTGCGGTGCCTCATCTCCCAGCGCGGGCACACACGGGCGACACGATCTAGCACTGCCGGTGCTGAGCTGGTCACTCAGCTTGAGGGAGTGTTTATTAGAGGCTGCTGCTGCTGCTGAGTCGCTTCAGCCGTGTCCGACTCTGGGCGACCCCAGACGGCAGCCCACCTGGCTCCCCCGCCCCTGGGATTCTCCAGGCAAGAGCACTGGAGTGGGTTGCCATTTCCTTCTCCAATGCATGAAAGTGAAGTCACTGAGTCATGTCCAACTCTCAGCGACCCCATGGACTGCAGCCCACCAGGCTCCCCCGTCCGGGGGAGTCTCCAGGCAAGAGCACTGGAGTGGGTGCCATCGCCTTCTCCTGTTTATTAGAGCTACTGACATAATAATAATAACTCTCTGGCCATTATGTCTCTCACCAGAGTCAGGGAAGGATGAGGAGCAGAGGGTGTGTCAGTGCAGACACCGTTTCATAGCATAGAAAATTTTAAAATACCAACATGATTTGCCTTTTTAAATTTTTTGGTGGCAGGCTGGAGTTTGCTGAAGACGGAATCTCTGCTTTATATTATGACCTTATAAAATGACCTTATATTATGATCGTATAAAATCAAGATCCTTCCAACTATCCAGAATCAGAAGCTCTGCAGGAAATAATTTTGTTTCTTTAGGACCATTCCCCGAGAGGGAAAAATCACATCTTACAGAATCGCCGAGTAGCCCACAGAGCAGCCAGTTTACTTTTGGAGTCAGGGGCAGGAAGAGAGAAAGACACGGCCGTATCAGACGTCTTTAGCAAGGCCAGAACCCCCTCAGAAGCTGGAGAGTGCTGGAGCTGCCCAGAGACAAGTGCCCACACTGCCGCCGCTTCTCTTCTGTGCGAGGCCTTAGAAGGGAGGCACGCAGGGCTCTTGCGCCCTGTGAGGAAGCTTTCTGCTCTGTGTCTAGTGTTTACTGCCTTTCGCTGAGCCTGTGGTCATGTCACCAAGACAGAAAGGCCTCTGGGGTGCCCAGCACCAGGCAACCGAAACAGCTGACAGAGCGCCTGCTCTGGCAAAGACGGCCCCGCGCCTCCCGCCTCAGGCCCAGATGTCAGTGCTGACACTGAAATGGCGAGGTGTGGAATGTTGTTAGAATGAAGTACGTACGTGTTCCCACAGGCGTTGTACCCACAGGCGTTGTACCCACAGGCGTTGGCTTCTGCTTTTTTAGCAGTGTTTTGCGTCTGAACACTTGATACGTTTTTCTAAAATCAACATCATGTGAGATGTGTTCTAAGAGTACCCGTCTCTGGAGACAGGGAAGTGGATGCTTACCAACTGGCACATACCGTAGCAGGAGGACGCCGCTTCATGCCTTTCAAATACACCTCAAGCCTCTGTTTTCTGTCTTAAAAACAAATCACTGACTTCACTGCTTAAATATTTCTTTTGTGAAGAATCCCAATTAGTACTTCCCTGCAAATCTTTTCTTGATTATCAAAATATATTAAAATCTGTCCTTAGTTTATGTCTTCCACGTTGGAAATTCTACATCCTTCAGCGTTATTCATTTGGCCCAATCCATGAGCCTTTTCCGTTCTTTCTTAAAACCCTCTAGGTTTTTTTCCCCCTTCTTTTAGATGGAAGTTCAGAGTGTCATTAAGAATAAGCAGTGACTTCCTTTAGACTCCTGAGCTCCCGTGGATCGTGTGGGCTATCTTGACGAGAAGGTTTTGGTTGCTCTTGGATTCCTTGTGCCGTAAGCCTTTCAGACCTTCCAGTGTTTCTGTTACTGTCAGATGTCCACATAACACCCTGCCCCGCCCCCTCTACCTCCCATGACAGCATTTCATGCTTTAGGACCGCAGTGAACTTCATTTTGTATGACTTATTAACGTTATGTCCTGAATGGAATCTTAGAGCGCTAGTCCGATGTGGGGGAACACAGGAGGCGTTGTCCTTGAGCGCCTCTCATGGCCTCCCCGTGAGCAACGCTGTTGCTCTCCAGGGCACTCGGCGGCGCTGTGCAGCAGCCCGTGGCCTGCGCACACCGGCTTGGCTGTTTGCTCTCTGTGCAGTCCAGGATCAGGCCCGTTTCTCAAGTTTTCCAAGTCTTACTACCTCGAGATTTTGTAAAGAATCTACAGGGTGCTCTTCTGAGGCAGGTGAGAGCAGTGTTTGGTCATTTATTAACTTAAAAATATCAGCCTGATTTCTGGGAAACTGTCCTTTCAAAGCTGAGAAGCTACCTCTCATCTCTTCTTTGGGAGATGCACTCTTGAGCTGTAATTGATTCTGCTCATCAAAGAAGCAGTGAGACAGGCCGGGACCTGGTTTGCTTTGCTGTGGTGCTTGCACCGGGACAAACCTCTCCTCCAGCAACGAAGAACGAAGGAACTGTGTGGGACTAACTGAAAATAACTGCATGCTCAGCTGGGGCAAACTGGACAGAAGCTGCAGAAAAACTAAAATGAAATAAAACAACCAACCAAGCGCCACTTCTGAAGAGCCAGGAGCAGGATAGGGTGTGGGAGCGCTAGCAGGGCGCTGAGTATGCCGCCTGCACACAGCGCCGCCAGGGGGCGCGCCGCCAGAGGGAGCAGTGCCAGGGGGCGCACCGCCAGGGGGCGCGCCGCCAGGGGGCGGGCAGAGCGCCGGGGCCAGCCCCCGGCCAGAGTGGGACGCCCCCTGCAGCACCCCGCACCAGGAGCAGGCCCGCTGACCCCCCAGCCCGCCTGCCTCATCAGGGCCCAGCAAAGGCCGTCCTGAGTTTCTCGGCTGGTCTCCAGTCACTTCCTGTTGATTGGGGAAGGCCAAGAACCCTGGTTGGCAACAGTAGTATCCCTGACGATTCTCTTTTCCATAGTTCTCTTGAAAGTGATTATGGGCTATAGATTTTGTATGTGGTTTGTCGACTTTTACACTGTGTTCCTTTTTTGCATCCTCTTCCAGTTTTAGTAAGCTTTCTGAAACCCCATTGCCCAGTCCTAAAATGCGTCTTGCTGTTTTATCCATATGTATATATAAATAATATCTCATTGCTCTGTGTATATTACAGAGCGGTTAGACGTAGAGTGTGGAGTGTGCTGTCAGGCGCCTCACATAATGAGTTCTGGCTCTGGCAGTGGGTGGCTGGCGTGTCTGTTGGTGGAAGTAGTGGGTGACGCCAGGGGCAGTAGTGTGGCAGTAGCTCCGACATCAGCCGTTTCCTCCTCCCTAATGCGTTGAGACCGTTACATGAAGGAGAAGGAGCGGATCGTAAGTGCCCATCACGTGTGCAGCCGTGAGATGGTCGCCGGGGGCAGATGCAAAGTGTCTCTGTCACTTCATGAGATTCCACTGTGTCCCTTTACCTGGCGGTGCCGCTCCCCACAGAGGCGACCACCGTTCTGACTTCTAAGAGAGCTTTCTTGAGCTTCACCTTGATTTTTTTTTTTTTTTTTAGATTCATGCATAGGCTGGACCTGTCCGTGGTTTGTTCCTTTTCGTTGCTCTGAGTGTTCCATAACATGAATATAGCACCTTTTTTTGAACCCGTTCTCCTATTGATGGCTACTTGGGTTATTTCCACTTTGAATGTACCTGGAGTCAACATTCTTGTAAGTTTGTGGACACATGCGCTCATTGCTTACGTAAGATCTTGTCAGCCTTTAGGAATATTATAGATGCAGTCAGTACCCAGAGAGTTCTCTATTCACTTAGTCCTGCCCCAAGTAGGAGGATATGATGAGGTCTGAGGAGGGAAGACCACTCAGCTGGTGTAAAGGTATATGAGTTATTAGGGCCTCACGATGTGAGAGCTGGGCCATAGAGAAGGCTGAGTGCCAAAGAGTGGATGCTTCTGAACTGTGTGCTGGAGAAGACTCTTGAGAGCCACTTAGACTGCAAGGAGATCCAACCAGTCCATCGTAAAGGAAATCAGTCTTGAAAATTCATTGGAAGGACTGATGCTGAAGCTGAAGCTCCAATACTTTGGCCACCTGATGCGAAGAGCTGACTCATTAGAAAAGACCCTGATGCTGGGAAAAATTGAAGGCAGGAGGAGAAGGGGACAACAGAGGATGAGATGGTTGGATGGCATCCCCAACTCAATGGACATGGGTTTGGGTGGACTCTGGGAGTTGGTGATGGACAGGGAGGCCTGGCGTGCTGCGGTTCATGGGGTCGCAAAGAGTCGGACACGACTGAGTGACTGAACTGAACATGGCCTAAAGTAATGGAAGGAACGTGTTGTTGGAGGGAGGGAAGTTTGTTGGTAGTACTGTTAAGAGTACGGCTTTTGTGCCAAGCAAACGGGTGTGCATCTGATCTCTTCACACTAAGGTTGGTTAGTAACTGGGTGACCTTAGGTTAACATTTCACTTGCCTCACCTTTAAGGCAGACATGGTACTGTGCCTTTCAGAGTTTTTGTTCATATTCTATACAACACAACACACAGATGGAGCGGGGATGTGCAAGCTGGTTGAACAGACACCTTTATGTATGCTTACAGAAGTACTAGGTAAGAAGTAGAGTGGTCGGTCATGAGTTATCCTTGAGTTCCCAAAGCTTGAAAACCGACTGCATTCATGTCTTTGTTTGTTCATTTTCGTGCCTTTATTAATTGAGTGAAAGTAAAAGTGAAGTCGCTCAGTCGTGTCCGACTCTTTGCAACCCTATGGACTGTAGCCTACCAGGCTCCTCTGTCCATGGAATTTTCTAGGCAAGAGTACTGGAGTGGGTTGCCATTTCCTTCTCCCGGGGATCTTCCTGATCCAGGGATCGAAGCTGGGTCTCCCGCATTGCAGGCAGACGCTTTACCGTCTGAGCCGCCAGGGAAGCCCGTTAGGTGAGTCTCTATGCCCAGTTCTGTTCTGAGCACTGCAGCTGTAGATGTGAACAGCAGCAAGGTCTAGAAGACAGTAAACAAATCAATACAAAGAAAATATAAAGAACTACAAGAAAGCAGATGGAGGTGTTTAAGTTATAAAATGGCTGTAGAGCCAGGACTTCTGTGGATGGATGGGTTTTAAAAGAAAATATGGTTTATGAGGAGAAGAGTAGTAAACTAATGGGACTCTGGTCGCAGTTTTATTTGTCCACACTGTGTGGCTTGCAGAATCTTAGTTCCCCGACCAGGAATCGAACCCCGGCCCTGGCAGTGAAAGCACCGAATCCTAACCACTTGACCGTGGCAGAATTCCCTATTATAATTTTTTTTTTAAGACCAGTTGTTTTTATTAAGGTTATATGCTTTTGCTTAAAATGACTCTGAAGTATTTGAATCTCCAGCTCCAGTTTTTTGTTTTCATAGGAGGAAGGCATCCAGGGCCCAGATATCGCTTAGATGTGCCAGTTGTTATGAAGAAGGCGTAGGGTGTTACCCAAGTGACTACCTTAAATTCTTTGTTATATTAGCTCCTTCCCGACTCATGGGTCCGTTCCTGGTTAATCTTCTTTGAGCCAGTGATTTCTCCTTGTCTTCTCTAGCCCTACACAGTCCTGAGCAGCCTGGATCTGTGGTGGTCCCGGGAGATGTGAACGAGAACAGAGCCAGTGGGTTTCCCTAGGAAAGGAAGGCATCCTTTCTGTTTATTTATAAAGTTCAGATCCTGGGATTTTTCCAGAATACGTGCTTTTCTAAGGTGGATGCACCTTCTCTCCTGATGGAGAGAAGAGTGGAGACATTTATGTAGCGCAGACCTGGGTAGACTCTGGTCCTCCAAGGGAGAGAGGAAACACATCCAGACCATATCTTCGTGTAGCTCTCTCCTGCCTGACTTTAGATTTTCCTGTTTTGATACCAGGCCAGAAACTTTAGGACTGGCAGCATTGTTTTCACTTCTAAACAAAGCCACTTAAAGGGCACACACTCCCACCATCAGAACTGCAGTTAACAAGTTATCAGATTAAATTCAGATTCTGGACCTTGTCTCCTTCCCCAGAAATTGAATCAAAAGACTACTTGAAATAGAAACAAGGGACTGTTACTGGTTTTCATGCTAGTTTTTAGCTGAGAAGTGCTGCCCTGTTTATCAAGTGGTCTTTCACGTGGGTTTGTTTAGAAGTGAAAACAGTGCCAACTGGGAATTTCTTTTTATTCATGCCTGTAGCATATATAGTTATGAGCGAGTGAGGGAAAGTCACTCAGTCATGTCCGACCCTGCGACCCCGTGGACCACACAGTCCATGGACTTCTCCAGACCAGAATCCTGGAGTGGATGGCCTTTCCCTTTGCAGGGGCTCTTCCCAACCCAGGGACTGAAGCCAGGTCTCCCGCGTTGCAGGCGGACTCTTCCCCAGCTGAGCCCCCGGGGAAGCACAGCATGTACAGGTAAACGCAGCATCTAGATTTTCTCACGCTCGTTACGGAAGTCCCTCTTGCTTTGGACGTTCTGTGAATGACCAGCAGGTGATGTTGTTAAAGATGTGGGTATAATTGCAGTAATGAAAATGTGTGCCCTGAAGCTTGAGATCCAGACAAGGTTTAGCTTTGTCTAATATTAGTGAGTTATTTTGATATCAATTAGTAACTTTCTGACCATGCTACAATTGAAGAATAAAATAGTAAAAGCAGAAAAAAAGAAAGAAAGAAAGAGTGAGAGGGGAACACCCAGAGAAGCGTTTGGCCTTTCCCCTAGTGAAAGGCCTCCCGGGAGGTTGTGACTGACTGGAGCCAGGTCTCATCCCGACCCCTGAGGGGTCCACAACCATTCGGCCTCCGTGAGCGGGCTCAGCTCCACAAGCATTTTCATAAGAAATAGTTCCTGTCTTCTAGGCTAAGTGTAATAGCACTTACTTACTGGGGGCCTCTAAATGGATCATTTCCAGAGAAGGCGCTGGCACCCCACTCCAGTACTCTTGCCTGGAAAATCCCACGGACAGAGGAGCCTGGTGGGCTGCGGTCCATGGGGTCGCTAAGAGTCGGACACGGCTGAGCAACTTCACTTTCACTGTTCACTTTCATGCATTGGAGAAGGAAATGGCAACCCACTCCAGTACTCCTGCCTGGAAAATCCCACGGACAGAGGAGCCTGGTGGGCTGCCATCTGTGGGGTCGCACAGAGTCGGACACGACTGAAGCGACTCAGCAGCAGCAGCAGCAGCAGCAGCAGCAAATGGATCATTTCAGCACTAAACTAAACGTAGCATATACTGAGATTGAGGCTGGATGTAGGACATCCCTTCCCATCCACCCCTTCCTCCTCTAGGAGGGTCTCTAGCCCAGCATGGCAAGGGGTGTGCTGGCAGAGGTCCTGAAGAAAGCCATGTCTAGAAGAATTCAGTTCCTTTGTATCCAGTACCATGTCCTTGGTGACCAGTTTAAATCCCTACTTTAGACTGAATTAAGGAGCACAATTGGCTGGAACCAAGTCTTGGAAAGCAGGAGGTCAGGGGTTTTGTAGTGACTTTGCCAAAGAGTAAATTTATATTTAAAGTTTTGTTCTTTAAAATGAGCATTATAGTTTTGTATCTTCCCTGGACATCTAAATATTAAGTAATTTCGGCATTATTATTATTGGCCGCGTTGAAGTTAAATTGGAAACATTTTCATCAGCTGAAGAGAAACTGATCTGTCTGTTCCAGACAGAACCTCTGTGGTCCTGGCTTTATACTGGAGACCGTTCTGAATAGTTATTTGTCTTCAAGGTGTTCATACCCTACAGCAGACTTTATATTCATAAATTGTGTTCTTCTCAATTTTCTTTTTTCCTCCGTTTTCCTCAAACCGTAAAACCATGAAACATACGTTTCTTGTTCTACTCACAAAGTTTTACCTATAAAATCAAACCAGTTTAGAGATACACACAGTTAAATCATAACTCCAGTAGTTTTCCTTTACAGAGATTCCTGCCTCCTAAGCTATAAATGCCAGCTTAGCTTCTTGTGCCCTGTAGGTTTTCTGGTTCAGATGCTAATATGACGTTCTGGGAAGCGGCTCTCCAAATTACTCTCCTGACCTCTGACTCTTGCTATCAAGGTCAGCCATGTCACACACTACCATAGTCACAGCTCTGTTCACCAAACGCTTGGTCTGCTTCCCAAGACCCAGCGTGGGTCTTATCAGCAAAATCCATCTCTCCCACCCCCACATGCAGCAACTCAGGCTTCTCACTACCAAGAGAAGCGCCCACACAAGAAGCCATGAGGCAGCGTTGTTGGTTAGTCTGGCCTGTCTGGTCTCATTTTGCCCTCGAGGCCAGTTTTGGGTGGGAAGGACGAGTGAACCTCATTTGGAGCTGCGGGTGAATGCCTTCCGTTGGACCTACCCTGAGAGAGTGAGTGCGTGTGAAAAGTTGTTAATGTGAGATGGAGAGTATGACCTCTAACCTGAGCCCCATCATTCATTCTGTAAATGCCCCCTTTGGCATCATTACTGTGAAATAAAATTGTTTGAAAGCGTCCAGGGAAAAGGTTTTGACTGCCAATTAAAAACTGATGATGCAGGTTAGACCATGTCCCCCTTTTTAAAAAAGCAAGCCATACCCCGAAGCATCCCATGAGCAGGTTCTTTGGTCCAGTTCTTTTCTCCTGGACTCACTGGCATGCCAGTGAGTCTCTCACAGTGAAACTTTTCACACTCACAGTTTTCTTGGTTTCAAACTTTACCTCTTATAAGTACCTAACTCCTAATATTGGATCTATAGTCGTGGAGAGCTATTAGCAAGTCATTTATTCCTGTAGATGAGTCTGACAGTGATTTGTCTGAAAGCAGCAAGTGGAATAGTTGTTTCCGTTTTTTGCAGTGTAGGTTCAGTAGCATGCAGATGAGAATGACCAGGGAAATGCTTGTATATTGAAAATGTCAAAGTAGTTCCTTTCAGCCCCTTTAATCAGAGCACTTGTCAGGGAAAACCTACTTTGGACCCTTGTTCGTGTAGTCACACGCAGAGCTCATAGACAGAACAAAGCCTGGCTACGTTCAGTGTTAGAGAAAGTCATCTAAACTGGGGAAAAGGGCAAAAGGAGGACCAGGTGGCCTTTCAGTGTCACATTGGAGCATCGTGCAACTACAGGAGTGCCCGGGTTCCGAGGGCTGATGCCTGACGGTCTGAGGTGAAGCTGGTGTAATGATAATAGAAATAAAGTGCACAGTAAATGTATGATGTTTGAATCACCCCACACCCCAATCCTTGGGAAAACTGTCTTTTTTTTCCCCCACGAAACCAGTCCCTGGTGCCGAGAAGGTGGGGACCACTGGTCTAACAGGCTCACATGAAGGTTATTTAACTCTCTGCAAAGTGGTTCTCAAAGTCTAGTCATCAAACATCAGTGTCACCGGGGAACTTGTTAGAAATGCAGCTTCAGGGGCCGTCCCCCCACCTGCTGGACAGGAAACTCAAAAAGTGGGTCCCAGCAAGCTCTGTTGTAACGAGTCCTTCAGCTACTTCTGACACAACTGAAATTTGAAGACTACAGCTGTAGGGGAATGGTAACTTTAACATTTGGAATCAAACCCCATACCTGCTAGAGACACTCAGAGGGCTCAAACATACCTTGTGCGCACCAGGACCCAGAGGCCCCACAGAGAACTGAGTGTGAGTGTCCCCTGAGGAGGTGCGGGTCGGCAGTGGCCTGCCGCAGGGGCAGGGGTCCTGGGCGCAGCAGACCTGGGCGCGGCATAAGCCCTCTTGGAGGAGGTCGCCAGTAACCCCACCTCTGCCGCCAGAACTTATACAGAACTGGGACACAGACTCTTGGAGGGCACAAACAGAACCCTGTGTGCACCAGGACCCAGGAGAAAGGAGCAGTGACCCCACAAGAGACTGACCCAGGCTTGCCCAGGAGTGCCCAGGAGTCTCCGGCGGAGGCGTGGGTGACGGTGGCTGCTGCAGGGTCGGGGCACTGAGCGCAGCAGTGCCTCCGTGGGACCTTCTGAAGGAGGCGCCGTTGTCTTCATTATCTCCACCATAGTTTGGCCTCGGATCAAACAACAGGGAGGGAACACAGCCCCGCCCATCAACAGAAAATTGGATTAAAGACTTACTAAGCATGGCCCCTTGAGAGTCCCTTGGAATGCAAGGAGATCCAACCAGTCCATCCTAAAGAAAATTAGTCCTGAATATTCATCGGAAGGAATGATGTTGAAGCTGAGACTCCAATACTTCGGCTACCTGATGCGAAGAGCTGACTCATTGGAAAAGACCCTGATGCTGGGAAAGACTGAAGACAGAAGGAGAAGGGGACGACAGAGGGTGACACGGTTGGACGGCATCACCGACTCAGTGGACAGGAGTTTGAGTAAACTCTAGGAGTTGGTGGTGAACAGGGGAGGCCTGGCGTGCTGCAGTCCATGGGGTCACAAAGAGTCGGACACGATTGAGTCACTGAACTGAGCTGAAGCACGGCCCCGCCCAGCAGAATAAGACCCAGTTTCCCCCTCAGTCAGTCTCTCCCATCAGGAAGCTTCCATAGGCTTCTTATCCTGCTCCATCAGAGGGCAGACAGACTGAAAATCCAATCACAGAAAACTAACCAGTCTGATCACTTGGACCACAGCCCTGTCTAACTCAGTGAAACTATGAGCCATGCTGTACAGGGCCACCCAAGACAGGCGGGTCATGGTGGAGAGGTCTGACAGAATGTGGTCCATGGAGAAGGGAATGGCAAACCACTTCAGTATTCTTGCCTTGAGAACCCCATGAACAGTATGAAAAGGCAAAATGATAGGACACTGATAGAGGAGCTCCCCAGGTCGGTAAGGTGCCCAATATGCTGCAGAGATCAGTGGAGAAATAACTCCAGAAAGAATGAAAGGATGGAACCAAAGCAAAAACAATACCCAGCTGTGGATGTGACTGGTGATAGAAGGTCTGATGCTGTAAAGAGCAATATTCCACAGGAACCTGGAATGTTGTGTCTGTGAATCAAAGCAAATTGGAAGTGGTCAAACAGGAGATGGTAAGAGTGAACATTGACATTTTAGGAATCAGTGAACTAAAATGGACTGGAATGGGTGAATTTAACTCAGATGACCATTATATCTACTACTGTGGGCAAGAAGCCCTTAGAAGAAATGGAGTAGCCATCATGGTCAACAAAAGAGTCTGAAATGCAGTACTTGGACACAATGTCAAGAACGATGGAATGATCTCTGTTCGTTTCCAAGGCAAACCATTCAATATCACAGTAATCCAAGTCTATGCCCTAACCAGTCATGCTGAAGAAGCTGAAGTTGAATGGTTCTATGAAGACCTACAGGACCTAGAACTATCACCCCAAAAAGATGTCCTTTTCATCATAGGGGACTGGAATGCAAAAGTAGGAAGTCAAGAGCTACCTGGAGTAATGGGCAAATTTGGCCTTGGAGTACAGAATGAAGCAGGGCAGAGGCTAATAGAGTTCTGCCGAGAGAACCCACTGGTCATAACAATGTAGGTATGACCTGCATCACACCCCTTATGATTATACAGTAGTAGTGAGAAATAGATTTAAGGGACTAGATCTGATAGACAGAGTGCCTGAAGAACTATGGATGGAGATTCACAGGAGGCAGTGATCAAGACCATCCCCAAGAAAAAGAAATGCAAAAAGGCAAAATGGTTGTCTGAGGAGGCCTTATAAATAGCTGTGAAAAGAAGAGAAGCGAAAAGGAAAGATATATCCATTTGAATGCAGGAGCTCCAAAGAATATCAAGGAGAGATAAGAAAGCCTTCCTCAGTGATCAATGCAAAGAAACAGAGGAAAAGAACAGAATGGGAAAGACTAGAGATCTCCTCAAGAAAATTAGAGATACCAAGGGAACATTTTATGCAAAGATGGGCTCCATAAAGGACAGAAATGGTATGGACCTAACAGAAGCAGAAGATATTAAGAAGAGGTGGCAAGAATACACAGAAGAACTATATAAAAATGATCTTCACGACCCAGGTAACCTTGACAGCATGATCACTCATCTAGAGCCAGACATCCTGGAATGTGAAGTCAAGTCGGCCTTAGGAAGCATCACTACGAACAAAGCTAGTGGAGGTGATGGAATTCCAGTGGAGCTGTTTCAAATCCTAAAAGATGATGCTGTGAAAGTGCTGCACTCAATATGCCAGCAAATTTGGAAAACTCAGCAGTGGCCACAGGACTGGAAAAGGCCAATTTTTATTCCAGTCCCAAAGAAAGACAATGCCAAAGAATGCTCAAATTACTGCACGATTGCATTCATCTCACATGCTAGCAAAGTGATGCTCAAAATTCTGCAAGCCAGACTTCAACAGTATGTGAACCGTGAACTTCCAGATGTTCAAGCTGGTTTTAGAAAAGACAGAGGAACCAGAGATCAAATTGCCAACATCCACTAAATCATCAAAAAAGCACAAGAGTTCCAGAAAAACCTCTACTTCTGCTTTATTGACTGTGCCAAATTCTTCAACTGTGTGGATCACAACAAACTGTGGAAAATTCTTAAAGAGATGGGAATACCAGACCACTTCATCTGCCTCCTGAGAAATCTGTACACAGGTCAAGAAACAAGAGTTAGAACTGGACATGGAACAACAGACTGGCTCCAAATCGGGAAAGGAGTCCGTCAAGGCTGTATATTGTCACCCTGCTTATTTAACTTATATGCAGAGTACATCATGAGAAATGCCAGGCTGGATGAAGCACAAGCTAGAATCAAGATTGCCAGGAGAAATATCAATAACCTCAGATATGCAGATGACACCACCCATATGGCAGAGGGCAAAGAAGAACCAAAGAACCTCTTGATAAAAGTGAAAGAGGAGAGTGAAAAAGTTGGTTTAAAACTCAGCATTCAGAAAACTAAGATCATGGTATCTGGTCCCATCACTTCATGGCCAATAGATGGGAAACAGTGGCTGACTTTATTTTTTGGGCTCCAAAATCACTGCAGATGGTGGCTGCAGCCATGAAATTAAAAGTCACTTGCTCCTTGGAAGGAAAGTTATGACCAACCTAGATAGCATATTAAAAAGCAGAGACATTACTTTGGAAACAAAGGTCCATCTAGTCAAAGCTATGGTTTTTCCAGTAATCACATATGGATGTGAGAGTTGGACTGCAAAGAAAGCTGAGCACCAAAGAATTAATGCTTTTGAACTGTGGTGTTGGAGAAGACTCTTTTGAGAGTCCTTTGGAGTACAGTGAGATCAATCCAGTCCATCCTGAAGCAAGTCAGTCCTGAATATTCATTGGAAGGACTGATGCTGAAGCTGAGACTCCAGTACTTTGTCCACCTGATGTGAAGTACTGACTCATTTGAAAGGATCCTGATGCTGTGAAAGATTGAAGGCGGGAGAAGGGGACGACAGAGGATGAGATGGTTGGATGGCATCTCCGACTCAATGGACATGAGTGTGAGTAAACCCCAGGAGTTGGTGATGGACAGGGAGGCCTGGTGTGCTGCAGTCCGTGGGGCCTCAAAGAGTCAGAGATGACTGAGCAACTGAACTGAACTTTAACATCTTAATAATAAACTAGTAATATCAAGAAATAATGGTCTTAGTGTGGAGGGGTAAAAGAACTGTTCAGTCACGCATGAAATGCAGACACCCTGATTAAACCAAGTGCTTGTTCTGTGTTGTATCAAACAGTTGAGCTTCTCGTCTGGTGCTGGGTTCTACATGAGTGGAAGCTACAGCTGTGGGAAAGTGGCGTAGAAACCAAACCAGAATTTGGCGTTGTTTCACTGCTTTCCCATCCTCTTTGCAAAAGTAAATGAGAGGGCCTTGTAATTCTACCACTGTCTCTCATATGTGAAGATTTCTTCTGATTTCATGGGAACCTTGGGAAACATCTGAGCCAATTAGTGATTTTAGGGAATGTCAACTCTGTGTGTAGGGTGCCTATCTGATTATCCGGTTTCCCACAGATGCGTTTTTGGCTTGTTTTGAAATGTGCTCCATCGATCGTATCTGCTGTGAGATTAGAGGCTTTTGGTATTTGGGGAAAGAAGTCTATGAGGATAACCATCGCCTCTGGGAGGAATAGGCTTAAGTACTGTTTTTGTCTAAGTTTGATGTGGGCATATTTGGTCCTGTGGTGGTGCTCGAGGAAAACCTACTTGGAGTGACACCCTTTTTTCCTCCACTTTTGTGATACAATAATATTTGGACTATCTAGAGGCCCAGCGGCCTCATGTTTTAAAGACAGGCCAAGGAGCATCCTAAAGAGTGGAAGCCCTTCGTTTATGAGTTTGATGAGGAGCCTTTCAGCCATGGGAGGCCTTCTGCTGTCAGATACCGTATCCTGTGCACGTTTCCAGTGACGCATTCCATCTCGGGGCCTCAGTGTGTTTCCATGGAAACACGTTAAGCAACCTGACACCATCCTAACTGCTGTATGGGATGGATTGCTTGCTCGTAGGTGCAGTTCTGGAAAGTTCAGGACCTGATATCTTACTGAGGGCTGGTCTACGTGAAAGTTCCTTTCCTTGTCTAATGATGTGCGGTCGTGTGTTGTGTTGTTGTTGTTGTTTTTTAGTTAAGTTTGTAAATACTACTCCTCTTTAAATTGCTTGCTTTTCTTGGGACTTTAAAGCAACAAATAAAGGTATGTAATTTGAAAAGAAGTTTTTTTTTTTTCTAAGAATTTTGGTAAAGATATTATTTGCTTCTCAGAAGTCAGTTAAAGCGTGTTTATTCTTTAAGATAAAGAAATTGCTAAAATTCATTAACCTCTGCAGTCTCTGATCTCACCATAAATTTGATTGGTTTCATTTGTGGACCTTGCATGAAGATAATTGGGAGGGGAGTTGAAGACCGTTTGCTTTAAACAAATTCAAAACAGGAAATAAATAAATTTCAAACGTGATAAAATTAGGGGCTCTTGGCAAAGTCACAACACTGAATTCTTCAAGTAATAAGGATTTTTAAGTGCCCCGTTTGCAACAGATCGTGTGAATGTCACAGGCACGGTTGGCTCACAGAGAACTCGGCGCAGCGCTGTCTGGCCGCGTGTTGCTGAGCTGACTGTGTGGAGGTTGTGTCGCTGAATTCTGTGCCCTCCCGTCTCCCCTTCATTTGTTCTTGTAGGGTAATCCACCCCCCCCACCCCCCCGCTTTATAAACTGAGGTGGAGAAGCGCAGTTTAACTTCTTAGTATGACCCTGTACAGATGCTGACATTAAAGCTTCCGTTTGTGACAGAAGGCAGACCTTGGACTTTCTTAAAGGTCATATTTGAGAAGTCATTTCAGGGTTTGATTTTACTTATCATTGTTTTACAAACACTCTCTTTTCAGCTCTATGACTAGTTTGTCCCTCAAAGAGGTCTGTTCTTACACTACACTTGTAACGTCTTTGAAGCCAGCCTTGGTGAACGTTGGTCTGCCTCGCCTCATAAAGTATTGGTGATTTATTTCAAAAGTATTACAGGAAACGCATAGCACATGTGAAGGAGCAGACCCCGCCTACTGTGATCATGTTAACTGTTGCTTCCAAACCGTAATTCAATGTGCTTACTCCCTGGGACTTGGGGTGAGCTCCCGTCCGTGTCATTGAAGCATCAGTTACTTCCGTTGTGCTTTCTTGAGCTCAGTCGTTCCTTGGCCAGGAATACTCTGACTGTCCTGTGATAGTGGAGCGTGTGCAGTGACTCAGCTCCGGTCTCAGGAGCTCTGTCCCGCGTAGAGAGCAGTCCTGTTGGATGTCTCTGGCCAGTTGGCCTGGTGTGAACTCGGCACTGATTTGCTCTAGCAATGATGACAGCAGGCACCGCTCGACCGTCTAACTCTCACACGCGCTCTCTCTGTGGCTACCCCCGCTCTGTGTACACACTGCAAACACGCACTGTCTCTGTGGCTACTCCTGCTCTGTGTAAACACTGCAAATGCACATCCTTGTCTGTTTCCTGGTTTCATTGGCCCGGCTTTCTCATGAGGTTAATCCCTACAAATGGAATTTAGGATTCAAAGCATATGTACTTAAGCATCTTTAATACCAACTGCTTAAAATACCTTAAGAATTCTGTTTTTGTGTGTTTCCATGTTTTGCTCTTTGAGGGAACCTTGGTTTGCTGCCTGACTTTTTGACCTGGGCGTGAACCTGGGCCCTTGGCAGTGAAAGCGCATGGTCCTAACCACTAGAGCACCAGGGACTTCCTTCAGTTAAGTTGTTACTCTGAAGTTGGATCCCAGGGAAGACAGTCCCCATCTCCAGCTTCTCAACCCGAGAACTGTGTAATGGCGAGCAGTAAAGCAGCCTGAGCAGGGCTTTTCCAACCTTGCTCCCATGAGCCCATGCTGCAGGGACGGGCCAAGCTGACCATGTGAATCGGAGCACCTCACCTGCTGTCAGCTCGATATGCTGCTGGGCCTCTTTCTGCCCAAGATTCCCTTTGAAAAATCGATCCTGTAGCTTCAACAACAAAAGTACTTTTTAATATCCCAGTATGAGCTGATAGCTGGGTGGGACAGATTGCTTTGTTGTAAGGAAACTGCAGGTGGCAGAGAGTAAGGGGTTGGGGAAGTTAGCAGTTGTTTCAAGGACAGAACGCTCAGAAAAGTGGTGCTTCCATGGGACATGTGTTATCCCTAAAGTTTTCCAGTATAAGCCGGATTTCTGTTGCTTTGAAATTCTGTCAGAATAGCTCAGAGGTGCAGCCTGGAGGCCTTAGGAGCCACACTTGGCTGCAGTGTCCTTGGAACACTTTCACATCGAGCCTTGAAAATCTGCTTCCGTTGGTGCTAGTGAGGCCCGTAGCTAGGGGGCCAGAGGTCACTTGTTACCATTTGACTTACAGGACAAAGAAGAACTGCATTCTGCCTTCTCTCTTACTGTGGTTGGCAGCGGCAGTTCTGTGTGAGTTTATACGCACTCCTGCGTGGGTGTGCGTGCCCTCCTGCGTGGGTGTGCGTGCCCTCCTGCGTGGGTGTGCGTGCCCTCCTGCGTGGGTGTGCGTGCCCTCCTGCGTGGGTGTGCACTCCTGCATGGGTGTGCGTGCCCTCCTGCGTGGGTGTGCGTGCCCTCCTGCGTGTGTGTGCACTCCTGCGTGAGTGTGCGTGCCCTCCTGCGTGGGTGTGCGTGCCCTCCTGCGTGGGTGTGCGTGCCCTCCTGCGTGGGTGTGCGTGCCCTCCTGCGTGGGTGTGCGTGCCCTCCTGCGTGGATGTGCGTGCACTCCTGCGTGGCTGTGCGTGCCCTCCTGCGTGAGTGTGCACTCCTGCGTGAGTGTGCCCTCCTGCGTGAGTGTGCGTGACCTCCTGCGTGGCTGTGCGTGCCCTCCTGCGTGGCTGTGCGTGCCCTCCTGCGTGGGTGTGCACTCCTGCATGGGTGTGCGTGCCCTCCTGCGTGGGTGTGCACTCCTGCGTGGGTGTGCATGCACTCCTGCCTGTGTGCACTCCTGCGTGGGTGTGCGTGCCCTCCTGCGTGGGTGTGCGTGCCCTCCTGCATGGGTGTGCACTCCTGCGTGGGTGTGCGTGCACTCCTGCGTGGGTGTGCCCTCCTGCGTGGGTGTGCACTCCTGCCTGTGCGTGCACTCCTGCGTGAGTGTGCACTCCTGCGTGGGTGTGCGTGCACTCCTGCGTGGGTGTGCGTGCCCTCCTGCGTGGGTGTGCGTGCCCTTCTGCGTGGGTGTGCACTCCTGCGTGTGTGCGTGCACTCCTGCATGGGTGTGCACTCCTGCATGGGTGTGCACTCCTGCGTGGGTGTGCGTGCACTCCTGCATGGCTCCTGTGCCGCTCTCCTCTGTGCTGTCTGTTAAGCTGATTGAAGGCGTGAACAGGGGAGTCGGCATTCACTGAGTGCCAGCTGTGTGCCCAGCACTGCGCTCGGTGCTTTGCGTACACTGTTTAGTGACCCAGAGCTCCCTTGTGAGATAGACACTCTTGTCCTGATTTCAGGTGAGCACACTAAGTGACTGAGTCTGAGAGTGGCCAGGCAGCTTTTCGCTCACTCAGGTTCCCCAGCTTCGCTTATGAAAGAAGTGTGCCTTGGTGGTGGCTTTCTCTCAGGCCTGCAGACCCAGCTCTGGGGCCCCGCTCCCCGCTGCTTTGTCGTATTGGTTCCTGTTCTGTCCTGTTAGGAAACGGTGATCTGCAGACCGCCTGCGGGCGGCTTGTCGAGAGGCGCTGATGCTAACCATGCTGTTCTGGCTTCTCCCAGGGTCCTATCCTTCCCCCAAAGCTGGAGCGACCCTGGTCGTGTACAAGGATCTGCTGGTGCTGTTTGGCGGCTGGACACGGCCGAGCCCTTACCCCCTACACCAGCCAGAGAGGTTCTTTGATGAGATACACACTTACTCACCCTCTAAAAACTGGTAAGCTACAAAGACAAGATCCTTTTAATCTATAATAGGAAGGTTTAACATGAATGGATTCCTTATCTTTTTTGTGTGTCCAGAAATCTCTTTGAGAATCTGTTGAAAGCTTTGGACTCTCCCCAGAAAAATAAAACTTTATGCACAAATTTTGCCTACAGTTTCAGAGGGTTTACAGGAGCCTCTCTAGAACTTGAAGTTAAGCATGCGATTCCAAAGAGAAGAGGTGGAAGACACATATTCCTCTTCCAAGAAAAATGAATGAGCCAGTTAAAGAACAGAGAGCTCTTCAGCTCTGGCTGCCAGCGCCCAGGAGTGCTTGGATCCAGAGGACACCGCCTGCTGCCTCCCCAGGCTGACTCCCAGCTGTTGTACAGACTTGTCTTTTTAAAATGACAGCCACCTCTGTTTCCTTGTGACGGACTGCACAGCTACTCAGTACAGGGCTCTTGGCAGCTGCTGCTGATCAATAAATCAGGCCTGTAGAAAGAAACAGCAGGTGGTGCTCCTTCAGCGAGCTCGGCTGAAGCGGCTCAGGGACGGGGTGGAGTCCCTGCCCTTCTCTCCTCGTCTCTCCACTCCATGTCTGAGCCTTACCCATTGGGGTGCTGAGTGAGTAGAACTTCAGCAGATCCGTAGAAAAGGCATAAGGACCTTGTGCCATCCTGCATTTATCGTCTAACAGTTTCTGTACTGAAGGTGATAGGATTGTCGTGTTAGATGAGTGCCTGCTTCCTGTCTTCCGTCTTAAACACAGAAGGCCAGAAGCAGAGGCGCTGACCTCCTGACTTCCCCCGTCTCTCTGCATTAGGTGGAACTGCATTGTGACCACCCACGGCCCACCCCCCATGGCCGGGCACTCCTCTTGTGTGATAGATGATAAAATGATCGTCTTCGGCGGCTCCCTAGGATCGCGGCAGATGTGAGTACGTTTGGTTAGCTCGCTGTCACCCTGAAGATAAATACTCCTGGAAAGGTCAGAAAAGGGCAGAAAAGTAAACTAGTCAGGGTCAAGATTCCTGAGCATGGTTCTGATTAGTCCAGTTAGTTATCTCACCCTGGTGTTCTGTGTTTTGGTTCTAGTCACAGACCAATAAACTGAGAAACGTGCTCCATAAAATCTGGTCTATGGGCATCTTATATTCAATTAAATGTTTTTGTGTGTATGCGCTTTCTGAGGTGAGGTGCATCTCTATATAGACAACCTTTTAATCAAGCCCCTCAGCATAATTTATATATATTTTAATAATTGCCTTGCTGGTATAAATGTTTGTATCTGAAAAAGTGGTATGAGAGTATTGCCTGAAAGACTTGCTTAACCTTATAAAGTTGGATCATAATCACTGAACTTTAGCAAGGATTAATGGTTAAGCTGATAGGAAATATTAGATTTGTCAACCCCGTATTGGCTGGCACCAAGATGTATTCTATGAATGTCATTACTTTGAATTAAGAATTAATGCTCAGCATTCCTAAATTATGTCTTAAGTGTTTGATATAAATTGTAAAAAGTATTTGTTTTCAGTGTGTCTTTAATTTTAAAATAAAGCTTATTTTTCAAATGTCAAAAAAAAAATCAGGGCTACATAGAGTCTCTGTGTGGTTCGGTATGTGGTTTAGTTCAGCGGGATCAGGTTCTGACGGGCCTCCACCTTGCCTGTTTCTGCCTGTGCCCTCAGAAGGCCACCTTCCAAGAAGCAGAGAACTTCTCCTTGCTCTCCTTAGGGCCCAGCTCGTGCCCCTTGGAGCTTCAGAGGAGGAGAGAGGTGGATTGGCATGAGCTGGGAGAATGGGTAGGAGCAGGAAGGCTGTGCCCGACCTGACCCTCCGTGAGGCTGTCTCCTCCTCCCTGCGGCCCTGCAGCTCTGCCCAGAGCAGTCTGCCTGAAGGACTTGGTCTGCTTTGGCGTCAGCAGCAGGAGTGGTCCTGCCGTCAGCAGTAAAACCATCCCAGACCCGACCCTCTTCTCCCGCAGGGTCCTCTGCACCTCCTTATTTTAGAACACTCGTGGAGCGCGGTGTGTGTGAGGGTGAGGGCTTAAGGTGCTGGGCTTTCACTCCTGTGTCCCCGTGGGTGAATAAATGCCCTTAGAGAGGGCCCATGAAAGAGAGACTGCCGTGGAGGAGTCTGTCCTTGCCATACCGGTCCCCTGAGGGCTGGAGATGCCGACTTGTCCTTGACACAAAAGCTGCAGCTCCCATTAACCAGGGTGAAATTACCTTTTGTAGCCAAAGTCGATAAATCTTCATCTCCTAGACAGTAATAGAACTGCCTTTTGAATAATTTTGCTCTCTTCCTGTGGGTTTTGCCTTTGAAAGACTGTATCACAGCTGGTAGCTATCTCCTGCTATCACCAATTAAGTAACTCTTACTTTAGTTGCTGTTCGGCTACAGACATGACTCAAATGCGGCCTTGTGGGTTAGTGGAAAGAGCCAGGTGTGAAAGTCTCCCTTCCTGTGGCGCAGTGCTGAATGCGGGCGTGGCATTGCGGGAGAACCCTGAAGAGCGGCCCGGCGTCGGCGCCCGTGCCCCCGGGCGCGCCCGGCCCCCTCACCCTCGTGTCCTTGTCTTACAGGAGCAGCGACGTCTGGGTCCTGGACCTCGAGCAGTGGGCGTGGTCCAAGCCCAGCATCTCCGGGCCCAGCCCTCATCCCCGAGGCGGCCAGTCTCAGGTGCTCAGGAGTTAAGATAGCTATTCAGCAAGCTCTGTAGCGTCTGTCAGTTAGGGCAGGAGAGGGAGGAGGGGGTCAGGTAAGGGGCCACCACACGCAGACCACGGAGAGTTCACCACTCTCTTCTGCTGGCATTTATTCTTCAACTTCTAGTGGGTTATAATTATTTTTGTTGTCTTTATTTTGTGCCTCTCCCCAAAGCATTTTATTTTTTTAGAGAACCCTGCATTTTCTGTGGTTGGCACTCTTGTGTTAATAGTATTTAATCAACAAAGAATTCATTCAGGTGAATCATCAGTAGTTTGTTTACAAGGATCAGAACTGACGTGGTTTGGGGGACCGGGGAGCCTGTGGTGAACAGAATACTGTCATTTGGGAGCCGAGTAGACTATTTCCATTTACCGCTGAGGTAGCGGAGGTCGGACGCCTGTGTCTTTGTAGGTTTATTTTAAATTTCTTCCTCTCCCAGATCGTCATAGATGATGCGACTATTCTAATCCTTGGAGGGTGTGGCGGTCCCAACGCTGTGAGTACGGCTGGTGTGGCGTTCCCATGCACACGCTGCTGAGCTTCAGAACCTGCTTCCCCTGTCTCACCTTGTAAAACTGCAAGGCCATTTCTGTAGCGTTTTCATTTAGAGAATACCTTTTCCACATAGCCTCTGTATTTTCTGGCCCTTTTCTCCACTCTTTTGGGGAGAAGGGGGGAAGCTTTTCATTACAGACATTTCTCTCTTAAATATTCATGTCTATGGTCTTCCTTCTCCCATGGAGCCTTTAGGGTACAAGGTTTGCTGCTATCTTTTTTCACAAAGAGGAGTGAGAGAGAAAAGTAAGTTGACTGTGGCCAGAATTCACATGAAGTTTACTTAAGAATGCAGGTTCAGACATTGTGGGTTTGTCTTGTCTACGACCCTCCCTGTCAGTGCACACACACACAGAACCGCAGGCAAATTTAAAACCACGTGAAGTTGATTCCTGGGGTCCCGGGTGCGGTCTCGTGTGCCCGGCCAGCGGCCGCACACGGATGACTGCACGGCCAGAGAGCTTGCCCTGCCTCCTGAAGTGCGCGCACACACTGTGACTGACAGTGCAGCTTGGGGTCGCGGCCCTGCGCGCGCGCGTGGTTTGTAACCTGCACCACCCCTGAGCCCTGCTGTGGGTGCTTCTCTTGCAGCTGTTCAAGGATGCCTGGTTGCTGCACATGCACTCGGGTCCCTGGGCCTGGCAGCCGCTCAAGGTGGAGAATGAAGACCATGGAGCCCCAGAACTGTGGTGCCATCCAGCTTGCCGGGTGAGTGGGAAGCCGGCGGGCCAGCAGAGGGGTAGGCCCTGAACCTCGAGCCCGATTAACTCTTCAGATTGCTAAGCAACTTTGTGTGGAAACTGAAAACACCCTGATGTCCCCAGAGAGGTGGACACTGAGCGCAGCTCTCAGGCATTTCTCACACACGTGAGCCGCTGGACAGAAAAGCTGTGTGGGGCCCACCCTCCTTTAAGCACCGCTGTCTAGGAAGCTTGCCCCAGGCCCCCACACATACACTCTGTTCTTCCCTTTACCCGTGCTCTGTGGACATGACTCAAATGATAGCACGTCTCCCTGTACCAACTTTATACATAGAATCCCTTTATATATGTGAAGTATCCCATCTGTCCTGGAGGGAAGGCTGTGTTCTTCTCATCTTGGTAGGGATCTCAGATACCTGCAGAAGGCCTGGCCCGCCCCCAGCGCCCCTGGTGAGATGTTGCAGGGTCGAATAAATGACCAGAGCTGAGCGCAGGTCTTCTGTCTTCCAGGTCGGGCAGTGTGTGGTGGTCTTCAGCCAGGCGCCTAGTGGGCGAGCACCGCTTAGCCCCAGCTTGAACTCCCGCCCATCACCTATCAGTGCCACCCCTCCAGCCCTGGTTCCCGAAACCCGAGAATACCGCTCACAGTCTCCCGTAAGGAGTATGGATGAAGCGCCCTGTGTTAACGGCCGCTGGGGAACACTGAGGCCCAGAGCGCAAAGGCAGACCCCCTCAAGTTCCCGAGAAGGAAGCCTTTCCCCAGCCAGGGGCGATGGCTCGCCCGTCCTGAATGGTGGGAGTTTATCTCCGGGATCGGCAACTGTAAGCGGCTCCTCCTTGGACAGCCCTGTGCAGGCTGTGTCTCCGAGCACCCCGTCCACCACTGAAGGGTGTGACCTGAAAATGGGGCTCTCCCTGGCCCCTCGACGAGGATCACTCCCCGATCAGAAAGATCTAAGGCTAGGGTCAGTAGATCTGAATTGGGACCTGAAAACTGCTTCCAGTGGCAATCACATGGATGGCGTGGGCAGCAGGACAGCGGGGGGCGGCTTGCGACACCCGCCCGAGCAGATGAACGGTGTGCACACCCCGCCACACGTGGCCAGCGCCCTCGCGGGAGCTGTTTCCCCCAGCGCCCTGCGCCGCAGCCTGGAAGCCATCAAAGCGATGCCATCCAAAGGTCCCCCCGCCTCCGCAGCACTGAGCCCTCCCCTGGGGTCTTCTCCAGGCTCCCCCGGGAGCCAGAACCTGGGCAGCGGAGAGGCAGTGCCCATCCCCCGCCCCGGGCCCGCGCAGGGAGATGGACACGCGCTGCCCCCCATCGCCCGCCGCCTGGGCCACCACCCTCCGCAGTCCCTGAATGTGGGCAAGCCCTTGTACCAGAGCATGAACTGCAAGCCCATGCAGATGTACGTGCTGGACATCAAGGACACCAAGGAGAAGGGGCGCGTCAAGTGGAAAGTGTTCAGTAGCAGCTCTGTGGTCGGACCTCCCGAGACCAGCCTGCACACAGTGGTGCAGGGCAGGGGTGAGCTCATCATATTTGGAGGACTCATGGACAAGAAGCAGAATGTGAAGTACTATCCAAAGACAAACGCCTTGTACTTTGTGCGGGCAAAGAGATAATGTGTTCTAAACCCTTTCCCCTTTCTGTGGCTTTTAATTTGGAATTTTCCAGCGTGCAAGCATTTGGACTGAGAATTGAGAAAACAAAGGACAAAATTACTCTCATAAACCAAACCCCAATTCCCAGCCTCACTCATGCCAGGCTGGGATCAAATCTCCATTAAGAAAAAAAAACTATATAAATCTATAGAGAAATATTATATAGCCAACTCTGTTCACAAAGAGGGAGAGAGCTCCATCCTGGTTCAGATAAAATTGTTGCTGTGTTTTAGCAGAGGCTCTGCCGCCTTTTTCTACTTAATTGGTAACTAGACCAAGAATTTAGGGAACAGATACCTACCAGAACCTTCCTACAGAAACTGAAGAGCCACCTGTAAATCTTATTTGGCCTTCTCAGAGTTAGATAAAGAAAGGGCACGCGTGAAACACACAAGCAGAGGCTTCTGACTCGCAGGCTGTCGGTGCTGGCAGGTACATGACGTGTAGCAGTCTGCTCTCCGCCCGCAGAGGGCCTGTGACCGCTGCTCTCTGCAGTGATGCCCTCTGCCCGGTCCTCTTCTGCCCATTGGGAAGGAGGAAGGTTACCCAGCGGGGATCTGCTCCACGTGTGTGCCAGGGTCATCGTGAAACAACGTTCACGCAGAAGCACCTGTTTGCGTGCTCCCTCCATGTCTTAGGAAACACTCCGGGGTCTGATTCTGGAATTTTCTAATAATCGTATTTCATCGCAGTTTCCAAAGTCTGTGTCTGTTCTCTTTTTCTTTCCCTTGAAACCTGGCGCCTGGAGGCCGCCTCTCCTGTTTACGGCTGCTGTTCTCCCCTCCTCCCTCCCCCGCCCTCTTTTTCTTTGATATGTGAAATTTTTTTAAGCTCTAAAACCTTTCTCACTTTCTTTTACTAAGTTTGGGTGTCCAGAGAAATCTCTTAGAAATATTTCTGGAACCCTTTTTCTCGAGTCATCAGGGGACCAGCAGGGAGTTCTGAGATGCCAGTATCGTGAGAAATCCTTGACGCGTCAGAAAGTACTGTGGGCGTCTTTTTATTTCCAAAGCACGTTGGACACACCCATCCATGTTTACAGAACTGATCTTGGAAGAGCAGTTCCTTCTAGAACGGTTTTCGCCCTTGTTGTGGCATGCATTCCTCTGCCTGGCTGTGGACTGGCGCTTGGGTTCCCTGAAGCATGGCTGACCTCGGGGGGCAGCTCTTTCTTTGTCTTGTTCACCTGTCGCCCAAACAAGGCTTGGGTTTTCACTTTCATGTCATTTCTGAGATAACATTTCCAGCCAGAGCAGTGTTGGTGGGGTGGGGGGCGGGGGGCGGACACAGGAAATTGTAAGTTGCCAGTCTCTAAACCATGACGCGGACAAACATGCCTCGGCACCACTTAAGTGCGGATTATTTTGGAGATTTCTCATCAGGAGAAGAGGGTGTTTTTCCTGCAGGTTTTGCATTCGTTTCTTAGCCCCGCTTTCCCCGATGTCTTGGCATTTCCCAAGCCGAAGCGTGCTGCAGCTGGCCCTGGGTCCTGGCGCCCAGCCAGCTCTCCGGCAGCCTGTCTGATAAGTGTGCTTTCTGCTGTTACGTCATGTTCAATCCTTTCCCCTAGCCGTTAGCTTCTACAGTGTGGTCTTGGTGGGAAAGTGCCCTTGGTGCCAAGCCCGGGAAAGGGCCAGCTCACAGGGAGGGGCGTGTGCTCCCTCGGGCGAGGAAACTGCCCTGCGCCTGCTGGCCGTGGTGTCCAGCTGCTCACCGCTCAGCCCTTAGTTTCCCAGACTCTCTACCCTGGGCCGGTTGCCAGGCCTTCTTTGGCAAAGACCGTTAGATGGTGCAGGGGTCCTTATTCACAAGAGAAGGCTAGCCTAGAAGGTTAGCAATTTCGGCCTTGCTGCTGTTGCTGAACCTTGTTTATGACATTGCACCTGTGCATGGACAGTGCCTCCAAACTTACTCAGTTCCTACTTAAATATAAAGTATTTGGAAGCCTGAAAGTTCTGAGTCTCAACTTGGTGATCTTTCCCTTTGTCCCGTGGCCTTCCTAAGCCGCTGTTAACCTGTCCGATTCCTTCCAGTGTCCCCAAGTAGGCAGGCAGCAGAGCTGATGATCCTTGTAGAAAGGAGCCTGGCTCCTTGGAACTCCGTGGCTTCCCAGGATCACCCACACCGCTTGGAACCAGACTGTCGACGGCTCCTTTAAGAAAGCGCTGCCTCTGCCGCCCCGCGGCATTGGTCCCGCTGGCTCTCGGGCACAGTGGGCGGTGGGCGTGTGTCCGGGGAGAGTGAGGCGGCACGTCCCAGGTGGCCGCCGCCCCGGGTGCAGCGGGGCTCCGGGGGTCCTGGCCGAGGGGGCCGTTTCCGCGCCGCCGCGGGCGCTTCAGTCAGATCCGGCTGATCCACCGCTCTGCTTTTGACATGATGCCAATTTTGTCTTAAGATTCACTGAGGAAACTGAGACGAAATATTTTTTTTTAAGCCTCAGGAGCACCTAAAGTAAATATTTATCAGTATTTAAGTATTTAAGATACATTTTGTCTCTACTTGAAGCTTTAACCCCTTCCGTTCCTGCAAGTGTGCCTTGACAGCCCCCACCGTCACGCTGACGTCACCAGCCGCCACGTTGACTTCGTGAGAAGTTCAGTCTCTTCCTTTTCTTCTGAACAGAGCTTCCTGTTTCCTCATTTTGCAGGCTGCGCAGCAGAGAGGGCTCAGTACTCTTGCTCATATTTCTGCCCTGCTATGCTTCGGTGGTGGGTTCCAAAAACCACCCCCTCCCCACTGCACCCGCCCCATTGTTTGGGGAGCACAAATTTGATGTCAGAACAAGCTTAACTTTAGTTGCAAAGCATTCCTGGGTTTACTTTCCTCCCAGCCCTCTACAGATTGATTTGGTTTTAACACTTGAGTTTAATATCAAGAGCTGAACCATGTACCACGCTAGGAGCCATGCTGAGCCGCTTTAAGAGAAGCAGCGGAGGAAGGAGGGAAGCAGCTCAAGTCTGGACTTCGGGGGACGGAAAGCCGCCAGCTGCGGAGAATGCGGGGACGCCTCCCTCCCGCTTGGCTTGGTCTTTCTGGGTTTCCTCCTGCTTCGCTTCTTTCCTTCCCCTTCAGAGTGGCATCCCTGGCTGGCTGGTGGCTTGTCTGTCCTTGTCCTTGTGGTGGTCCTGGCACGGTGACGTGCTCTGCTTTGCATTATCTGTGATCTCTTAGCAGCGCACAGGTCAGTGGGGGGATCTGAACACACCCAGGGGCAAGGCAGCCGGACTTCCAGGCCTGCAGCCCAGGCGGCCTCCCCGTGAACTGCAGAAGGCGTGTTCCGCACGGCCACCAGTGACCGGAGGCCCCCTGCACCGTGCTCGTTGCCAGAGCGAAGCGCCCCTTAGGCGCTGGCGCCACTGCGCGCTCTGCCCGCTCTCTCCCCTCCCACAGCCAGGGTTCTCGCCGCCGCACGGCGCGCTGCGCCCTGACGGAGCTGGCGCTGGGAGGGACGTTCCCCACGCGACTCGGGTCCTGGGTGGCTTACGCTGAGATGATCACTGTAGGCACATTACAGTGTAGGAATGAAAAGTGGATTTGATTTCATTGATATTTAAATCTCTTGTCGATTTTTTTTGTTAATGTTTTCCCCCGATGACTTTTTAGCGATTTAACAAATAAAACAAAATGGACCGATTGTCTGTTTCATTAGTATAAAAGAAAGAAAGCAAGCCGTGATGAAAAACAGTTGCAGACTGGAGTTGGAAGCAAAGTAGTGGGAAGGATACTCTTCCTCCAGGAGGGTGGCCCGCCCCCGAGGACATCATGTAATGATACAGCAGCTCTGTCCAGCGTGCTTGAAGGACGCAGTTTCACACGCGCAGTGCCACCCTGCAGTGGGGCCCCAGAGAGGTGACGAGCCTGGAGCGCACACCCAGGGACCTGGGCAACATTCGGCTCTTGAGACAGCAGATCGGGTTTGGAGGCACGGGCCTGAAGCCCTGTGGTCCATCCTGCCGTCCGCTGTTTACTGCTCAACCTTGGAGACCAGTTTCCTCATTTAAATCTAGTTGTTTCTCTTTTTATAGGATCATGAGGATTAATTGGAAGTTGCATATGAAAAGCACTAGCCCAGTGCTGGACTGGCACGTAATGATTGGTGGCTATTGTTTATGATCAGCCCTTGAAGAGAAGATGTGATCTTGAAGGAACGTGCTGACCACAGTGTGTGAATTGTTAGGATCATGCCCCTGACTAAGGGTCATGCACGCCGCAGCTGTCTGAGCCGTCTCCTAACCTGCCCCCATGAGAACCTCTGAGGCTTTTTGCCTCGAGCAGAACGTGGCAGCTGCTGCCATCAGACAGGTCAGAATGGCCTCGGCAGTCGCGTCTCCCTCTGGACCTTATTCTCCGGTCTGCCGGTTGCTTCTTACACTCCTGGGTCTCTGCGCCCAGCGCCTTCGTTCTTTGATGCAGCTCAGACTGAGGATCAGCCTTGTCTCAGATTAAGGTGCTGTGAGCCTGCAGCTCTCGTCCTGCCTGCCCACATGTGTTTCCCAAGCTGCAGGATGAAACTTCCACGTCTAACAGCACGTGGTCTGATGCTGTCTGCTGTTTTCCGTACCTCGAGGCATCTGGTGGACTAGGCCACGGTGTGCAGGAGGGCCTCAGGTCACTGACTTGGCTGGTGTAACAGTACAGTGGCTGTTCTGGATGCTTCCACACCTGCCCTTATGGAAGGGCAGACTTGCTCCTTGAGGCTGTGGCTCCTTATAGCTCCTTGTTGGGCTCAACAGGGTCAGTAGGTAGAAGCTCCAGAGAGGGGTCACTGGGAAGAACTTCATGCAGTGAGAGCTCCGTGTAAGGCCTGGAACCAGTGTGGCATCACGGGAGGGATTCTAGCATTGCTGGATACTCAGACTGGGGGATGTAGAGGAGATGATGTTTGGTGGGTAGGGTGCCCATGGTGGTTGGTGGTCCTGGGGAAGACCTGGCTTTCATGGCAGGCCAGTCCCATAAGGCCTCCCGCCAGCTTCCTAACGCCGTCCACCCAGGCCAAGGGCCGCGGTAATGGCGGGGGCAGGGGGAGCAGGCCCCAGCTCGGGAGGGTCAGAGCCTGCAGACGGCAGCGTGAGCGACCCCAGGTCAGAGTCTGTGTGGGGCAGAGGAGGGCACGCGCCAGTCTGGGGAGAAATCCTCAGTGAGAGCTCAGCTCAGTGCAGAGCGCGGCTCCCCCAGGCCCGTGGGGGTCCCAGCGCAGCCCCTGCCCCGCCCCTGGGTGCTCACGGGCCAGAGGCCTGTGCCCGTCTGGGTCTGAACCGCAGCACCCAGTCTGCAAAAGGGTGACACCAGATGTCCTTCCTGCTCCCCGGGCTCCACACGCCGTCCCGCGGGAGGGAGGGTGTGCCCGAATGCCCGACTCAGGAGACCACGGCCTTGCAGGTGTTGTCAGCACCCTGCGCTCACGCCCCAGGTTGCCGCCACCTGGGGAACCTGGGAAAGGCCCCCCCAGATCCTGAGGCTGGCCAGCTGGGGACGGTGCCAGAGGGGCTGTGGTTTGTCCCCTCCCCTCCCTACAGGGAGAAGGGCAGTCCAGCATGCCTGGGGTTCTTTGTGATGTGATTTCAGTATTTTTAAAATTTATTTGATATTGAAGGATAATTGCTTTTCAGAATTTTTCCGTTCTGTGTTGATTTCACTGCTGATGCAAGTATTCAGCCAGAGATTGATAAAGCCCATGGGAGGAGACGATGGAGCTGCTTTACGGGTCAAATCAAGAGTGAGACCACAGGACCTCTGTTGGACCTTTTAACCCTTGAGATGCGGTCCTGTGGGCTCAGAAGGGAGTTCCCCGAGAGACTACAGATGAGAGACAGGCACGGACTTCGGACTGGGGGAGCATCGGTTCAAAAGCTGTTCCTGCCTCCCCGAGCCTCAGCTGAAAGCGCAGAAATGGCCGTGACGCGTCTGGTCTCCGGGGTGACCGGTTTAGCCGGAACCACGGGTGTGATTCCTCAAGAGCCCACCGGGGGCGCCCTGGGAAAGGCTTCGGGTCCCAGACGCCGTCCGACGCCTCCGCAGACGGAAGCGGGGCCGCGGAGACAACGCCCGCCTCTCCCTCCGAGCGCCGCCCCCGCCGGCCCGCAGGCCCGCCTGCTGCCGGCCCGCCGCCCCGGCTGGGGGGAAGCCGGTGCTCCTCCCCGTGGGCTGGGCTCCGGCCCGACCCTGTCAGACGCCTGAGAGGCCTGCGGGTGTGCCGTGGCCCCGCCGGGGAGCCCGTCTGCCCACCCACTGCAGGGACGGAAGGAGGGCGGGGGCAGGCCCTAACCAGGCAGAAGCCTCGGGGAAAAGAAAGTCCCGCGCGCGGGCCCGGGGGCCTGGGCTGCTGCCCGCCCGCGACAAGGCCAGGGAGGCCCGGCGCTGCCCTGCGGGTCACTCTCAGTGCGTGTCCCCTGAGTGTGGACTCACGCCTAAGGCTCTGCGCTCAGACGAGGCAGAGAGACCTGCCCTGGCGGCAGCTCAGAGGCTCATCACTCACCAGGGAGTGCCACTCGGCTAAACAAAGAGGACGAGTCCTGCGCTTCCAGGGCCAAGGGTGTCCAATCATGTCACTAAGTCGCAAGAAGAGGGCGGATGGGGAGCCAGAGGGCTGGGAAGGCGTTCTGCTTGTCCTCACCTCACCCTGCTACACTGAGGCAGGGGCAGACAGCCTTCCCTGGGAGACCCCAGGTCGGTGGGGTCCAGGCCTGGCCTCCGGCAGTCAGGGGCACAGAACGTACAGGCCTCTGGGCCTCAGACGGGGAAGACAGACCCCTGTGTCCCAGGAAGGGTGCAGAAGAGCTGTGAGGGGTCTGGCCTGTCCAGAGGAGCCGGCGTTCAGGGCCGAGGACCATGCAGAGTGAGCAGAGGCCATCCTCTTGGATGCAGCAGGGACAGATGCTCACGACCAGGGCCCGCGGTGGAGGAGAGCACACCCCTGACAGGGCCAGCATGGGTGGGGCCATGGTAGACGGCCGCAAGGCCCAGAGAGGACGCCCCACCGTGCTTCCTTGCTGTCGGGTAAACGCCCCCCGCCACCCCGCTGAACGTGAACCCCAGCGCCAGAGGAGGCGGAGATGAAACAGCTTTGAGGAGACTTGAGTGTTTAAGCTGTAGGAATGAAGATCACTGAATTTAACTTGACCAGGAAATTGCTGAACTATGGCATCTGCAGAGCAGAGACAGATTAAATTGAGTCAGAGGAAACAAACCCCTGCTCCTGAAATGGGTGAATCAACGGAGGCAAAAACTCGAACTTGCTCCGCCTGGAGAGGAGCAGATGACGTGCCTGGGGTCCACGAGAACCAGGACGAAAGGGGGCCTGGCGAGCGCTGCAGAGCGGGAAGGAGGGGGCTTCCCTCCGTGGAGGGAGGAGCCTGTGGGGAGGCACAGAGGCCCGGTGTGACCGGAGGGGACGAGGCGGAACCCGAGGATGAGCCCCAGAAACGGGGCCTGAACCCAGGCGGGCAGTGAAGAGAGGCCATGGGAAACGCAGAAAAACCGGCCTTGCGGCTGACACCTGTAAGGCGGGGGGCCTGGCCAGCACGGATCCCCGCATTAGGCAGATCTATAGCCCCATCTTGGGCTTCCCAGGCAGCGCTAGTGGTAAAGAACCCACTGGGCAACGCAGGAGACGTCAGAGACCTGGGCTTGACCCCTGGGTCGGGAAGACCCCCAGGAGGAGGGCATGGCAACCCACTCAAGTCTTCTTGCCCAGAGAACCCCACGGACAGAGGAGCCTGGCGGGCTGCAGTCCATGGGGTCGCAGAGTTGTCACTGAAGCGACTTGGCACTCACGTCCGCGTAGTTCCCTCTATCAGGGGCACTGCCAGGCCCTGTCCTGCCCTGGGGAATTCATGTTTCAGTGGAGGGCAGGAAGAAGAGACAGACAAATACGTAAACAACTAAGCAGGATGACTCCAGTGAATAATCCGATGAAGAAAGTTAAGATGGGTTGTGACAAAGTGTGATGGTGTTGGGCTCATCCGCATGGCCTTTCTGAGGAGGCGACATTTCAGCTGAGACCTGAAAGTAAAAAACAACAGCCACGGGGAGATGGGCGGAGAGCGTTCCACGCGGAGAGGAGAGCAGGCAGACAGACCTGAGGTGGGTGTGACCTTGACGAGTCCAAGGAGCAGCAGGAAGGCCTGTGTGGCTGGCGCGCCGAGCCAGGGCAGGGCGCGCAGGCGGCCTTGCCAGTCGGGCACGGTGTGGACGGCAGGCCCGCGGGAGGCCGGCAGAGGGTTTGCAGCCGGGGAGCGACAGGTTTTCCAGGGGAAGGACACAAGCCTTGGCGCCCAGCCCATCATGTCTCAGCCGATAAAGAAGTTCTGGGGAGCGTTTCCTGGTGGTCCAGTGGTTAGGACTGTCTGCTGTCACTGCCGAGGCCCGGGTAGGATCCCCGATCAGGGAACTAAGACCACATGGTGGGGAAAAAAGATCCCAGCTCTTGGGGATGATTTGGCCAAATTCAGTGTTTAAAGGGAATCTGGGGGACTTCCTGGTCACCCAGTGGTTAGGGATCTGTTTGCCAATACAGGGGACACAGTTTCGATCCCTGGTCCGGAAACTAAGATTCCACAGCCTGCCGGGCCACTCAGCCCACTCCCCACGACTACTGAGCCAACAAGCCACGGCCACTGATGCCCTCATGCCTAGAACCCCCGCTCCCGTGAAGGAAGCCCCCGCAGTGAGAAGCCTGCACCGCAGCAGACAGCAGCCCCCGCTCGCCGAAACCAGAGAGAGCCCAGGTGTGCAGCGGCGACGACCCAGCTCAGCCAAAATGGGAGCGTTAGGGGACTCTGGACACTAGACCCACCAAGCAGAGTTCTGTCCGGCCTGCCGCCCTGCTCACCAGGCTCCAGCAGAGCGAGGCCCCGCAAGGGCAGGGGTCGCGCCGCTCTCTCTCGTCTCCCGCTCTTGGCTCATAAATATTTGACAAATGCGCATCCTCGACTCGATCCTAGAATGTTCACCTGCTCCCTAACGGTCCTTCTTCTAGGCTTGCCTTCCGCAAGCCATTCTTCATGTTGTGGCCATAGGCGGTCAGTCAGCACATTTTCATTAAGTTTTTACTCCATTGCAGACATATTGTAGGTTCTAGGGATGAGGATGCGCTGAATTATGTCTCCCCTACCCTGGAAAAACTTCATGCATTGCTGCTAACTCGCTTCAGTTGTGTCCAACTCTGTGCGACCCCATAGACGGGAGCCCACCAGGCTCCCCTGTTCCTGGGATTCTCCAGGCAAGAGAATCTCCAGTGGTTACGAATCCATCTGGTGTGGGAGGATCCCACGTGCGGCGGGGCAACGAAGCCCGTGCCCCGAGAGCCGGCGCTCAGACAAGCGAAGCCTCGTAAATGCATGTGGAGAGTAGCCCCCACTCGCTGCAACTAGGGGAAGTCTGTGCACAGCAGCAAAGACCCAGCACAGCCAAAAATAAGTGAGTAAATAAGTAAAATGTCAGGATCGAGAATGATGTGAGAGTGAGCTGGGATGTGCGGGCAAGTCCCTGAGTGGCAGAGGGGGGCTTCTGTGCAGGTGGCGCCCACCCGAGACCTGGGCAGGGGCTCCCCAAGCCAGCCTTCTGAGGCCCTGCGGGGGTGGAGGGAGTTCCGGGGGTGGGAAATGCGGCCCAGAGCCCCTCAGTGGGAGCAGAAAAAGGCCAGGGTCGCTGAGTGCAGCAAGCTGGGGAAGAAGGTGGTGGCTAGAGGGAAAGCAAGAGGTGGTCAGGTCAGTCACGGAAGGCCTCAAAAACACGGAGTTTGGAGTTTACTCTGAGAGCAGTGAAAACCTCTGGAGACTGCAGTCATTGGTGGGACAGTAGTGATTTATGCGCAAAAAGGTCACTCGGGGGCCAGGGTCCCAGCAGGGAAGCCCCAAAGGAAGCAATAGCCTCGGCCAGCGCGACCGGCCCTCCCGCCCTCCCGCCCTGCAGGTGCTCTGGTCTGGGTGCTGCCCACGTGGGCCCCCCGAGTCCCTGCCGTGACAAGCTTTCCTCGTGAGCCCTTCTGGAGCCTTGTCCAGGAGGTGCTCAGTTTGGGGAGAAGTCCAAACCAGGAAGAAACGAGTGGATTAATCAGAAGGCTCTACACTGGGAGGGCCTTTAAGTGGGTAGTGTCTCCCTGTTTCACCTGAGACTCAAAGAGGAGACCCTCATGGGACACGTAGTTTAGGGGTCAGAGGAGCACAGGAGAGAGGAAGCCCCAGACCGTGCGCACAGCGTCCTTCTGAAAGGCCAGGCGCCAACCGTGACTGGTTCCCGTCTGGAGCTGAGCTGAGTGGCGATTGTGTAAGTGAGGTCCTCGGCCTTGTTTCAGGCTGAAACGTGTCACCCCCATCATAGGTCAAAGCCTTAACACCTCAAGCAGACTTATTTGGAGATTGGGCCTTTGGGGAGGCAATTAAGGTTAACTGGGGTCATAAGGGTGGGGCCTTAATCCGATATTACTAACGTCCTTACTAAAAGGAGGAGACACCAAGGGTGTGTGTGAACACGAAAGAGGGCTCGTGAGGACGCAGGAAGGAGGCAGCTGCCTGCAAACCAGGAGGAACGTCCTCACCAGACAGCCCTGCTGGCACCTTGGTTCTGGACTGCGAGCTGCCAGAGCCTGGAGAGAGTTTGTGCTGTGCGTGCCCCACAGCCTGCAGTGCCCAAGCAGACTGATGCAGAACCTGGCTTCTAACCGCCCAGCGCTCTTGTTAAAGGTGCGGGCTCACAGACCCGCCCAACCCCCCGAAGCAGACTCTCTGGGGGTCAGGGCCCGAAAATCTGCATTTTGAACAGGCTCCTGATTCAGCTTGCTGCAGTGTCCTCTCCACGAGCTCCTGAGGCCGTGAAGACTGATCCCCCTAACCCTCTGGCCACGAGCCCCTCCGACCTCCAGCCTCCCTGTCTGAGCCCAGGATAACTGCACATCTTATCTGGCCGCCAGGTTAACTAGCCAGCTCACACGGCTAAGCTGTTACCTCACTCTCCCTGAGCCCTCCACAAGCCAAGCCAGGGTGGGGCTGGCTGCGAAGTCCGGAAACCTAGACATACATCAGGTCTGAGTCTCGTGACTGAGGCTATCCTGGTCCACTGTGAAGATGCCACACAGACGCGCTAGGACCTGCGGGATGGGGAACTGAGCGACCCGGGGGCACAGACAGTGGTTTCCAGCTGCAGAGCCCTGCAGGGGTGGTTACGAGCGCGTATTTCTAATGCGCTGTAAGCAAGTTGAAGGCAAGTGCCCCGGCTTACACATCCTGACCCCACTACCCCCGGGGGCCTGAGAACCGGCCTCGATGATTTGTGGGCTCACGGCCCTCTGGCTGTGTTCAGCTTTGCTAGAAATGTCCCTCCTAGGGACTGGGGTCAAAGTTTTAAACACACAAGACCCAGGGCCTTCCCTGGTGGCCCAGTGACTAAGACTGTCCCAGTGCAGGGGCCCTGGGTTCGATCCCTGGTCAGGGAACTAGGTCCACATGTTTCAACGAAGACCTCGTGCAGTCGAATAAATAAGTAAATAACGAAACACACACACACACACACACACACACACACACACACACAAGACCCAGTGCGGCAGACCTGAGCCGTCCTTCAGAGTCCAGCCACCCTGGATTCTGAGTCTAGTTTTCCCACTGACAACCTATGCGGTGTAACTTCAGATAATCCCATTGCCTCTGAGTTTCCTCACCTGTAAAATAAAAGAAGGGTAATAGTATTTCCTACACAAGTTTTTTTATGGAATAACTAACCTCTCTAAAGCACCCACCGTCTGGCACTTAGTCGGCCTTCAGTGAAGGTTAATCATAGCGCGTGTGCTCTTTGCGGCCCCAAGGAATGTGGTTCACCAGACTCCTCTGTGCACGGGATTTCCCAGGCAAGAACACTGGAGTGGGTTGCCGTTTCCTTCTCCGGGGATCTTCCTGACCCAGGGATTGAAACTGATTCTCTTGCATTGCATGCAGGTGGAGTCTTTACTGCTGAGCCACCTGGGAAGGCTAATTCATAGGCTTTACAAAACAGTGATCTGCCCTACTTGAAGGCACGGCAAGAAGGTACTGGTAAAAAGTGTAGCAGACAACTTTTCAGTAATGAGCTATTTTGCATACTGTCCAGCTAAGGGGCGTTTACTGGGCACCCGTCTCGGTGACAGGCCTGGTGCCCAGTGTGGGGTCGCTGGGAAGGGGCTCACAGCCCGCGAATGGAAAGGAATGTCACCTCCAGGAGGGCAGGGACTTGTGGCCATTGCATTCCCAGCAGCTAGAACAAACCGGGCACATAACAGGCGCTCAGTAACGATTTGCTGAATAAGTGGCATCAATCAATCAAGAAATGAGTGACTGGAAAGCCTCAGACTCACTTTTAAGGCCTTGAGCAAGTCCCTTGAGCACTCTCAGCAGCTGTTTCCCCATCGGTGTAGCCACAGGTGTTTAATTCATGTCTAGTTCCTGCCGAGCAAGATCAATAATAATGATATTACAACAATAGTAAGTAAACGTACTGAACACTGCTAAGGACTTGTCACTGTTGTAAAGAATCCTAGGAGGTAAAAAAGCATTTTACCTCCACTTTATAGAAGAGGACACTGAGGCGCAAAGAGGCAGAAGCGGGATTTGGTCAAATTTTGGAAGGAAGACCGGGGCTGGAACAGAGCAATGGAGAAGGCCAGACCCGGCCCGGGAGCTCGCGCGGCCGCAGAGACAGACAGACAGACCTGCGCGGCCCCGCGGCCCACCCCGCCCCGCGTCTCCATGACGACAGCCTCCGCGCATGCGCCTCGAGTCCCGGCCCCCGGGCGGCGGGACGCGGGGCGGGCCTCCAAAGCGGGCTACACCGGGTCCCCTTGTGCGCAGGGGCCGCCGATGTGAGCGCTAGTGGCCCCCGGGGTTGAGATCGAGGAGGCGGAGGAGAAGCAAGGCCGCATGACCTCCCCGGAGGTGACAAGCGGCTCGGAGGCCGTGCGAACACCGCCTGGGGCGGCGATGGGGTGACCGTCTTGCGCGATCGGCACGATGAGAGGGAGCCGGGGTATTGCAAGGGGGCTTGGAGGCCAGAAGCCTCAATCGGAACAGTAAGGAGCTGGGGCTCCACGATCGCCCCATCCTCCGGGGTCGGGGCGCTCCAGGGAGGAACCCGGGTGCAGGCGAAGGCCACAGACCCAGCTTCCCTCTCCGTCCCCCGTGCCCAGCCATGGCCAGGCCGGCCGCCCCGGGCTCGGTGATTGTCCCAGACTGGCACGAGAGCGCCCAGGGCAAGGAGTACCTGGCCTGCGTCCTGCGCAAGAGCCGCCGGCGGGTGTTTGGTGAGCGCCCCCTCCGCTGCCTGTCCCGGGTCGGGGCGGGGTCTCACCTGGGGGAGGGGGAGGGGGCGGGGGAGGGGGGGAGGGGCGGGGGGCAGAGACAGGGCACTGAGGGACGGCTCCACTGCTCTCCCCATCCTTAGGAACCTTAGAAGCCCCATCCTGGGGCCCCCACCCCCAAATCTCCCTAGATCTAATTCCATCATCAGAGCCAGGAACATGGAAACAGACAAAACACTGCCAGGAGCCCCTGTCAGCAGAGAGGCTGTTGAGTGAGCCCTCAGCCGGCGCCAGGCCCTCTGCTGGCCACTGTGTGCCCTGGACCCAATTCAACCTTCTCAATAGGACTGCAGACTTGTCCAAGCTCCCCTAGTGAGTAAACACAAGCCTCTTCCATATCCTGCTGTCTCCAGGATAAGATACCCCTGTTCCCCAGAAAGAAGCTAATTCATCCAGCTGACAGGCCCGCAGAGGAGCCTGGCGCGGACTGCACTAACCCTAACCCTAACTGAGTCCAGCTTTGGCCAGGAAACACAAACCGCCAGCACGCTTGAGACGGGAGAGTGCGAGGGCAGTCCACACTTTAAGGCTTCCAGGTCCTACACTATGATGTCTCATAGTTTATACTTTTTTTGTTGTTGCAAGTTTTAGATTAAAAACACTGAGGGCTGCCAGTGGTTAGAGCTCAGTGCTTTCACTGCTGTAGGCCCAGTTCAGTCCCCGGTGAGGGAACTAAGACCCTGCAAATTACACGGCTTGGCAAAAAGAAAGAAACACTAAATTCATTAATTAGCTAATTTAAAACATTCATAAAGATCTGAGAGTATTGATTCTAAGGAGCTTATTTGTAATACTTAAGAATACTTTTGCTGCTATTTCTCCATTGAGGAAAGAATTAGGAAAAACCTTGCTTTCACCTATATGTGATATGTGCGATTTGTGATAATACTATTAATGAAAACCATCTCAGGGAATTCCCTGGTGGTCCAGTGCTTAGGACTCAGTTCTTTCACTGCGGGGACCCGCTTTTAACCCCTGGTAGGGGAATTAATGGAGAAGGCAATGGCACCCCACTCCAGTACTCTTGCCTGGAAAATCCCATGGACGAAGGAGCCTGGTAGGCTGCAGTCCATGGGGTCGCTAAGAGTCGGGCACGACTGAGAGACTTCACTTTCACTTTTCACTTTCACGCACTGGAGAAGGAAATGGCAACCCACTCCAGTGTGCTTGCCTGGAGAATCCCAGGGACGGCAGAGCCTGGTGGGCTGCCGTCTATGGAGTTGCACAGAGTCAGGCTGAAGCGACTGAAGCGACTTAGCAGCAGCAGCAGCAGGGGAATTAAGATCCCACAAGCCTTGTGGGGCAGCAAAAAATAACAAAAAGCACCTCATACATCAAACTTAAAAAAATAAAAGTGTTCTTGGGAGCAGGCACTGGCCTGGTTCAGGGAGCACCGGGGTTCCAGCAGAGCTTCTCCTCCGGGGATGCTGCTTGTATGGTAGGCCTCTGTCACGGGTACTGTATAGAGAAGGGCTGGTTGGCCCCCTGACCCCACCCGGCTCTCGCCTTGCCTCAGGGCTGCTCGAGCGGCCAGTGTTTCCCCCGCCTGTGGCCATCGACACTGCCAGCTACAAGATCTTCGTGTCTGGGAAGAGTGGCGTGGGCAAGACAGCACTGGTGGCCAAGCTGGCTGGCCTGGAGGTGCCCGTGGTGCACCACGAGACCACTGGTGAGTTCCTCCTAGGAGGCCTTCCCTGGGGAAGAGGCTCACCCTGGACCACGTGAGCCGGAACCTGTGACCAGCCCCACCTGTTACTCCGCAACCCCGGAAAGCCTCTGCACCTCTTTGAGCCTTCACGAGCGCCTCTGCCCGACCCCTTGGGACTGTAGTGGGGTCAGTACTAGAGCGGGCTTCCCCTGTGGCTCAGACGGTAAAGAGTCTGCCTGCAATGCGGGAGACCTGGTTCGATCCCTGGGGTGGGAAGATCCCCTGGAGGAGGGCATGCCAACCCACTCCACTATTCTTGCCTGGAGAATCCCATGGACAGAGGAGCTTGGCAGGCTACAGTTTGTAGGGTTGTAGAGTCCGGCATGACCGCAGCGACTTAGCATGCACGTGCATAAGAGGGAAACTATTGGGTTGGCCACAAAGTTCATTTGAATTTTTCTGCACCTCCTTATGGCAAATGAAAGTTGCTCAGTCATGTCCTACTCTTTGCGACCCCATGGACTATACAGTCCATGGATTCTCCAGGCCAGAATACTGGAGTGGGTACTCATTCCCTTCTCCAGGGGATCTTCCCAAACCAGGGATCGAACCCAGCTCTCCCGCATTGCATGCAGATTCTTCACCAGCCACAGGGGAAGCCCAAGAATATAGGAGTGGGCAGCCTATCCCTTCTCCAGGGGATCTTCCCAACCGAGGAATCGAACCAGGGTCTCCTGCATTGCAGGCGGATTTTTTTTTTTTACCAGCTGAGCTACTTGGGAAGCCCCGAAAGGAACTTTCTGGCCGATGCAGTGCTTCGTCATGGTTATGGCTAGGGCTGCATCTCCCTGGTAGCCTGGAGGCTCCTGGGGCAGGAATTCTCCCGTCAGGGACTGTGCCTTCCCCATCAGACTGAGGACTTTCTTCTCGGCCCCCTCCTCCCCTCCACTGCCGCCTCTCCCGTGCCGCTGGACCCACCCGGCCCCCCAGGCATCCAGACCACCGTGGTGTTTTGGCCCGCCAAGCTGCAGGCCAGCGACCGCGTCGTCATGTTCCGCTTCGAGTTCTGGGACTGCGGGGAGTCTGCGCTCAAAAAGTTCGAGCACATGCTGCCGGTGAGCGGGCCGGGGGGAGCCTGGGGGCCTGGGGGCCTGGGGGCCGGGGCATCTGAGCCGGGCCTGCGTGGTCTGCAGGCGCCAGGGGCGGGCGCGAGGGCCTGAGGACGCTGGCCCAGCCCCGGGAGCAGCAGCTGCCGCCCCGGGCCTCATTCTCCCCGGCTGTGAACGGACGGGCGGTGGGAAGACTTCTCGGGGCCGACAGCTTCTGGTCCCAGTGTGACGACCTCGCAGCAGCCTCTCACCGGCCTCCCTCTCCCCAGGCTTGCAAGGAGAACGCAGACGCGTTCCTCTTCCTCTTCTCCTTCACTGACCGGGCCTCCTTTGAAGACCTCCCTGGACAGCTGGCGCGAGTAGCCGGCGAGGCCCCTGGAGTGGTCAGGATGGTCATCGGCTCCAAGTATCCTCTGGGGGCCCCAGGACTTTTAAGAGGCCACGTTTGGCGAGGCGCGGAGCGGGGGTCCGGCAGCCTGCCTGTGCCACGCGGTGGGGTCCGGCCCCGCGGGCTCCCTAGAGGCTGCACCAGGGCCTCCCGCAGACCGGGGTGCGGGGGACGAGGGACGGGGAGGAGGCTGGCTTTGACGGGGAGGCCGAGGCGCGCAGACAGGCTCCTTGACCCGCCTCCAGATTCGACCAGTACGTGCACACGGACGTGCCCGAGCGGGACCTCGCGGCCTTCCGGCAGGCCTGGCCGCTGCCCCTGCTGCGGGTGAAGAGCGTGCCGGGGCGGCGGCTGGCGGACGGACGCACGCTGGACGGCCGGGCCGGGCTGGCCGACGTCGCCCACGTGCTCAACGGCCTGGCGGAGCAGCTGTGGCACCAGGACCAGGTGGCAGCTGGCCTGCTCCCCGCCCCAGAGGCCTGCCCCAGCCCAGGGGTGGTGGGCTCGTGAGCGGGCACTCCCTACCCGCGGGCGACCCGGAGCAGGACCCGGGCCCCGGGCTGGGGCAGAAATGCGGACCTTCCCCCAGGACGGGCCAGGGGGCCTGCCAGGGAGGGTGGAGGCCTGGGACGGCCCTTTCTTCGTGCAGCTCAGCGCAGGGAGGCGGACACACGGCCCTTCAGGGCAGCGGTCTGAGGGCCCCTGGGCGGCCCCCGGCCTCCTCTCTCGCGCCGGGCGCCGGACTGCTGGAAACTGAGGCCCTGTGCGCGCAGGGCCCGAGGGCGCAAGTGTCTCCTCCCGCGCCGCCTGCAGCGTCTCAGGGTGACGGGAGCGGGTGCCTCGGCTGGGCCCCGGATCTCCAGCGCCTCCAGCCAGGAGCCGGGCCTGGGTGAGGTGACGCCGTCTGCGGCCCCAGATAAGCCCTGCGCTCTCGGTGGCTTCGCTTCACAGATGTTTCCCCTTCCCGTGTCTCACCTCCCGTGGAGGTGGAGGTGGGTGCGGGGCCCGCTCCGCACACGCATTCAGAGACCCGGGCCTGAGAGCCTCGCCGGGCTTCCTCCCGGTTTGTCCCGGGCCAGCAACACCGCGTCAGCAGAAGGCGCACGCGCAGTGGCAGGCCGCCCCGCAGGCCTCTGTGCCCGGCCTAGGGCTGGCGCAGCCGCGGGCCTCATTCCTGCCCGCCGTTCATTGGCTGAAGCCTAGTCACATGGCCTCGGGGAGACGCGGGGGCGGCTGGGAAATGGAGTCCACCCGTGCGTCCTCAAGCTCTGCACTCGCCTTTTCGTTCTGGCTGCCCTGGGTCTTCGCTGTGGCTTGCGGACTTCTCTGGCTGCGGTGTGCGGGTTGGCTGCCCTGCGGCACGTGGGGTCTCGGTTCCCTGGCCCGAGATCAAACCTGAGTCCCCTGCACTAGCCAGAGACGAGAATGCAGGCTCAAGTTCGCGGTAGGGGGTAGGGAGCAGGTGTCTACAAGCGGCCTTTAGAATTTCTCTCCCTAATGGGTCCATAGATCCTGGGCACAGGGCTGGCCTGAGTCTGACCCAGCTGGAAGGGTGCTGGATGGCCAGGCAGCCCGCGGCCCCTCCGAGGTCCCTCTCAAGAGGGCCGCTCTGCACACGGCACACTCACAGGCGTGGCCACCCGGACCACGTGGACTCTCAGGCCCACACACACCTCACTAGATGCTGCCCCCTCCGCCCTGGCGCACAGCGGGCCCCTAAGCACTGCTTGCCAGTCTGTCCACCCTGGGCACTGCCTGCAGGCTTGTCAACACTTCCCAGGCCCTAACGCGTTGATTTTAGCACCTTCTTACCCCTGACTCAGCTTCAGAGCTGAGACTGGAGCTTATCCCGCGCCCCAGGGCAGGGATGTCCCCGGGCGGACCCAAGCCTTGCAGCCTGCACAGCCCACAGGCCAGCACCCGCTCCTGGGTCATAGCGTGTCCCACTGCGGCCTTCAGCCCTGCTATGGCCCATTTCTCTATGTTCTTGGTTCCAGTAGACTTTACCCACCAAGCAATATAAGGTAGGACCCCGCGAAGGTGGCCTCTGGAGGTGAATGTGACCTTGCAGCCACAGATACCCATGGAGGGGGCAGCAGCTACCCCGCATCCCAGCCGGTTCTCTCTTCAGCATCCTTCTTGGGCGCCAGCTCAGCCAAGAGCAGAGGCCGCCCTGGAGAAGCAAGACTTATCCTCCCCACCGCGGGGCAGGGCGCTGGCTAGCACTGTCCAGTCAGAGTTGACAGTTCCCATCTCTCTGGGTAAGAACAAAGCGGAGACCACAGCAGGGCTGGGACTTGAGCAGGCCACCTGCCGTCCCAGCTGCTCTCTCAGCTCCTCCAAGCCCAGGCCCCGTGCCGCTGTAGCATCTGTGAATCCGCCTGCCAGTGCAGGAGATGCAAGAGACGCAGGTTTGATCCCTGGGTCGGGAAGATTCCCCTGGACGAGGAAATGGCAACCCACCCCAGGTGACTTCCCCATTTTGGTGCCAGAAATTCCAACATTAGGTTAAACCTCACAACAGCGCAAAGCCAGATATCCTGTTGCTCCTTCTGTGGGCCCTGCGGCAGCCTGAGGGAAGGGTGGTGCCCCAGGCTAGCTCAGGGCTGAGCCCTGGCTACAGGGAACCTCGGGAAGAGCGTGGTCGTGTCTGCCCCTCGGGGCCCTGAGCCCAGAGACACGAGGGCTCTGGCGGGCAGCTGGCGGGAGGAGGCACTGCTCTCTCCAGGGCTGGGGTGGGGGCATCTATGTGCTGCAGCCCACCCTGGTGCTGTTTGTCAAGACCCCCAGACGGCTCCTCCTCCCTCCCCGGACCCCTTCCCTGGAGATGGGGAATGCTCTGAACTGAACGGTTTGTTGTTCAGTTACTCAGGCGTGTCCAACTCTTTGCGACCTCAAAGAGTCGCCAGGCTTCCCTGTCCTTCACCATCTCCCGCAGTTGCTCAAGCTCATGCCCATTGACTCGAGGATGCCATCACAACTGGCATGAGTGGTTATGTCCCCCCAGATTTATACACTTAAGTCCTAATCCACAGTGTGATGGCATTAGGGGCTTTTGGGAGGGGATTTGGTCATGAGGGGTCTTTCCTGGTGGGCAGGCGGTAAAGAATCCACCTGCAATGCAGGAGACCCAGGTTCGATCCCCGGGTCGGGAAGATCCCCTGGAGAAGGGTAGGCTACCCACTCCAGTGTTCGGGCCTGGAGAATCCCATGGACAGAGGACGCATGTGTCCATGGGGTCACAAAGTGGCAGACACAACTGACTCACTTTCACTTTCACTTTCCCGTTGTAAGGATGGAGCCTCAACGAATGGGATTAGTGCTCTTATGAAAGAGACCGCAGAGAGCCCCTGGACTCTTCCAGCGTCTAAGGACACAGGGAAAGAGTGCTGACTGGACGAGGCGCAGGGCCCTCTTCAGAGCTGGATGGTGGTGATGCTGTGCTCTTGGACTCCCAGCCTCCAGTGCGAAATACATGTCTGTTGTTTATAAGCCACCTAGTTTGTGGGTTTGTTACAGAAGTCCAAAGAACTAAGGGCGGGATGCTGAGTCCGGCGTTCCTCCGAGGCTGCGGAGCCGCCCTGATGCTCTTAGCTGTGCCCCTTCCCCCCGGACTGTCCCCCCGCCCTCCAGTGGTGTCTGCTGGGTCCTGCCCTTCCAGCCGGAAGCCTGGGGCTGCCTGCGGGAGGGAGGATGCAACGCTGCCCCCCTGGCTGCCAGCCAGGCCTGGCCTTGTAGACAACGTGGAGCCCCCGGCAAGGTGCCTGGTCCTGGGGTGAGGAAGGGGAGGAGGGGGCCAGACCCGCAGAGAGTCACGGGTGAGTCCACACGGGCGGCTTCTGGGTCCTGCCCTGGGTCTCCTTACCCCCTAGGCACCCTGGTGGCAGCTGTGACCCCACCCCACCCCATCCTCCTCCCCTTGCCATGGAACAGACTGGGGGGCACAGTGCCCAGAGGGAGGCATGGCGTTCAAGGCCCAGGACAAGTTAGAATTGTACCCGGAGGCAAATCACCAGAGGCCACACTGGGCGTAGGGGTTGCTAGTGGTGCCTGCCTGCCAACGCAGGAGACCCAGGAGATGCGGGCTCAATCCCTGGGCGGGGAAGAGTCCCTGGAGGAGGGCACGGCACCCCCTGCAGTACTCTTGCCTGGAGAATCCCATGGACAGAGAAGCCTGGCGGGCTGCAGTCCGTGGGATCACAAAGAGTCAGATACGACTGAAGGGACTTGGCAGGCGTGCATGCAAGGGGGTGTTAGGGGGACCCCTCCCTCCCTGTGACCTCACACCCAGAGGCTGGGACAGTGGGGGCAAAGTGAAGGCGAGAGCTGGTGTTCAGTTCTATTCTAGATGGAAGGTGTGGTTCCTAGGAGCAAAGAAGGCTGACAGAGGCTCGGGATGGTGACCCAGAAGGAAGGTGAAAACGGTGACTTTGAATCCTTCACTTTACTTCTGTGTTCATCTGTAAAATGGAGAAAACAATAGCTCCCCCTCACTTAACCTCTGAGTTGCAACACGTAAATGTGGGTAAAACGCTGGGCCAGGCCCTGAACAAAGGGCCCAGCAGATGCTTGCTGCTCTTTGTCAGCATTGTTCCTTATGTAATGGTGACGTTTCTCGGGAGGGACAGCAGGTGCACGAGATGCAGAAGGGGCCCCGAAGGTGCCTCACCTTCAGCTGGGAGCGGGGGCGGAGGGGGCCCAGCTGGGCTGAGCGGGAGCTTCCAGCCCTGCTCCTGTCCTGGGGTCCTCTCCCCCCAGTCCTGTTGCGCCGGGGACGGTGACACAGCAGAGGATGAGAACCCGGGGAACCTGGAGTGCTGAGCCTCCCTGGCACCATTTGCGCCGGACTCCAGCAGCAGCTTTTTATCCAGGACTGGACGATCAAACTCCGTGAGGCTGAGGCCAGGCAGGACTCTTGCCTGCTTCCCCCGAGCGGCGGGAGTAGCCAAGAGGTAAGAGAGGTCTTACCTCCTCGATGAATCCTGCCCTTTTCTTGCAATGAGGTCCTCCTTCTAACTAGCCCCCGTCGCTGTGGTGGGTGCAAACTGTGTCCTTTAATTTGGGCTTTGATCATGCTTAGTCGTGTGGTCGTGTCTGACTCTTTGCAGCCCGATGGATTGTAGCCTACCAGGCTCCTCTGTCCATGGAATTTTCCAGGCAAAAGTACTGGAGTGGGTCGCCATATCCTTCTCCAGAAGATCTTCCTGACATAGGAATCAAACTCGTGTCTCCTGCGTCTCCTGCCCTGCAGGCGGATTCTTTACCTGCTGACCCATCGTCATGCTTAATTTGGGCCTTCAGTTCAGTTCAGTCGCTCAGTCGTGTCCGACTGTTTGCGACCCCATGAATCGCAGCATGCCAGGCCTCCCTGTCCATCACCAGCTCCCGGAGTTCACTCAGACTCACGTCCATTGAGTCAGTGATGCCATCCAGCCACCTCATCCTCGGTCCTCCCCTTCTCCTCCTGCCCCCAATCCCTCCCAGCATCAAAGTCCTTTCCAATGAGTCAATTCTTCCCATGAGGTGGCCAAAGTATTGGAGTTTCAGCTTTAGCATCATTCCTTCCAAAGAACATCCAGGGCTGATCTCCTTCAGAATGGACTGGTTGGATCTCCTTGCAGTCCAAGGGACTCTCAAGAGTCTTCTCCAGCATCACAGTTCAAAAGCATCAATTCTTCGGTGCTCAGCCTTCTTCACAGTCCAACTCCCACATCCATACATGACCACTGGAAAAACCATAGCCTTGACTAGACAGACCTTAGTCGGCAAAGTAATGTCTCTGCTTTTGAATATACTATCTAGGTTGGTCATAACTTTTCTTCCAAGGAGTAAGCGTCTTTTAATTTCATGGCTGCAATCACCATCTGCAGTGATTTTGGAGCCCCAAAAAATAAAGTCAGCCACTGTTTCCACTGTTTCCCCATCTATTTCCCATGAGGTGATGGGACCAGATGCCATGATCTTCGTTTTCTGAATGTTGAGCTTTAAGCCAACTTTTTCACTCTCCTCGTTCACTTTCATCAAGAGGCTTTTTAGCTCCTCTTCACTCTCTGCCATAAGGGTGGTGTCATCTGCATATCTGAGGTTATTGATATTTCTCCCGGCAATCTTAATTCCAGCTTGTGTTTCTTCCAGTCCAGCGTTTCTCATGATGTACTCTGCATATAAGTTAAATAAGCAGGGTGACAATATACAGCCTTGACGTACTCCTTTTCCTATTTGGAACCAGTCTGTTGTTCCATGTCCAGTTCTGACTGTTGCTTCCTGACCTGCATACAGATTTCTCAAGAGGCAGGTTAGGTGGTCTGGTATTCCCATCTCTTTCAGAATTCTCCACAGTTTATTGTGATCCACACAGTCAAAGGCTTTGGCATAGTCAAGAAAGCAGAAATAGATGTTTTTCTGGAACTCTCATGCTTTTTCCATGATTCAGCGGATGTTGGCAATTTGATCTCTGGTTCCTCTGCCTTTTCTAAAACCAGCTTGAACATCAGGGAGTTCACAGTTCACGTATTGCTGAAGCCTGGCTTGGAGAATTTTGAGCATGACTTTACTAGCATGTGAGATGAGTGCAATTGTGCGGTAGTTTGAGCATTCTTTGGCATTGCCTTTCTTTGGGATTGGAATGAAAACTGACCTTTTCCAGTCCTGTGGCCACTGCTGAGTTTTCCAAATTTGTTGGCATATTGAGTGCAGCACTTTCACAGCATCATCTTTCAGGATTTGAAACAGCTCAACTGGAATTGCATCACCTCCACTAGCTTTGTTCATAGTGATGCTTTCTAAGGCCCACTTGACTTCACATTCCAAGATGTCTGGCTCTAGATGAGTGATCACACCATTGTGAATATCTGGGTCGTGAAGATCATTTTTGTACAGTTCTTCTGTGTATTCTTGCCATCTCTTCTTAATATCTTCTGCTTCTGTTAGGTCCATACCATTTCTGTCCTTTATTGAGCCCATCTTTGCATGAAATGTTCCCTTGGTATCTCTAATTTTCTTGAAGAGATCTCTAGTCTTTCCCATTTTGTTCTTTTCCTCTATTTCTTTGCACTGAAGAAGGCTTCCTTACCTCTTCTTGCTATTCTCTGGAACTCTGCATTCAGATGCTTATATCTTTCCTTTTCTCCTTGGCTTTTCGCCTTTCTTCTTTTCACAGCTATTTGTAAGGCTTCCCCAGACAGCCATTTTGCGTTTTTGCATTTCTTTTCCATGGGGATGGTCTTGATCCCTGTCTCCTGTACAATGTCATGAGCCTCCGCCCATAGTTCATCAGGCACTCTATCTATCAGATCTAGGCCCTTAAATCTCTTTCTCACTTCCACTGTATAATCATAAGGGATTTGATTTAGGTCATACCTGAATGGTCTAGCGGTTTTCCCTGCTTTCTTCAATTTGAGTCTGAATTTGGTAATAAGGAGTTCGTGGTCTGAGCCACAGTCAGCTCCTGGTCTTGTTTTTGTTGACTGTATAGAGCTTCTCCATCTTTGGCTGCAAAGAATATAATCAATCTGATTTCGGTGTTGACCATCTGGTGATGTCCATGTGTAGAGTCTTGTCTTGTGTAGTTGGAAGAGGGTGTTTGCTATGACCAGTGCATTTTCTTGGCAAAACTCTATTAGTCTTTGCCCTGCTTCATTCCGCATTCCAAGGCCAAATTTGCCTGTTACTCCAGGTGTTCCTTGACTTCCTACTTTTGCATTCCAGTCCCCTGTAATGAAAAGGACATCTTTTTTGGGTGTTAGTTCTAAAAGGTCTTGTAGGTCTTCATAAAACCGTTCAACTTCAGCTTCTTCAGCATTACTGGTTGGGGCATAGACTTGGATAACTGTGATATTGAATGGTTTGCCTTGGAGAGGAACAGAGATCATTCTGTCGTTTTTGAGATTGCGTCCAAGTACTGCATTTCGGACTCTTTTGTTGACCATGATGGCTACTCATGAACGGACTCAGGGCACCGGGATCTGGATGCTCCTACTCGAAACCATGGCCCTTTCATCATCGTGAACGTGAGGGGAGGAAGGGAGGGGGGTGAAGATCAGAGACTGGGAGCAGGCTCGAGATCCGGGAAATGGGGGCAGAGGCTAGAGTCGGGGCGAGAGATTGGGAAATCGGGGCAGAGGGCTAGCGCCCTTGGGCACAGGCTCATCCTGCCCGCGAGAGTGGAACCAGTCCCGTTTGGGCCCGGAAAAGGCGGGAGGGCCTTCCCGCCTGGAGCCCCTGCAGTTTTCTTCACCGCCTTCCATTCGGACTTCCTGCCACGGCTCCCGTGTCGGTAGGAACACCGCAGCCGGCTGCGCGGCTCTGTCAGCTTCACGCGGGAGTCCGCGCCTCCGGCTTACCTCACCCGGGGCGGGGCCCGAAGGGGCGGAGCGCCGAGGGGGCGGGGCCCGCGGGGAGGGGCGGGGCCGTGATTCTGTGGACCCTCCGGCTCGGCCTGGGGGCGGGGCAGTGAGCGCGTGGGCGGGGAGGGGCGGGGCCTAACTGGGAGCTCAGGAAGCTGAGTCCGGGGGGCGGGCTAGAGGGCAGAGCCGGCTGAGGGTACTGCTAAGCTGGCAGGGCCAGGCTCTAGGGTGGGGAAGGGTGAAAGTGCCTATCGTGGGGCCGAGGGCCTCGCGGGACCGCGTGCCCTCCGCCACCCAGGTACAAGGGCTTTCGCGACGCGAAGAGGAATCTCACCTTCGTCTGTGGGAAGCCGCTGGCTGGGCGTTTGGGCTTCATCATCGCCTTCGAGGTAGGCTAAGCCCTCTGGGCGCCGGACAGACCAGAGTCCAAGTTAAGGCTGTGCCGCCGACTGGCTGTAAGTGAGATATATTTCAGAACAGGACCTACTCCACGGCGTCGCCAGGAAGACTGAGCGGCAAGCACGCGCACAGCACAGTAGGTGCTCAGTGAATTAATTAGTGTCACGACTAATATTAATACCTCTTGGCCACAGTCCTGGAACTCCTGCTAGCTTTGCTCAAGAGCCTCTTTCCCTAGCTCTGATTCTAACAGGTTCTTAGTGTAGGAGTTGGAATTGTACCTCTCTGTCTCTGGGCAAATGACAACCTCTTTATGTTTTGGCTTCCTTGCAGGTGAAACAGAAGTTATTTACTCCCTACAGTTGTTGTGAGGATTAATTGAATGAATCCCCGGAACCCCTCAGAACATTGCCTGGCACCACCGACTCAATGGACATGAGTCTGAGTAAACTCCGGGAGCTGGTGACGGACAGGGAAGCCTGGCGTGCTGCAGCCCATGAGGTCGCAAAGAGTGGGACAGGGCTGAGCGACTGAACAACGAAGTGCCTTGCACTCAGTAAGCGCTTGGCAGAGTAAGATCGCTAAAGCCAGCGTGCTTTTTCACCGCTCCCTTCTCCCCAGCCTCTCATCGCCTGGCTCGTGCTCGACCTGCCAGCCGCCCTGGCTACCTAGGTAAGGCGCGGCCTGGCAGAGCAGGCTCTGGCGAACAACGCGGAGGCGCTGCTTGGGTCAGCGCGGTCGGCGCGCCCTGGCCCCGCCCCTGACCACGCCCTTCTGCCCACCTCGGGCCCAAGGGCTGCGTTCTGGCCCCGCCCCCTAGCTTGGCCCAGAGGGAGGATTGGCCGCTGGCTCGCTCATCTCCTCCGGGCCCCGCCCATCGCCCAGTCCCGCCCCTCTTTTCATGTTCACCGGAGCCCCTTCTGCTCTGGAGGGTCCTCCGCTTCAGCCTGACCCATCCTTGCTTTCCGTACGCTGCAGCAGGAGGCGCTGTCCCTGGAGCCCAGGACGCAGGGTCCAGAGACGTGAGACTTCCTTTCCAGGACCTTGATTCCCCCAGGATCCTCCCTCCCTTGGGGGCCTCTGCTTCCAGCTAGGAGTCAAGGCTATGGTACCTTGGCCAGCGGCCGCAAGGTCGGCCCAGGAGTTGGGGTGAGAGGGCTGGGGTTCTCTGAAAACATTAGCCCTGCATAGCTTCCCTCTGCGCGTTCCCAGTCTCGTGCCCCTTGAGCAACGCTGACAATAAATCTCTCTACGCCCCACAGTGCCGCCTCCCCACGGACACCTGGTCCCCACCCACTCTGCGCAGTGTCTCCTCATTACGTGCCGATGTTTTGGGGGCCAAGGCGGATATGAAGGAGTGAAGGGACCTAACCTCTCCAGCTGCATGGTTACCAGTTGGCGAGGGAAAACTCACGGGTTCTAGGAGCGGACTGCAAAAGGCCCTGCGTTCATCAGGGCTTTCAGTACACCAATAATAATAAAAAGGGGTTGAGTTAGGTCAGCTGAGACACCTCCCAGTGGACTTCTACACACTCTTCACCAGACCCTCCCCAAAGTCTGGTGAGGCAGTACCAGGCAGTTGCTGAGGGCACGGATTGGTCGTGGAGCCACAGACCTGGGTTTGAACATTAATTCTGACTTTTATTTGCTGTGCGACCTTTGGCAAGTTTCATTTCATCATCTGTAAGGTAGGACCTTTATAAAGCTGATGAGAGACTTAAGTAGGATAATGTGCTTAACCAGCACACGTCTCATGCCCTCAACTTGTAAGTGGGAGCAGTTACCGCGTCTATCTCACAGGGTTGTGGTGGCGATTAAGTGAATATTTAGCGTGTGAAGTGCTCAGAACGGTGCCTGGCACATTAGTGTATAATGAGAGTTCCTAGCAACAGGAGCCCTAGTACCTGTATACACTCGTTAGATGAAGTGAAGTGAAGTGAAAGTCGCCCAGTCATGTCAGACCCTTTGCGACCCCATGGACTATACAGTCCGTGGAATTCTCCAGGCCAGAATACTGTAGTGGGTAGCTGTTCCCTTCTCCAGGGGATCTGCCCAAACCAGAGATCGAACCCAGGTCTCCCGCATTGCAGGCAGATTCTTTACCAGCTGAGCCACAAGGGAAGCCCAAGAATACTGGAGTGGGCAGCCTATCCCTTCTCTAGGGGATCTTCCCAACCCAGGAATCAGGTGAATTCTTTACCACCTGAGCAGCCAGAAAACCCCGTTATAGATGCTGTGGCCCGCGGCGGTGAGAACCAGCACCCTGCAGAGTCTTCAGGGTCCCTGACCCAAGGCTCATCACTCTCTGGGATGCTCCCCAGCCCCACGAAGTCCCCTGAGCACGTCTCACACTTGGGAAGCTGCAGCAGAAGGGTGACCTGTCCCCTGGGAGGGAAAGCAGTGCCTTCTTCATCTCTAGGATGTCGGTCTGGGGTCCTTTCAGAGCCTCTCCTGGGCATAGGACTCCCATTGTTCCAGCCCCCTTCTTGTACCCCAGACTGGCCAAACCGGTTCTGGGGAAGGGGGGCGGGGAGCAGGCACGTTGAGACAGCCGCCTGCCTGCTTGCGAGGTTCCCTCCGCCCTCGCCTCCCCTCTCCCTGCCCCACACAATACCCAGGAGCTTCCATTGCCTGGCTCAGGGGCCATGCTGGCATCGCCCCCTGAGGACCTGGCTGCAACCCCCGAGTCCCCAGGGCAGCCTGGAGCCCGGGACCGCGCTGGAGGCTGGACGGAGCTCCCTGGTTGAGGTAGGGCCCCCGGCTGCCAGCAGCCCCATCCTCCTCCCACCAGTCTTCCCGAGCAAGCCCTTTGTGCCGCCTCCCAGGCCCCTGATCCTGGCCCCCACACGCTTGTGGCCTCTTGGGCTCCCACAGCCTGCGTGGCCTGAGTCTCCTTTCCAGCCATGACCTCCCACTTGGCTCCCTGCATTGAGAAGAAGAGGGACCCTGCAGGGCCCTGCTCCTCGGGCAGCAGGGCAAGGGGCACCATGGAGGGGGCAGGGAAAAGCTGGGCATAGGAGGTCAGAGATGCTTTCTCCAGACCAGACCAGCATCTAGGGCCGCTCCCTGCCAGCCTTGAGGAGTGGGTGCATTGTCTATGTGATGAGTACCCCGTGGATGGGACCCTCTGTTGACTTAAAAGATAAACAGCACAACCTGAGAGTTGTGGGGCAATGTAAGGACTGCAGCCCTGGGAGCAGTTTCTCAGAGCCACCCTACAGACGGGGACACTCGGGCCCAGGCCCAGGCTATGATTCGTCTAAAGTCACACAGGGCTTGGAATGTTGGCAGGGGCTCTCCCCTGTGGGTTCCCTTGCCTAGTGGGCACCAGAGTATCCTGTGATCAGGTCTTGAGCAGGGTTACCTGGGACCAGTCTCTTCCTGGGAGTTTTTTTTGGGGGGTCTAGGAGAAGGAAATGGCAACCCACTCCAGTGTTCTTGCCTGGAGAATCCCAGGGACGGGGGAGCCTGGTGGGCTGCTGTCTATGGGGTCGCACAGAGTCAGAAACGACTGAAGTGACTTAGCAGCAGCAGCAGCAGCAGCAGCAGCAGAGATAAGCTATAAACACTCTAGCAGTGAGGTTGAGTGGACCACATCCACAGAAGGCCACAGGGCTGGCATCCTGGCTGGATGGTCACTCTCATTGTCCCTTGGCCTGGGCAGAGATGGAGGCTAACCCACCCCTGACCTCCTCCCCGGGCACCTGCCTCCAGCCTTGTCTCCTCCAAGGAAGCCTTGCCCGTCCCCCTCCATTTACCCAGCCTTCTCCTCTGAGGCTTTAGTAGGGGTGCTCCTTGGAATTCTCTGGCGGCCCGGTGGGTAGGACTCAGCGCTTCCACTGCACAGGGCACAGGTTGGGTCCCTGGTTGGCGAACTAAGATCCCACATGCTGTGTAGTGTGGCCAAAACAATTTTTTTTTTTAATATGAGATGCTCCTGCCCCCACGGTTCCACGTTTTGCTCATTTATCCCTGCAGCTGACATGGGGAGGGGGCTTCCTTTCAGCCCTCGAGAAGCTTCCAGAACCCAAGTGGAGAGACTCTCCCAGAATACGAGGGAGCAGAAGCACACGCGTGTTTCTGCACAGGCGTGCCGACAGGAGCGAGCGGGGCTCCTGTGGGAAGGGCTTCTGATTTCAGCAGGAGAAGAGGCCTGTCTGGTGGGCAGTGGTCCCCGTGTCTCCTGCCACGTGCTCCTAATGTGTCGACGTCGCTGCCTCAGTTTCCCTACCTGTGGAACGGCCCAAGCCGGCCTTGTGACTAGAGGAAGACTGAGAGCACTCAGAAGCGCGACGACCAACTGCAGAGCTCCCGCTCTGTGCGAGGCGCGCTGCGTGCTGCGTGCGTTAGTCCTTTCTTCGGCCACACCGTGCAGCGTGCAGGGTCTTAGTTCCCAGGGAAGCCCCCTGCGTTGTTCTTATTTTTCACTTTATTTATCTTTGGCTGTGTTGGGTCTTAGTTGCGGCCCGTGGAGTCTTCCTCCGCCGCCTGCGGGCTTGTCTCGGGCTGTGGCGAGTGAGGAGCAGGTGGGCGCTCTAAGCGAGGTGCACGGGCTTTAGTCCCCCTGCCCCAGGCTCATGGGATCTTAGTTCCCCGACCAGGGGTCAAACTCGCATCTCCTGCTTTGGAAGGCAGATTCTTGACCCCTGCGCCACCAGAGAAGTACTCTCAATTCGCCTATCAGCATTTTGAAGCATGACTATCCTGTTCACCAGATGAGGAACAGACAGACTTGCTCCCGGCGGGGAGGGCCCAGAGGAGTCCATGGTGCTGAGGAGCAGCGCCAGCCTGCGCTCCAGGCAGGGGGTGGAGACAGAAGGGGAAGCCGGCCAAGGGGCTGCGCTCAGGGGGTCCGGGCACAGAGCCGCGCCCCGCTGGCTCTTCCGCTCCCTCCTCCCCCTAGGTTCACGGACACTCTCGCTGTTGCTCTCTCGGCCTTCTCCCTCTCTCTGTGTACTGGGCCCCTGGGTACTTCAATCAGGACAGTTTGCTACCATTCCTTCAGGAAGCCTTCCGGGAATGCCTGGCTCGAGATGAGCCCAGCCCTCTGCTCTGACACTTCCTCTGGGCTGGTTCTTTCCAACCTGGATTGTAACTGTTTTTGTTTTGACTTCCCCACGAGACTGGCAGTCCTGCAGGGCATGAAACGTTTGCCCGTCTGTCTCCTCCGGTTTTCCCGGGCTTCACATCTGTCTCTGAGTATCTGGTCTGTCTGAAATGCTCGGTGTCTCTCTCTCTGCCCCCATCTCTGGGCTCCTGAGCGTCTCAGCATCTGCGGTTTTCCGGTTTGGAGTGCTCTGGGGTCCCGGTCTCTGGGTCGCTCTCTAAAGCATCCCTGTCCTCCAGCCTCAGCCCCTTGGTCTCTCCGGCTCTGTCTCCTGAGTCTCCTGGCCCTGCCAGGCGGCCGCTGCTCCTTTGGCCTGAGCAGGCCTCTGGGGAGGGGGGCGTCCTTGCTGCCCAGCCTGCCCACAGGGAGGCCAGGCCCCGGGAGGCCCCCGCCCAGCCTGCTGCCTGTTCCCTCCCTCCCTACCCGCCTGCCTCACCACAGGCCTTGATGAATCAAACTCTTTGTCTGGGTGGGATCTCCCCAAGCCAGCTGGGCAGAGAGAGGGCTTCCCCTGCCGGAGCAGCCAAACACCATCCGCGGCGGGCCTTGGTGGAGAGGTGAGGGGCTGCAGCGAGGGGCCGGGGGCCAGGGCTGGGGGACTCAGACCCCGCTGACTGGTAGGCCTGTCCTGAGGCTCCGGCAGCCTCGTTGGGGATGACTTCCTGCCCGAGAGGACCCACTCAGCTTGTCTTGTTCCTGAGGCTGGGAGATGGGGTCCCCTCTCTCACCCCCAGCTGGGGGGCTGGGGCTCTTTCCTGCCCTTCTCCTGGAAGGGCCCAGCCTGTCCTGGGTGGTGGCCTGCCTGCCAATCTGTGACCCTCCTAGCCAGCTTGGCATGGGTGTGGGCACCACTCACCACTGAAGCCTACAGCTCCGGGCACAGGAGGGGAGGCTGGGTGACACCAGCAAGGGTCTCCTGGGCCTGTGCGTTTGTACCTGCATCACGGTGTTGCGAGTGTGAGTGGAACAGGAGTGTGAGGAAGCTTGAGCAGATACGTAAATATCTGACGGCTCAGCGTGTGTTTGTGAAAGTGAGCGAATATATGTACTTGTACTAAAAAAAGGGTGTGTGTGAATTGTGAGCCTGTGATCTGAAAAGTCTGGGTGTATCTGTGAAAGCACGTATGTCAGTGTCTGCAGCTGGAAGAAAATACATGTGGATGTACATGGGACAGACGTGGGTCTGCGTGACACTGTATGCATCTGTATCTCTGATCACATGTCAGGGAGTTGGGAACGTACAAGGTGCTTAAAGGCACAGACTCAGAGCTAGACTGCCTGGGTTTGAATCCTGGCCCCACTGTTTACCAGATAACCTCTCTGTCTCACTTTCCTCACCTGTAAAATGGGGCTAATGACAGTGTCGGATCAGGGGACTTCCCTGGTGGTACAATGGTCAAGAATCTGGCTTCCAATGCAGGGAACTTGGGTTCGATCTCTGGTCAGGGAACTAAGATCCCTCATGCTGTGCGCCAACTAGAACCTGCGAACCACAACTAAAAGAAAAAAACCAGCATCAACCCCGGGTTGTTGGGGCTTCAGAGGATTAAATGAGCTACTACGTGTGAAGTACTTGGCCTGTTGTTAATAAGTGCCAAGTAAGCATTAGCTATTACCATAGAATCAAGTGTGTGAGTGTGCTTGCACAGAAGTGTGTGCAGGAGGCTGCGTCCAGGCCTCCAGGATGCGGCGCCCACTGACCACTGTTGTCCTGTGCCTTGCTCTGATGCCTTCTCCCCTGCAGGCCCTGGTGGGTGGCGGAGCAAAGGTGGAATGGACTGTGGGCCGCCTGCCACCCTCCAGCCCCGTCTGGCTGGGCCGCCTGGCACTGCCCACCGCCCAGTGGCCGTGTGCCAGCAGGAGAGCCTGTCCTTCGCGGAGCTGCCCGTCCTGCAGCCTCCAGGCCCCATGTGCCTGGATCTCTTCCCCGTGGCTCCAGAGGAGCTGCAGGCGCCCGGCAGCCGCTGGTCTCTGGGGACCCCTGCTGCCCTCCAGGGGCCGCCGTGGCCACCGCCTCCCGGAGCCGCAGACCCTGAGCTCTCCTCCAGGGAGGGGATGCGGCCTAGCCGGGCTGGCAGCTGGCCACACTGTCCTGGTGCCCAGCCCCAAGCCCTGGAGGGACCCAGGAGTCCCCAGCACCCACAGCCACAGCGCCGGGCCAGCCACGGATCAGAGAAGAAGTCGGCCTGTGAGTCACTCTGGGGGAGGGTGTGGTGAGGGGGAGGATAGGGGAGGGTGTGGTGGCTCTTTCAGGACCGGTAAGCCCCCAGATTCCCCAGACAGGCAGGACAAGTGATCTTAGATATTAGGGATAAGGAATCTGGGGCTCAGAGGAGGCAAGTAACTTGTCTGAGGACACCTGGTGAGTGGGTGTCCTCTGCCCCCTGCAGCCAGCTACTTTGCTTTCTCCCCACCCCTCTGGCTGACCGCATTACTCTGGGAAAAGATCCTGGCAAAAACACTGGCCTTTCTCTCGGGCACATCCCTCTCATGCCCAGGCTCACAGGGCAGTGGCAGGGAGGAGAGACCCCGCCGGATGCCAGCCTGCGCTCTCTCACCCCACCCCCGTCAGGGCGCAAGATGCGGGTGTACCAGCGAGAAGAGGCCCTCGGTGGCCCCGAGGCCCACGTTGTCTTCCTGGAGCCAAGCCAGGCCGCGGAGCAGGGGCTGAGCTCAGAGGAGCCCCGGCCCGCGGGGCTGCCTGGGCCTGCTCGCGGGGGCCTCGAAGGGCCTGAGCGGAGGCGCTTCTCGGCCTCTGAGCTGATGACCCGCCTGCACTCTTCCCTGCGCTTGGGGCGGAATTCAGCAGCCAGGGCACGGAGCCCAGGGTCAGGGTCAGGCCCCGGAGCTGCCCGAGAAGGTACCAGCTCGCCCCGGGGCCCCAAGAAGAGCTCAGGAGGCAGATGCGGGGAGGGGCGGGGTCACTGCACACCTGAGGCGCGAGTGGTGCCCAGCACCGCTCTTGGGGCCTCCCTCAGCTCCGCCCCTCTGCAGGGAAAGTGTCTGCGAGAGACTCGCTCAGTGTAGAGATGAGGGTGGACGCCACGGCGACGCCAGCTCCTGTTGACCTGAGCGAGGTCCCCGGCAGCTGGCCGGAGCCCAGGTATCACCTCCCACCCCAGGCTCGGTCCGAGGCGGGGAGGGACGGTGACGGGCCCTGACGCTCCGTTTCCCAGGCTGGATGCGCGGGAAGAGCCGGTGCCAGGGCCCCGGAGCGCCAGCGAGCGGCGCCAGTCCCGGTTCCTGCTTAACTGTACGTGGGGGGGGGAGGGGTTCGCCGAGGGAGGGGCCGGGAGCTTGTGTACCGGGAACCCGGGATCCGGGGGGCTGAGAGGCCGGGCCTCTGTGGGAGGGAGAGACCGGGACCATGAGTGTCCAGTCCAGGGGGCAGCATGCAGGAGGTGCCCAAGGTTCGCGGGAGGAGTGGGCGAGGGACCCGAGTCACCAGCTCCGCTCCTCGAACCGTCGGAAAGGCTGGTTAGGCGAGGCGGGCCGCGGGGACAGGGCAGGGGGCCGGCGGGCGCCCCACGGCCTCCGCTCTCCGCCCAGCCGTCCTCTACCAGGAATACAGCGACGTGGCCAGCGCCCGCGAGCTGCGGCGGCAGCAGCGCGAGGAGGAGGGCGCGGCGGACGAGGCTGAGGGCGCGGAGGAGGGCCCGGGGCCGCCGCGCGCCGACCTCTCCCCGAGCAGCTCGTTTCGGGCGCAGCGCGCCGCGCGGGGCTCCACCTTCTCGCTGTGGCAGGACATCCCCGACGTGCGCGGCAGCGGCGTCCTGGCCACGCTGAGCCTGCGCGACTGCAGGCTGCAGGAGGTGCGCCCGGCCGGGGAGGGGGCCGGGGAGACTGCAGGAGGTGGGCCCGGGGGCGGGGTCAGCGGGAAAAGGCCTAGGGTGCGGCAGGACCAGGACAAGGACCCTAGACCGAGACCCCCGAGAGCGGGGCCTGGGAGGGAGGAGGGGCGCAGAGGGTGAAACGCAGGGTGCACGCGGGCCCAGCAGGTCCTAGAGCAGGAACCCGGCGGCGGGAGGGCGCACGGGGACTGGCAGGGCCGGTTGACCCGGGCCCGGCCGGATGCGCGCGGCCTGCAAACTTGGGCCCAGCTGGGTTGGAGCCGGAGTAGCAGCAGGAGGCTGTCTCTGAACCCCACCTGGCGCTAGATCCGGAGGGGGCTGGAGAAGGAAAAGGGACGGCGGCTGCACTGAATCTAGGGAGGCGGTCTCCGGGCTTCGGGCGCGCTTGGTGGGCGAAGCAGCACATTCAGGGTTCAGCCCTGCATCCGCCCTCACTCAGGCCAAGTTTGAGCTGATCACATCCGAGGCCTCCTACATCCACAGTCTGTCGGTGGCCGTGGGCCACTTCTTAGGCTCGGCGGAGCTGAGTGAGTGCCTGGGGACACAGGACAAGCAGTGGCTGTTCTCCAAACTGCCCGAGGTCAAGGGCACCAGCGAGAGGTGAGGCAGTGGCCCGGGCTCGCGGGCAGTCAGGCAGAGGCTGCAGCGGGCTGGGCTCCCGCCTCTGGGGTCTCCTCCTGGCCCCGGCCCTGACCCCTGGCTGCCCTTTCAGGTTCCTGCAGGACCTGGAGCAGCGGCTGGAGGCGGACGTCCTCCGCTTCAGCGTGTGCGACGTGGTCCTGCAGCACTGTCCGGCCCTCCGGCGCGTCTACCTGCCCTACGTCACCAACCAGGCCTACCAGGAGCGCACCTACCAGCGCCTGCTGTAGGCGGGGCTCTGCCGGGGAGCGGCGAGGGGGGCGGGGTTCCGGCGGCAGTAGGTGCAGAGGCCGGGCTGAGGAGGGCTGACCTGGGAGCGGCGGGGCGCCTGCCCTGGGCTCTGACCACGAGGAGGCCAGACCTGCCGGCCCCGAAGCACCAGAGGGGCGACTGGAGGCGGGGATCCCGCGTTCGGGGCCCCCTGTCATCACAGAGCCTCTCCCGCCCCCACTGTCCAGCCTGGAGAACCCCAAGTTCCCTGGCATCCTGGCTCGCCTGGAGGAGTCTCCTGTGTGCCAGCGGCTGCCCCTCACCTCCTTCCTCATCCTGCCGTTTCAGAGGATCACCCGCCTCAAGATGCTGGTGGAGGTACCTGAGGGCTGGGTAGGGGAGAGACCCCTTTATCTCCACAGCCTCTCGGGGCACCCAGGGCAGGGCAGGGTGCCTGGGAGAGGCCACACTGCCTCGCTGCACAGGCTCCACCTTCCAGAACATCCTGAAGCGGACAGTGCAGGGCTCTGAAGATGAAGACATGGCCACCAAGGCCTTCAATGCCCTCAAGGAGGTGAGCTCGGCAGGGAGGAGGTGTCTGGCTCCCAGGGGCCTCCCCAGAACCCCTGTGTGTCTCCAAGGGAGCCTCAGTCTTCAGACTCCCTGGTCTCCAAGTGGGAGCCTGAGGCTGGGCTGGGGGAGCCTCGGGGCGCTGCGGGTGACGCCCCCCCATGGTCTCCGCAGCTGGTGCAAGAGTGCAATGCCAGTGTGCAGTCCATGAAGAGGACAGAGGAGCTCATCCATCTGAGCAAGAAGATCCACTTTGAGGGCAAGGTATCCGCCTTCAGCCAGGGAGCTGGGACACTCGGGGGGGCAGCCCTGTCGCCTCCTCCTTGGGGGCTGCAGGCCAGTTCATCACTGTCCAGCCCTCTGCCCCTGGCCTGACGCCTGCCTCCTCCATCCTCCCAGATCTTCCCGCTGATCTCTCAGGCCCGCTGGCTGGTCCGGCACGGGGAGCTGGTGGAGCTGGCACCCCTGCCCGCAGTGCCCCCGGCCAAGCTGAAGCTGTCCAGCAAGGCGGTGTACCTGCACCTCTTCAACGACTGCCTGCTGCTCTCCCGGCGGAAGGAGTGAGTCTGCGCAGGACGGGGGTGCTGGTGGGTGAGGCTGGAGCTCTCTTCTTCCACACCAGCGGGCTCACAACGAGTCCACCTGCCAGGCTCTGCTGCCAGGCACCCTAAAGCTGAGAGGCTCCCCCAGAAAAGACAGAGCCGGGACAAGTCCATCTTCTGGAGAATCAAGGGCTGGGCTGTGTCCCAAGAACTGTGAAGCTGCTCTGAGCTTAAGCCAATTGGAGCAGAGACTAAACGCACAGCCGCCCCTGAGCCACAGTGGTCACAACGAACGTTTGAGCGCCTTTTCTGTGCCAGGCGTGCTATGTGGGCTTTCCCCTTTAATCCTGAGTGTCTTCCTGGAAAGCAGCCTCTCTGGTTATTCGCAAGGTCGTGGAGCTAGTGAGCGCAGGAACCGGCGGAGGTCAGGCCTGTCTGAGGCTAGGTCCCGGGCTCCTAACTGCCGTGCTCTCCTGCCTTCCACCCGCCGAACAGAGGCTGCCATGTGGGGAGACGCACTGTGATAATCACTCACGGAGAGCCTAGCACACAGCCTGGCGCGTACTGAGCACTCACTCAGCATTAGCTGTGACTATTAGAAGTCTGGGAGACTCCCTGAATGAAGTAGGCCTTAAGGATGCAGGGGATGAAGGATGGATGTCTTCTGCCATGGAAAGAGTTCAGCTCTGATTGATTTATTTATTCAGTGAAGCATCATTGAATCCCTGTTCTGTATTGGGTCCTCCAAAGGAGGTTGGGAACTTAGAGATGAATGAGATTTGTTCTCTGCTCACCGGCGCTCTCACACCAGTGAAAATAAATCCTGATAGCCACCTGTTCAGGGTTTTGATGGAAGGGTTAACTGCACTGTAGTATTCCCTAGTGTGGGATGAGCTTCAGTAAAGCTTCATGGAGGAAGGAACGTTTGAATTGGGTTTTGAAGAATACGTAGGAGTTTTCCAGGTAGAGGTGATTGGAGAAATACAGCCAAGTCACAGAAGGATGGAAGAGTGGAGTATATCTGGGAAGTGATGAAGCCTAGTGTGGCTAAGTTTGTAGAAAGAAAGGGCGAGAGAGGGAAGCTGGCGTGTTGAAAGCCGTGGCAGAAAGGTTGGACTTTCTGAGAGCATGGAGAGTTAAGCAGAGAAGGCCAGTTTGGAGAACGGGCTGGAATGGAGAGCCCAGAAGCTCCTGTAACTGCCCAGATGAGCACCGAGGCTCCATAAGTAGCAATGGGCCTGGGGGGATCAGTGAGCTCCGGGGACAATAAGGACACAGCTGCTGGCCGGTGAGAGGGGCGGGCAGGAAAGAGGCGAGTGGAAGGCCCTAGTGGCCTCGGGGGATTCGCTGGCGTCTTTCGGTGGAACGAAGAACTGCGGAGGGACCTGGTCTGGAGGGGAAGATACTGGTTTTGTCTAGACTGGCCGACATGAAGGAACTATGGAACACCCTCCATCTACCCACCCGCCCACCTTTCTTAGAAGGGTTTATCAGACCCCAACAGTGGGCCTGGCAGAGTCAGGTGCCGTGATACGGCAGCATGGGAGACAGAGTTTCCTCCTATACCGGTCACAGAGGCAGACACGAAGCAGTCTGCCCATCTCAGCGGGGGAGCTGCCCAGGCGGCTCTATGGAACAGAGGCTTCAGGAAGAGGCTCAGAGAGAGCGGAAAGTGTGCCTGGGGCAGGGACCGGCTCCATCACCTCCCGCCAGGTCAGTGAGCCAGGAGATCAGGGGCAGGGACCGGCTCCATCACCTCCCGCCTCTACCAGTGAGCCAGGAGATCAGGGGCAGGGACCGGCTCCATCACCTCCCGCCTCTGCCAGTGAGCCAGGAGATCAGGGGCAGGGACCGGCTCCATCACCTCCCGCCTCTGCCAGTGAGCCAGGAGATCAGGGGCAGGGACCGGCTCCATCACCTCCCGCCTCTGCCAGTGAGCCAGGAGATCAGGGGCAGGGACCGGCTCCATCACCTCCCGCCTCTGCCAGTGAGCCAGGAGATTGCAGCCCTCATTTAGCTGACTGCCCTGTGCAGCCTCGCTTTCATGAGGAGGGTCCTAGGGACAGATGAAGCCTTCTCTTCTCATCCCATCAGCAGTCACCTCGTCCCGAGGGTGGGTCCAGGCTGACCTCACCCCCCTGTTCTAGCCTGGGGAAGTTTGCCGTCTTCGTTCACGCCAAGATGGCTGAGCTGCAGGTGAAGGACCTGAGCCTCAAGCTGCAGGGCATCCCCGGCCACGTGTTCCTCCTTCAGCTCCTGCACGGACAGCGCACGAAGCACCAGTTCCTGCTGAGGGCCCAGACGGAGTGAGTGGGTCTGGATTTGGGGAGTGGACCCCCCAGGCAGGGGCACGGCCTTTCATCTCTCTCTCAGGATGGTGGCCTAAGGCTGGGGCTGGCAGAGCTAGCATCCGGGGGGTCCTGGACCTGTTCTGTGCCCATCCTCAGAGCTGGGTGGGCGCTGGCTTGGGTGGGCCTTCGGGTGGAGACGGCTGACCTGGGTCCCACGTCTGCACGTCATTCCCTGTCCTCCCAGCCCTGGTTTCCCCACTGTGGCCCCGGGAGACTGCAGTTCTCATGTCGGGACAGTTCAGCCTTCCTCTCCCTAGGAGTGAGAAACAGCGATGGATCTCCGCCATGTGCCCCTCCAGCCCCCAGGAGGACAAGGAGGTCATCAGCGAGGGGGAAGGTAGCAGCCTGCCCCCCACCACGAGGGCCATGTTCCCAGGGCTGTGCACAGCATCGCGCTCCCCTTCCCCCGGTGCTGGGCTCCGCGTTGCCCGCGGGGCCGGCGGGGAGAGGGGTCAGCCTGGGGCAGGCTGGGTCTGCGAGACCCTGGAGGACGGGCCGCCTTCACGTGCAGTCAGCACCCTGGAGTAGTCGCAGCCTTGCTCATCCTCCCATGCCGTCCCCGCAGAAGCCCCTTTTGCGAGTTAGAAAACAGATGCGCAGAGGTCAAGTGGCTTGTCTGGGCTCAGCGGTCAGCGGCCAAGCTGGGACTGGAACCGCCTCTGTCTGTCGCTCTGCGTCAGCTGCAGAGAGGACAGCAGCAGAGTGGCCGGGAGTGGGTGCGGGTCGCAGCAGGCCGAGGGCTCTGCTCTGCTGATCCGGAGGCTTCTCTGGGCCTAAGGCCGGTGAGCCAGGGTACAGCCCGATCAGAGGACACCTTGGTGTGGTGGGAGCCAGGTAGTTATGCAGGGTTTTCGAGCAGGGGTGTTAGGGCTGAGCCAATGAAAAGGAAGGTAAGAAGCTCATTTCCTCCCAGTACTGCCCACGTGCTGGGGTGCCGAGGGCTTGCACATGCCTTTATTTTCTGCCTGCAGTGAGGGAGCCCCAGTTCGATCGCTGGCTCGGGGAGGTCACCTGGAAGAGGGAACGGGTACTGCTAACGACAAGTCCCTTAGGTAGATTCATTCTTCCTATCTGGGAACGCTGAGGCCCAGGACTTTAGGCAACTTGCCCAAGGTCAGTGAGCTGGGATTCAAGCTTGGTCTGGCTCTGAGGCCTGTGGTTTTCCTGACACTGCTAGTCCACCTGGGAGTGTGGTTGCAGGGGCTGAGGCCTGGACCAGAGTCGGTTCTCTGACTGGCGCTAGAGGTATTTCGGCCGGAGGGTGAACTTGCCGCTCCAAGGAGGTGGTCAGGGAAGGCCCCTGAAGGACGGGGAGGGGCAGCCACGGTGGTGTCTGGCAAGAGCACTCTTGGAAGGGGAAACAGCCGTGCAAAGGCCCTGAGGCAGGAGGGGGCCTAGAGTGTTTGGGGAACAGCAGGGTGACAAGTGTGCAGCTGAGCTTTTCCGAGGAGGAAGGGGGAGATGAGGGAGGTGAGGAGGTGAGCAGGGGCAACGCCAGACTGTGCAAGGCTTTGGAGGCCGTGGGAGGACTTCTACTCTCAGAGGAGCGGGAAGCCCTGGAGGGTCATGACTGGCGGCGGTGTGGTTGGAGTCTCCGCTGAGAAGGATGCGTGGAGGGAGCGTCAGAGCAGCATGGCGCTCATCCAGGGGGCTCAGTCGCGTCTGGCTCTCTGTGACCCCACGGGCTGCAGCCCGCCAGGCTCCTCTGTGCAAGGGACTCTCCAGGCAAGAGTACTGGAGTGGGTTGCCATTTCCTCTTCCAGGGGATCTTCCCAACCCAGGGATCAAACCCATGTCTCCTTCATCTCCTGCCTTGGCAGGTGGATTCTTTACCACTGCGCCCTACAAAGGGGCCATTACTGTTTTGCAGAGACAGACCAGGAGGTCAGGAGCAAAATATTGAAGTGAGCTGGGAAGCTGAGAGCCCAGGGCTCAGAACCAGTAATCGAAGCTCGAAGGGGCTGGACTCACTTAGCACTTGTGTTTAGGGTCAGAGAGGAGAGTGGCTGGGGTGGACAGGCGAGGGGCTGCAGCAGCCACTCTTTCTTTCTTCCCTCCCTCCCGCCAATTCCTCCCCCCGCCCCGCCCCATCCTACCCTGGGGACCCCCTCACTCGCCCTTGGGTGCTCAGACCACCCCCAGGTTCAGTGTGTCAGAACATATAAGGCACTGCAGCCAGACGAACTGACTTTGGAGAAGACGGACATCCTGGCCGTGAGGATGCAGACCAGTGACGGTGAGAGGGCCCTCCTGGAGAGGCCTCCTGATGGGGGCTTTGGGGGCAGGAGGCAGCTAGATGGCTGAGCCTTCACAGGAAAAAGTTACACCAGTGTTCACCCACCATAGCACGCAAGAATCGAGTTAGACAAGAAGATGAACTTCCTGCTTGCACAGATGTAGGGTTGAGAGTAACCGATGGGGGAGAAGTGGGGAAATCCCTCAGAGAGCATCAGGAACAACAGATCACAAGTCCACCTACCAGTCTGTAGAGGTGTGCCCCTTCCTGCCCCCAGGAGATGCTGAGATGGTGTCCTCTCAGCCCCGGCACACGGACGGGGCTTACGTTAGGGCGCAGGTGTTCCTTGAATGTCACTGACGCTGCCCCGGCCCATGTGCCCTTAGGCTGGCTGGAGGGGGTGCGCCTGGCAGATGGCGAGAAGGGCTGGGTTCCCCAGGCCTACGTGGAGGAGATCAGCAGCCTCAGTGCCCGCCTCCGGAACCTCCGGGAAAATAAGCGGGTCACAAGTGCTACCAGCAAGCTGGGGGCGCCCCCCGTGTGATGGCGACTGTGGCCCGGGACAGCAGCCCCACGCTGGCGCCTGGACAGGTCTGCAGGGGGCCTGCGGTGTCCCCATGAACCCCCCGCTGCTGCTGGAGCTTCTGTCCTCATGCCTGGCTTCAAGAGTGCAGGCTGGACGCAGGCAGAGGTGCCTCCGAAGAGTCTCCTCTCTCCTCCTGCTCCTCCGAGCCCACAGTTCAGGGACGAGGGCCATTTATCGCTCTGGCTCGTGCCCTCTGGAACCTGGCCTGTCCCTTTCCTGCCCTCCACCCTGCCCGAGTCTTGGCCCCTCTGGCAGGGACCTGACTGGCAGTGGCTCTGGGCGCTGGGACCTATCTGTGTAGACAGATCTGGAGTCTTCTGGCGTGAGCCTGTGTGGGCCCCGGTTGCTGTGACTTTCCTGTAAATAAACTCCCCTAACGCCTTTGCTTGGAGTCTGTGAGCCTCATGGTACCGCTTGCACCCCAGGCCCGCTTCCCAGATAGAGATGGAGGGTTGGGCCTCTCCCATCGTCCAGGGTTAAGGATCCACCTTCCAATGCAGGGGATGCGGGTTCGATCCCTGGTCGTGGAATTAAGATCCCACGTGCCCCAGGGGGCAACTAAACCCTGGTGCTGCGACTGGGGAGAAGCTCACACTCCGTCATCTGCTGAGCCGGGCTCTCGAGAGCCTGAGCACCACGGCTGGGAAGAGCAAGACCTGCAGCAGCCACGGAGAAAGGTCGGGGGGCTCTCTGACTGCTCCCCTCCCCCTAGGACCTGCCCTTCTGCAGAGCTCACCCCCTGACCAGAGCGTGATGTGATAGGAGCTGCGTGTCAGACCGCTCTGGGCTGCAGTTAGCAAGAGATTCAGATAGGCTTAAATATTAAAGAGAATTTATTTGCTCTTGGATTTGTTTCTTATAGCTTCTTTAACAAATGATTACAAACTAAGCAATTTAAAACCAATAGGAATATCTTCTATCCGTTCTGGAGACCGGCATCCTGAAGTCAGTGTCTTTGAGCCAGAATCCAGGTGTGGGCAGGGCTGTGCTCTGGTGGGGGCGGGGTGCTCTGGGGGAGCTGTCCCCGGCGCCTCCGGTGGCTGCCAGCACCCTGTGGCTCGTGGCCGCATCGCTCCGGGCTCTGCTTCTGTGGTTACGTTGCCTTTGTGTGTGTCTGTCTGATCTCCCTCTTATAAGGATGCGTGTGGTTGCATTTGGGGCCCAGGCAGATAATCTCCCCACCCCATATCTTCCATTTAAATCCCATCTGCCAAGAGCCCTCCGCCCCTGCCTTTGTCTGATAAGACAGCATCCCCAGGTTCTAAGAACTGGGACGTGGGTGCCTTCTGGGAGGGCATTTCTCAGCCAGTGGAGCGGCCGTGTGTGCTTCAGGCAAGGCCTGACCCAGTGGCTCAGTGAGGTCAGTGACAGCCCAGCTTTTTCCCTTCCTCTGCTCTGCTGTGCTCAGGCTTCCTCCTGAGACTTTCAGGGGCTTCTTCATTTACATGCCACATTGAAGAAGAGAACTGCCTTCATCCGACCATTCCCTGTCAAACTCCCAGGAACCTGGTTGGGTCATAAGGCTTCCTCTGGGCTGATCACCGTGGCCAGGGTTGTTGTGTGCTAATAGACCTCCCCTAAGCTGTATGCTTTTCTCTGGAACCAGGTTAGTTTCTCTGGAGCCCTATGGATCCCCACGTAGAATCACATGGCTGCTGCAAAGGAGGGTGGCTGCTAGGGAGGCCAACGTTCACTGGAACCCAAGCCAGCCAGGGAGTGGAAGGACCTTGGAGGTGTGAGCACACCTGAGCAGCTAGGAGCATCCTGCGTCTCTCAGGAGGAGGGCATGGGGAGAGAAAACAGATGGGGTCTGTCCGAGAGGGCGAATGTGGGCAGAGGGCAGAGGCTCAGACCCATGGAGTGGGCTTCAGGAACAACTTCCTAACATGAGATGGTGTGGGGAGCGCAGAGCGTATGGGCTAAGGAGACAGACACGAGTTCTGGTTCATACGTTCATAGCCAGGGTGGTTTTTTAAGGTGCTGTGTGGCATCTTAGCTCCCCAACCAGGGATAGAACCCGTGCCCTCTGCACTGGGGGAGCGGAGTCTTAACCCCTGGACCACTGGAGAAGTCCCCTGTGTGATTCTTAAACATAGAGCTTTTACTCTGGAATAACTTTTAAGCTTACAGAAAATTTGCAGGCCTGTACAAGGACTGATGCTGAAGCTGAAACTCCAGTACTTTGGCCACCTCATGCAAAGAGTTGACTCATTGGAAAAGACCCTGATGCTGGGAGGGACTGTGGGCAGGAGGAGAAGGGGACGACCGAGGATGAGATGGCTGGATGGCATCACCAACTCAATGGACATGAGTTTGGGTGAACTCTGGGTGTTGGTGATGGACAGGGAGGCCTGGCGTGCTGCGATTCATGGGGTCGCAAAGAGTCAGACACGACTGAGCGACTGAACTGAACTGAACAGTGAGTTCTGGACACTCCTTGGCCAGTTTGCCTAATGGTAACATCTTACATGACCAGGGAACAGTTGTTAAAACTAAGAAACCAACCTTGGTACGTGACTGTTAACTGAACACGAGATTTTATTTCGATCTCAGCAATTTCTCCACTGACGTCCGTTTTCTTTTCTCGGCTCCTTTAACCAATCCAGGGTCCCACACCATATGCGGTCATCGCGCCTCCTTAGACTCCTCTGATCTACAGCAGCTTCTTCATCTTCCCTTATTTTTCATGGCCTTGCCAGTGTTGAGGAGTTCGGTGTTTTGTTAGACTGTCCCTCCGTTGGGGCTTGTACGGTGCTTTGCTCATGGCCGGGCAGGGCCGCGGGTTCAGGGAGCAGGCTGCAGGGCGAAGCGCCCTTGCCGCGTCCGGGAGGCGTGTGACGACCTCGGGACTTCTCACTGGCCCGGTCGCCGTGACTGCATGGCTGAGCTGGCATCTGCCGGGCTCTTCCACTGTGGAGCCACTATTTTCTCCTCCTCATACTCTGTTATTTGAAGCAAGTGGAGCCCACGCTCGAATGGGGAGAAGACATGCCCCACCCTCTGGAAGCTGCATCTACAGATATCATTTTGAATTCTTCCCTAAGGAAGACTTTTCCTCCCCTCTCCCATTTATTTCTATCAGCATGGACCCATGCCTTTATCTGTTTTATCTTTTGGGTTATAATCCAGTACTAAGTCATTTATTTTGTCGCTCAGGTTGTTCCAGTTTGGGCCATTGGGAACTCTTTCAGACGAGCTTCTGTGTCTGTCCCTCATCCTTTTGGTTTTTTGTTTGTTTGTTTGTTTGTTTGAGCATTTCCTTACTTTCTGGTACAGCACGATGCTCCAGGCTCATCTTCTATCTTCCCTTTCAGAAGAGAATCAGCCATTTCTCTGAGGCCCGTGATTCCTTTTAATTAAAGTGTGGTATTCAGAAACTAAGGCCTATGTACTCATGGCTATTGTGGCGTCACTGTTTCTAGGCCCTCTCATTAGACAGAGGTAGGAAAAATTATTTTTATATATGTAGATATTATATACATTATATCATGTGTGTTATATATGTATATAATATATATGCATGTATATTATATATGTATACACACATAGAAATAAAATGTGATTTTAGGCAGACGCATAAGGGCTCTAAATCTCAGCTCCTGCCTCTGCAAAATGGGTTTGATAATGATAACACCTACTTCATGGAGACACTGTGAAATAAAGTATGTACAGTTGACAGTGTCTGGTCCCTAATGAAGCTGCAGAAAAAGGCGGCGTCTACGGTATCAGAACTGCACAGCTAAACCATGGGAGCCCTTGGGAGGTGGTGAAGTCTCTGTTTCTCGAGGATGTGAGGAGCGCAGAAAGTCCAGAGGCGAGATTCCCGGCTCAGCGAACCCCACGTGGCCCCTCTGCTTCTCCCAGCGCTGAGTCCGCGTGGAAGGAGCCGTGTCGCCCGTGGAGAGGCGCGGGCTGGGGAGCAGAGGGAGCAAGCCCACGTCACTCCGCCCGCCCTGGCACCTGCCCTGGATTCTGGCTGACACCCGATACTGGGCCAGGCTGCGGGGGGCTGGGGTGGGGGCGGCCCTCCGGGGGGGTCTGTGCCACCAGGCAGGGAGACGGGCTCACCCCGTGGGGTGGCTTCAGGGGCTGCATCTGGCGTCCTGGGGACACCCCTCTCTCTGTCCAGCAGGCTCTGCCCTGGAATCTGGCCTTGGCCGAGGACCCAGAGCCCTGCCTGTACTTGCTGCAGGGGCAGAGGGCGGTGGGCAGGCGCGTCTTGGGCCGTCTGCTGGCCAGTCCCCAAGCCAGGGGCCTCCAGGGGCTCCTCTCCAAGGCTTCCCACCTGGGGCCCTGCTGTCCTCTCCCCTCCCGGTAATTCCCGGAAAACAGCCTATTGTTTGGAAGACTTGAACCTGAAGTGAGTGGAGAAAGACACTTACTCAGTTGTTTGTTGTTAGGGCACAGTGAGGTTTCAGGGTGAACCAGGAGTCGGAGTTTTAGCCCAGCAAGCCCTTGCCCTCAGCGCAGTCAGCGTGCAGCCCCCGCCGGCAGGGGCACGGTCTCCTTAATTCCCTCCCTACCTCCCCCCCCTTCCCTCTCTTCTCCCTCTCTGTGCTTTTTTTAAAAGTGGATTTTAACTGGTTGAAGTCTGTTTAGAATAATTTTATCACACTTCATTTACTTCCAGCCACACCACGTGGTTCGGTGGGCCTTGGGTCCAGACACCCAGCGGTGAGCGTGCAGAGTCCTGGCCGCTGGCCCGCCGGGGACGCCCTCCCTGCGCTTCTCCCTGGCCCCTTCCTTCTCTCTCTCACGCGAGGCTCCTGTGGGCCAGGGCAGTGGGAGTGGGGGCTTGGACGCATCCTTGGATGGCATCCTATCCCTAACGGGGTAGACAGACAAGTGAACAGTCGAAATGCAAGGGCTCTGGGACAGTTCTGCGCCTAGGCAAGCTTGTCTCTGTTGGCAGCGTGTAAACTGGCACAACTGCTTTGGAAAAGAGTTTGACTGCATCTTCTAAAGCCAAGTACATGCCCACCCTCTGACCCAGTGACTTCACTTCTTTCTTTGCATATACACCCAACAGAAAGGTGTGCACATGTGCCCCAAAGACAGGGACTATTCCTAGCAGTGCCGGTCGTTAACTGACAGAAATACCAGAAATTACCCAAATGCTCATCAATGGTGAAATAAATGATGGTCTATTCACAGGCGGGGAAGGCTGTCCAGTAATGCGAATAAACCACCTGCAATTCTGCATAGGGAGAGAGGGAAGCCAGACACAAGAGAGGACTGCTTGGATGATTGCGTTTGCATAAAGTACAGAAGCAGGGAACACTAACTGAGGGGTAGAGGTCAGGGCGGAGGTGCCCTGGGGCGGAACTAGTATCTAGCCCGGGAGGAGTCTGGTGATGCTGTTTACCCAGGCCATGCATCTGGGGACAATCCACTGAGATCTGCGTACTTTGTGCCTGTGAGTGAAACTTCAACAGAACCTTTACCCTGGTGGGAGGAGCCCTGCGACGTGGGTGGACAAATAAGGGAGCAGCCAGCTATTACAAGAGATCAAGGCAGGCTTCCTGGAATTGGTGTCCCCCAAGCTACATCTTGAAAGGTGAAACAGAGGGGGCGGGGCAAGGACACAGCAAAGCAGAGACCCAGGATCTGCCCTCTTCTGGGAGCGAAGCTCTTTACTGTCACAAAGCGGAGTCAGTGACTTGAGTCTGTGACCTGACCTTGACTGTGGCCTGCTCCTGCTTTGCCTCCATGTGAGGAGGCCCGAGGGTCTGTCTTGCTCCAGTATTTTTTCTGGGTTTACACGGAGGCTCGGCTTCTGATTCCAACAGAGCTTAGCTGTGAGCCAGGACCTCCCTTGGGGGAGGGATCTATGTGGTTGGAAAGTGATCCTTTCTTTTCTGTTAAGATTAATTAATTTATTTGCCTGCACGGGTCTTTGCTGAGGCATGTGGGATCTTGTTCCCCATCCAGGGATTGAGCACAGGCCTAGCTGCCAGGCCCCTGAGAAGTTCCCAATCCTTTCTTCAAATGAAGGGAGTCTAGTAGGAAAGGCGTTGGGAATTTTAGAGTCCATCATGGAGGCAGGAGTAGCAGGGCCTGGACCTGACATTCTTTGAGCGCTTGCTGCGGGCCAGGGACGGCGGGGGCACGCTGCCATCCAGCGACTGTGAGTATTTCCACAGCCACCTGACTCTGTGGGGTGATCGAAGAAGGGGAGGAGATGCTTTACAAACTGTGAAGCGCTGTGCCCTTGAACAACACCTAAAACACTCCAACACCTCTCTGAATGGCTGGGCGTCTCATGCGCCTGCTGGGGATAGTTTTGGGCTGGGGCATAGGATGGGGCTTCCCTGGTGGTCTAGTGGCTGAGACTCCGTGCTCTCAAGGCAGGGGGCCTAGGTATTCCTGGTCAGGGAACTAGATCCCACATGTCACAGCCAAGACCTGGCATAGCCAAATAAGTAAATACATGAAGTGAAGTGAAGTCGCTCAGTCGTGTCCGACTCTTTGCGACCACCTGGGCTGTAGCCTACCAGGCTCCTCTGTCCATGGGATTTTCCAGGCAATAGTCCTGGAGTGGATTGCCATTTCCTTCTCCAGGGGATCTTCCCAACCCAGGGATCGAACCCAGGTCTCCTGCATTGTAGACAGACGCTTTACCGTCTGCGCCACCAGGGAAGTCCAAGTAAATACATATATATATATAAACCTGAACCCTACAGGATGGCATGGATGGACGTGTCGCTAGAGGAGTGATGGAGTGCCACTCTTACTGACCACTCACCAGGCCCTGGGTTAAGGCCTGTGTCCGTCTTCATGTTGAGCGGGTATTTTTGATCCCATTCTACAGAGAAGAAGACTGACACTCAAAGAGAGGGGCAGCAGGTGAGCCCACACACGAGAGCCCCGTGCAGGCTCGCTGCCCCTGGGCCCCTTTCTAGTCGGTCTTTAGATTACAAGCTCCTTCCCATCTGGGCCTCCGCCCTGGCTGCTCGCTCCTGCTGGCACGCTCTCCCCTCGGATATTCAGGTCTGGCCCCTTCTTATTCCTCGGCTGTTGCTCTTCAGTTAAGTCGTGACCCCATGGACTGCAGCACACCAGGCCTCCCTGTCCATCACCAACTCTTGGAATTTGCTCAAACCCATGTCCATTGAGTCGGCGATGCCATCCAACTCCCTCATCCTCTGTCGTCCCCTTCTCCTCCCATCTTCAACCTTTCCCAGCATCAGGGTCTTTTCCAATGAGTCAGTTCCTTCAGGTGGCCAAAGGATTGGAGCTTCAGCTTCAGCATCAGTCCTTCCAAAGAATATTCAGGACTGATTTCCTTTAGAATGGACTGGTTGGATCTCCTTGCAGTCCAAGGGACTCTCAAGAGTCTTCTCCAACACCACAGTTCAAAAGCATCAATTCTTTGGTGCTCAGCCTTCTTTATGGTCCAACTCTCAAAATGCCACTGCCTCAGGAGAACTTCCGTGATCACCGTCACATATGCGGTCTCCCCACCTCCCCACTCGCCTGTTGGACTGTGGGGTCCACAGTGCCTGCACAGAGGAGATGCCCAGCAGAGCTGTGTCGAGGGGACTTGAACCCAGCTCCATGCGACTCCCGAGTCTGCACCCCGCGCGTCCCCTCAGACCTGCTCTGCCCCTCGGTTCCCACGCCAGCCCCACTAGGGGCCACACGCTGGGAGCCTGGGTGAGGCTGCCCCACCCCAGCCTGGGTGAGGCTGCCCTGGGCACCGGAGACCAGCTCAGCCACTCCTGCCGCCCTGACCTGGATTTCAACCTAGGCTCAGCTGTCACTTCCTGTCCTGGAGTGACCCTTTCCCACTCCAGGGTCCTTCTCTCCGGGTTTCCGATGTCCTGCTAAGAGTATATTTCTGATACTCCTGGGAGAAAGAACAAGAGGAAAGGGGCTGAAACTACAGCTGGAGGGACTCTGGTTAGACATAAAGTAGAACTTCCCAACTGTGGGAACTGTAACAAACACCTGGGCGGGTGGAGGAAGTGAAGTTATGGAATCTCCTCCCTTGAGCAGCGTGAAGAACAGGACGAGCAGTCACCAGCCTGGGTGGGGTGCAGGAGTACAGGCAGGGCGACCTCTGGGAGCCATGCTTAGGGCCGGGGATCTGGTCGGGAAGGAGCGGAGGGGATCAGCTGTTAGCTCTGGCCTTCTAGATGCTGGCGCGGGTGTGGGAGACGGTGCAGAAAGAGGCTGAAGGGGGCAGAGGCTGTGCCTGTTCATTTAAATACGGTGATAAGGGGAATTTTAAGGTGTTCTCGAGTTTCCAAAGCAGGGTGTGGGGAAGTGAGCCCTGTAGCTGGAGTCAGCAGACCGACTTGGGTCCTGTTGCACCACTTAGAAGCCGTGATGCTCTAGGCAAGTTTCTTCCCCTTTCTGAGCGCTAATTCCCTCCTCTGTTAAACTGGAACGATAATGCAGATTAAAGGCGGTGGCACTTTGAAAAGGGACTTTACAGAAAGTATTATGATATATCAGGATATGTGGCAGAGTGGGCAAGTGTTATTATGACAACAATTATGGTGCTTTTGTTTTCAATGCAAACTATGCCCCAGGCCTAAGGTCTTTTAATCCTTACAACAACTCTATTATTATTATCTTTTTGACCGTGTCCTGAGAACCCGGGCCCTCGACCGTGACAGCACACAGTCCTAACCACTAGCCTGCCAGGAAATTCCCACAACAACTATTTTGTCGCCCATTTTACAGATGAGGAGCCTGAGGCTCATAGAGGTGACGCAAATTGTCTGAGGTCACATAACCAGCTGGAACCTGACTCAAGGCTTAAATCCCATATGATTTCAGTCCGGTATCCTGCACTTCCCCCTGCAGCCTATAACTGACTGAGAAGGCATTTTACAGACTGTAAAGGATGAATATCGTCATCATATTATTTTTTAAAGTAATTGCGGTTCATTCGTTTCCTCCGGTGGGAGCAGCAGCTTCTGGTCCTGCCACTAGAGGGCAGCAGAGCCCGGGGGTCCTGAGGGTTGCGCTCCTTCCACCTCGGGTCCCGGCTTGAGCCCCCGACGTTTGGCTGTGTGTTGGGGGGGCGGGCCCAGGGCAGCGGCCGGCAGGGGCACGGGCGGGCACAGCCTTTGGGAAGTCGGAGCGCCCGCCCAGTCCTGACTCGGCTCGGAGAGGAAAAATCTGACAGCGGGACGGCGGATGCCCGCGGCACCTCCTCAGGGTGCTGACCCTCCTGCACCCTCTACCTGCCGACCAGGGCCGGGGCGGGAGCCCTGGCCCTCCCCAGAAGCCCCGGAACCCAGGGCATCAGCCTCACAGGGCTCCCTTTGGACCGTCAGCTCCTGAAGGCTTCAGGGGTCCCAGCGCGGGCCGAGCTCTCAGGAGTGCTTAAGGCTTACTGAATACACGTACGTGGGGGGTGTCCAAGCTGGGCCCAGAGCCCCTTCCTTCTGAGACTGCCCGAAGGTGGACTGAAGGGGAAGGGAGTGTTCCTAAGACTGAAAGATGCTTATCCCCAGAGGACCTGGAGAGCAGGCCTTGGCCCTGGGATGTACAAGTCTTTACACCAAGGTCTCGGCTGCACAATGGCACAGTAAAGTCTCCACCACGCACACATGCCGCTAGGTTGCTTCTTTGTGTCTGACTCTTTGCGACCCCATGGACTGTAGCCCAGCAGGCTCCTCGGCCCACGAGAGTCTCCAGGCAAGAATACTGGAGAAGGTTCCCACGCTCTCCTCCAGGGGATCTTCCTGACCCAGGGGTTGAACCCACGTCTCCAGCATTCGCAGTCGGGTTCCGCCAGCACCACCCGGGGAGCCCAGATCACACCACTTCATCAGCATCGATTACGCCCTGAACAACCTCCTTCATTACCCCCTGGAACAACCTTCTGGGCAGGTTCTATATATACCTTTCACATTTTTCAAAGGAGGCGACAGAGGCTCGGAGAGAAGAAGCAACTTGCCTGAGGTCACACAGCAAAGAAGAGGCAGAGCCTCTTTGGACACAGGCCCGCCTGACCTCGGGCCTGCTCCCCGAAGCCTTCCGCTGTGACAGCCACTTCCTACCGGCTCTGCAGCGACGCCCCGCTCAGGGAGCCCACGCTCATCCACCAGCCGCCGTGGTCCTCACAGCGGCTCTGCGAGGGGCAGACTGGGATGGGAGCCAGCGCCCGCGGGGGCCGGGGCTCGCGTGGCCTGGCGCTCCACCTCCTCCCGGCTCCGCGTTCAGCGACGTGAAGCAGGCACCGGGAGCCACGCGGGTGCCTTCCAGAAACCGCCCGCCCGCCCGCGCCCGGTCAGCGCCCCGCGCGGAGCCGGCGGTCATCGGTCACCAGCAGGCCCCTTCTGAACGGGAGCACCCCCTCTTAGAGAGGAGAGGGACGTGCAGAGGCGCCCGCGGGCCCTCCCTGCCCTGCGGCCAGGCGTCAGCCCCGCTGCCTGGCTGCGCCCCGCTCTCCCCCCGGGCTCATGCTCTGCCCGCTGTGGGGACGCTGCCCTCTGCAGCAGCGTGCCCCGATCCTCTTGCCCTCCCGGCGGTGACAAGTGTCAGGACTGCCTGCTGGGCCCCAGCTCTCCTCCTTTGGCCTGAGGGCTGGGGTGCTCTTGACCTCGCTTCTTTTATTGAAACGTGTATTTATTTGTTTGGCCGTCTCAGGTCTGAGTTGGCAGCAGGATCCTTCACTGGCACGTGGGCTCAGCTGCGCCAGGCCGGGTGGGACTCAGTTCCCCGACCAGGGATGGAACCCGAGTCTTCTGCATTGGAAGGTGGCTTCTCAACCCCTGGACCACCCCGCAAGTCCCTCCTGGCCCCTCTTCGTGACCGCGGGTGAAGCCTTGTGCCCAGTGGGTGGTGGGATGCCTCAAACCTGACTTTGATGCCCCTCCAGCTGTGACCCCGGCAGCATGGCATCAGTGGCCAACAAACAGGAATGGCAGCCGCCTGCAGGGTGGGGCAGCGCGAGGCTTCACGGAAGGCTGGGGCAGAGGCGCCCTGGAGGCCGTGTTGCTTGGCAGACCAGTGCTGGGTGGCACTGGTCGCCAAGGGCCCCTAGACTCAGTCCCGCAGCCACTCTGGCTGCTGGGTCCGGAGGGTTTGGGGTCCCAGCTGGTAGGCAGAGCTTCCGGAAGTGCGCACAACAGCGGGCTGGGAGGAGCACAGGGCAGGGCAGGGCGCGCACACCCTTTCCCCAAACAGGTGCGTCCTCCCAGACATCCCGCCGCAGCTGCTGGTTTCCAGGAAAAGGCCCATGAGATCGCTGAGTCGGCGGCTCGAGGCTGGTGTCACCCTGCAGCTCCGCAGGATGAGTCTGCTGCTTCGAGGGCCCAGCAGGGCCTGCCCAGGAGCCCCGGACCTGGCCAGCTTCCCGTTACCCGCCCCGTGCCATTGTTCCCTCCTGGCTGCCAGCCCTGTGCTCTCCTGCCTGGCCTCTGGCCCAAAGGGCACCTCAAGCCCCACAGCAGCCTGGCTCCGACTTCCCAGATACCAGACTTGCTCACACTGGAGCAGAAGCAGGTTTCAGGAGACCTGTGGTTTGAATTTCCGGACCACCTGGACCTGCTCCGTGGCCTTGGGCAAGCCCCTTTCCCTCTCTGAGCCTGTTTCCTCATTGTTGACAGGCCAGTTGTCACCCTACTGGGCCTTGCTGTTCAAAGGAAAGGCAGGGGCCCGAGGTGCCGGCGGGTGGGAGGTGCTCAGGAAATGGTTCTTACATGCTCTCCCCCCGCGTGACCTGTTCTCCCAGGGCCTGTGGGGAAGAAGGAAGCAGTGGGCCCTTTGCAGAGGGCCCACCTGATCAGCACATAGTCATAATACTCATCACACAGTGCCATGGTTCACTAGAGAAATGGGTCCGAGCTTCTGTCTCCTACACCGGCCGGCTCTGGGCTCCCGGCATTAGGGGAGCCGAGTGTGGTAGGAAGTGGGCACTGCCAGGGGCCACCGTCTGGGTGAGGTCAGGACTTGAAAGAATCCGGCCTGTCCAAGACGGGGACTGGTAAGGCTGCCCGAGGTGGGCGTCGGGGGAGGCCTGGCCCTCCCCTCTCCGGGGCAGCTCTGGGTGGCGGCCCCTGGCCAAGGAGCCCCGCTGCAGCTCAGTGCCCACATCCTGCTCCACATGGTAGCATGTCACCCCTGCTCCAGACAGCGGCTTCTTGTGTGTTTGGGGCTTCAGAGGAATTAATGAAATTGTTATGTAATTAGCAACGTGGTGGGTACCATCCAGGACTGGCAAGGGGAGCTGGGAAGCGGGGGAGGGGGCCTGGGAGCTGGGATTGCTCAACCAGTGACCAGTGAAGAGGGTGGAGTGGGAAGTAAGTGGTGGGTTGAGTAAAGCGTGAATCAGTGAATGGATAAGTGAGTGAGTGAACTAATGGGTAAGCTAGTGCCCGAGCGACATTAGCAAACACTCACACCGCTCTCACTGCAGGCCTAATATGGTGCTAAGCCCTTCCCTTGTCTGAACTCACTCAGGCTTCCCCAGAGGTAAGCTGAATTATTGTCTCCATTTCACCAAGGCACAGAGAAATTAAGTAACTTACCCCACGTCCTGCAGCTAGCAAGTGACTGACCTGGGACTTGAACGCGTGCAGGCTGGCTCCGGAATCTTTGGGTACCAAGTGGGAGCACAGCCGCAGGACTAGGAAGAGAGTCCACGGCTGGGTGGTGCGAGGTTGGGTTTTGCAGTCTGGTCCCGGAGACTTCAGACTTGACGTTATCGGGTAGGTGATTCTTTCATTCATTCCACACGTCTGCTGGTCGCTCGGTCATCCGTTCACTCAGCGCTAGCGCTGGGTGAGCATACTGATCTTATTCTGCCCTGGCAAATTTTGTCCTCTGGGGCTCAGCTCAGGTGCCACCTCCTCCAGGAAGCCTTCTCTGATTTCCTCTGCAGAGTGCCCAGGCTCTTGGACTTCCCCTCTTTTGGCCGTGCCACACGGGACGCCAGATCTTAGTTCCCTGACCAGAGATCGAACCTGTGCCCCCTACAGAGGAAGTGCGGAGTCTTAACCACTGGGCTGCCAGGGAGCCCTCCCTCAGCATTGTCTCCCCCTCTGCTTGCTTCCCTCTTCCGCTGGGCAGTGCTTTTGTCTCTGAGCTCTTGGGATACTGTGAGTGCTCAGCAGAAGCTTGACCCTGTTGCTGCCGGGCCTCCTCCTGGGAACTGCCAGGGCCCTGCTCCCTGCAACTTCCTCTTCTCCTTCGAGCCAGGATGCTCCAGTGTCTGGGCACCCCTCCCCACCCCCCACACAAAGACCTTCCCATCCTGCTGTTGAGTGGAAAGTCCCTCGGTACTGGCTCTAGCCGGGGGCCCTGGTCAGCAGGGCTGGGCTTCTCCCATGCCCCGGGAGGGCACTGGGCCCGCCCTAGCTCAGCACCGGCAGCAGCCTCTCCCTTTTTGCTTTCGAATTCCTGGGGCCTGCGTCACCTCCCTCCTGGTCCCCACTGGCCCTCCCTGGCTTTGCTTCCTTCCTCCCCTTGCTTGGCCAGGCTGGTCTGCGCCAGGGCGCTGGGCCAAGCCTGTCCCTCCTGTGGCCCACCTGCCAGGACCTGAGCCTGGGAGCCGGGAGCCCAGAGACTGGGGTGGAACACAGGGAGGTCGGGAGCCCTCCCAGCTCCTCTGCAGAGCGGATGGAGGGCAAAGCTTTGTGCTCTTCAGGGATTCACAGGCTGGAGGCCAGGACTAGTTGTCTTTGAGGCTGGGGGAGCCAAGCGGGGCAGGCTTGGTCCCAGCCCGGGCGCCAAGCACAGGTCAGACCTAATTCAAACTCTCCTCAACTGGGGCTCTTCTTAAAAAAAATAATAAGAATAATAATTCCTCGGCTGCATGGGGTCTCAAGTGCGGCACAGACTGTGGAGTTCAGGCTTGGCTGCCCCACGACACGTGGGATCTTGGTTCCCCAGTCAGAGATCGAACCTCTGTCTCTTGAATCGAAAGGCAGACTTCTAACCACTGGACCGCCAGGGAAGTCCCCCACCTGAGAGTCTTTTTTTAATTTATTGATTTTTAATTGAAGGATAATTGCTTTACAGTTACTGTGTTGGTTTCTGCCGAACACCAACATACATGGGAGTCTTTTCTCTCTTATTTGCTTTCGGCTGCGCTGGGTCTTCGCGGATGCGTGGGCTTTTCTCCAGCTGCAGTGTGCGGGCTTCTGGCCTCTCTTGTTGTGGAGCGCGTTCTAGGTGCACAGGCTTCAGTGGCTGTGGAGCGTGGGCGCAGCAGTTGCAGCTCACTGGCTTAGCTGCTCCGTGGCCTGTGGAAGCTTCCTGGTCCAGGGATCGAACCTGCGTCCCCTGCGTTGGCAGGCGGATTCTTCACCACTGGGCCACCGGGGAAGCCCGACCTGGGAGTCTTGAGTAAGCAGGGCGGTAGGCCTCAAACTTGAACTCTAGTGCCTCAGAATCACCCAAGGACCTTGACCAAGATGCAGAGTCCTGGGCCCCATGCCCTGAGTCAGTGGATCTGAGGCAGAGCCCAGGAGTCTGAATTTGGAGGCTGCTTCCTGGCGATTCAGGTGCAGGAGGCCCGCAGTGGCGAATGAGGCCCACAGCTTGAGTAAGGTCAGACAGACAGGGATCCTACCCCCAGCTGTACCTCTCGCCCGTCCTGTGGCTGACCTTTGCTAACTGTACTGCCCAGTTTGGTTGGCGCTAGCCACAGGTGGCTGTTCATATTTAAATTAATTGAGATGGAATGAAATGAAAGCCAGTTCCTCGGGGGCATCGGCCACATTTCCAGTGCTCGGTAGCCCCAGGTGGCGGGTGGCCTCCGTGTGGCGCGGGGCAGATGTGGAACACCACCGTCCGCTCATCACTCCATCCATAGAACGCTCTTGTGGACAGCACCATTCTAGAATGTCAGCTCCACGGAGGCAGAGAAAACCGCCTGCTTCATTTCCTGCTGTCCAAGGAATACAGCACGGTGCCTAGGACCAAGCTGGGGGTCCACGAATCCCTCTGAAGCACGCGTCCTCGTCCGGCTGCCCTGGGCCTTTGCTGCTCCGTGCGGCTGCTCTCCAGCTGCGGAGCGCGGGCTCTGCTTCGCTGCGGGGCGTGGGCTTCCCACGGCAGCGGCTTCCCTTGTCGCAGCGCGCGGGCTCCGGGGGACGTGGATTTCAGCAGCCGCAGCGCACAGCCTGAGTAGTTATGCGCGCCTGATCAGTTGCTCCGCGGCATGTGGGATCTTCCCAGGCTAGGGATGGAACCTGTGTCCCCTGCATTGGCAGGCGGATTCCTATCCGCTACCACCAGGAAGTCCCATCAGCAACTTTCTGGTTGATTTTTTACTGCGGTAGAATATGCCACATGTAATGTGGAGTGCACCGCCTTAGCCATCTTTACGCTTCGGCTCAGTGGCATCAAGTCTATTAATATTGTCGTGCGGCCATTGCCACTGTTCATCTGCAGAGCTCTGTGGTCGTCCCAAATGGAAACTCTGGCCTGCGAGACAGTAGCTCGCCGTCAGTAAGCATGTTCTAATAGACTGGTGATCTTGGTCATCTCCTTGCTCTGAGCTTTAGCTTCCTTGCCTACAGAATGGGCGTTGTATGAGTTCCCACCTCGTGAATCTACAAAGGTCAAATGAGATCTGGAACGTGTGTTCAGCGCAAGCCTTGGTGCAGAGTACGTGCTCATCAAACACTTGCAGGTGCTGTGATGTTGGGCGTCCCCAGCGGCTCAGCGGTAAAGAGTCTGCTGCAATGCAGGAGACTTGGGTTCGATCCCTAGGCCAGGGAAGATACCCCAGAGGAGGAAATGGCAACCCATTCCAGTATTCCTGCCAGGAAAATCCCACGGACAGAGGAGCCTGGCGGGCGACAGTCTGTGGGGTCCCAAAGAGTTGGACACCACTGAGCGCTTGTTCACTGTTATCACCCCTTCGGGCGGTCTTCCCCGAATGTCCCGCGCCCCCCTGCTCTCTTGGCTCTCCATTCACGCAGACAGGAAGAGGGGCCGCTGCTGCCGCGAATTACACGGTGTGGTGTCTCCAGGGCTTGAACCGCGGCTGCCTTCGAGCCCTCAGCCAGGCTAACTACCCTGAGGACTGTTACTTCCAGTGGCTTCCACCCACAGCTGTCCCAGGACACTGCAACACACCCAGGGATGGGGGACGAGTCGGGAGAAACCGTTACAGATGGTCTCAAAGTACAGATGGGAAGGCTGTGGTCCACGGTCACACAGGAGGCCAGTGACAGCCACAGTCCAGAGCAGGAAGGCTGACCCCAGTCTTTCCAAGACACTGCCTGACTGGCACACGGGAGCCAGCAACTGAATGGATGGATGGATGAACGAATGATGAGAGCCTCATTTTGCAGCTGAATGGGAGGCTCAGGGAGGTTAAGTGAGGTGCTTGGTAAGTGTCTGTGGAATTGATCACTGGGTGTCAGAGGGCAGGGCATACTGGTCAGGCACTTTGAACCCTGTAGCACCTTTAATCGCTGCCCCAAGGGACAGCTGGGACAGTCTCTCGCCCTGGACAGGAAGTTATCTTAGTGGGGTGGAGAGAGAGGCTAAGTCTTGGCATCATGAGGGGAAGAAGGAATTTCCTTGGCTTTAGAATCAGACAGGCTCGGATCTGTCACAGACCTTGAGACAAAGGGGCAGTCTTGCTGAGCTCTGAAACTTTCTACGCTAAGCACTCTCCTGAGACATTATAAAGGCTGTGGCCTCCGGCCAGTGGTGAGCTGGTAAATGTTTAACGACTGGCTCCTGAAAGGGGGGAAAAAGTCCCAGTTTGCATCATTTGCTGATTGCTGTGGTGTAAACACTTCTAACAGTGATTTCAAGGTCCCAGTGAAGCCTGGCTCGCAAAATTCACCAAATTTTAACGACGCACTCTCCCTCCTGAGCCAGAGGGAGCCAGTCCAGCATATCACGGGGTCTGTGTGAGCTCAGGTCGACCTCTTCCCTTTCTGTGCCTCACCTCCCTGATCTGCAGAGCGGGGTGCTGACCGTCCCTGCCTGCGTGGCTGTCGAGAGGATGAAATGAGCCCTTTCTATGCTGCAACCCAGAGGCTGGAAGATCAGCAAGACTAGGGTGGACTGTAGAAGGTCCCTCCTTCCCTCCCTGGCTGGGCATTCTGGAGGGGCCCGGGGGGCAGCCGGAGCGTCAGCTGTGGGGGGCCAGCACCTCTTCCCCTCCCCACCCCCGGTCCCTTGGTTAGGCTCTCCTGTCTGACTCCAGGCTCAAGGGTTCCTGGGTCGCCTTGTGGAGGGACCAGGAAGCCCCTGGCCCTTCCGTCTGAGTCACTTCCAGAAGCCAGGTGGCGGGTGGGGCGAAGGGGAGGGCAGAGCGGCTCGTGGTGACCGCTGAGTTTGCCCAAACCTGGAAAGACGGGCTCACCGGCCCGAATCTGGAGGACCTGCAGCATTTCCTCTGGCTTCATGCCTGCACCGTGGGAGGGGTAGGAACTCCCCTCTGCCACTCAGGCAGCCCTCCCATCCCGAGCTGAGGACTGGCAGGGCCTGGGCACCCAAGAGGGCACTCTTTAGACAGCAGGGTGCCAGCCAGGTCACGGAGCCATGCCCGCTCCGCACCTCTCTTCTTGCTTTCGGCATCTAGGTGCCTGCATTCAGGCACTGTGAGTCTGGAAATTAAGCAGAGCTGATCGTGTTGGAAAGGGGCCTTCTCACACTGGGAAGTATGACTGCGTTCCTGGGCGCTCTCTGGCGGCCCAGCGGTTAGGGCTGCATGCTTTCAGCGTTGAGGGCCTGGGTTCAATCCCTGGTTGGGGAACTAGGATCCTGTGAGCTGTGTGGTATGGCTAAAAACAAAAAGAAAAAATACTGCATTCCTGGCCAGGCGCTCCAGGAGTTTCTTTGTAAAGAGCATGAGAATGCGACAGAATATCAGGGCAGAAAGGTGCCCACGGCAAAGACAAGCCCTCTGCCCCAAAGACGGGGAAGCTGAGGCCCGGGAGAAGGAAGGCTACGTTCTCAGTCACGCAAGGACTCAGAGGCTGAACTAGCGCGTGGGCTCAGCCCTTGGGCGCCACTCTCTTTTTTGCTCCCTGGTGAGCGGCAGAAAGGGCTGGAAGGTGACGGCTCAAGAACACAGCTGTCCTTCGGCGGAGGGGTGGCTCGCCAAGGAGGCCCCTGTGGTGGTGAACGCGTCCTGGAGGCCCAGGCCCTGAGTCTGGGGTGGGACATCCCCCTTCCCGAGGTGGTGGCGATGCTGCTTGCAGGGGGGGACCTGGGTCTGCCCAGCTTGGCCCCTGACCCCCTGTGTGGCCGTGGGCGAACCATGACCCTCTTCTCCCTGACATCAGTCTCTCTGGCAGCCAAATGGGGGGACCAGACCAGAGGCTGAAAATGCAGGATGATGGTCTGGGTGCCTGGTGTAGAAAGCAGACAGAAGGGGGTGCCCGGGGCAGCTGGCGTGAGGGCGGGGGGGGTCAGGGTCCGGGACCCTCGGCCCCTCAGACCCCAGGGCACGGGGCTCCTGCAGGTGCCTCGGCACCCCTGGGGACTGCAGGGAGGGGTTGGGATGCAGGGGGCCTGGCCTAGACCCCGAGGGCCTGAGTCTGGTGCCGCCCACGACCCCTGAAAGAGATGGAGAGACAGCGAAGTCAAGAGAGAGAAAGACGGAGAAAGGGGGGCCCTCCCAGGGAGAGACATTTGAGACAAATGAGAGAGAAGGCGAGCCCGAGAGGAGGAGACACATGTTTCCACTCAAAGCTCTTGACTGTTTAAAATAAAGCCGACCCAGCAATCTTCACCGCTGACGGTTGGCCGGAGCCCAGGCCCCAGGCAGAGAGTGCCCACAGGCCTCCTGGGCCCGCCCGGGAGACTCAGCCCTGGGCCCGGCTCAGGCCTGAGGGGCCCGGGAGAGACCCCCGAGCAGGCAGGACCACCGAGGCGTCTCCAGACATCCCCCCAGTGCGGCTACCACCCCCGGAGCCTCTGGGTCATTTGGGGTTGGAGCAGCCGACCCGCACGGCTGGGGGGACGCCCGAGAGCAGATGGGCTCGCCTTGGGGCCCGCGTGGCAGGGGGGCCCTGTCCCCAGACGCTCTTCAGGGCACAGCCCAGGTCCCCGCAGCCCCGGGTCGAGCGCGCATGGCTGGGGGTGAGCCATGAGTTGTGGGGACGGTGGAGGGTCTTCAGGAGGAGGAACACGGAGGCGCAGGCCCGGGTCAGCACGCCTGTCCAGACTCGCTCAAAGCCCCTCCAACCCACACACGCGCATTTTGCACTCGGGCCCAAGAGCTGATCTGGCCGCAGCCCCGGGGACCCAGGCAGGAATGAAGCTGGTCTGAGGGCTTCACCTGTGTCTCTTTGCGACCCCATGGGCTGCAGCCCACCTGGCTCCTCTGTCCATGAGATTCTCCAGCAGGCACACTGGAGCGCATGGCCGTGCCCTGCTCCAGCCTTCCCCACCCAGGGGTCGAACCCGCGTCTCTTAGTCTCCTGCATTGCAGGCGGGGTCTCTACCACCAGCTTCACGTGCGAGGCCCAGTCTAGGAGCAGGTCCGGTTGTAGAGCACCCAGCGGGCCCCAGAAGCTGCCAGGCGCTCAACGCCTCCTCTCGTTTAACCCGCCCACCCCATGAGGCTGGAGCTGTTACAATGTCCACTTTACAGACCATGAATCTGAGGCTCGAAGGAGTTGACACACTTACTGCCTGAATCTCTTAATAAGTGAAACATGGGACTTGAACCTGGATCTGTTTGCCCAGCTCCGCCCCACCTCCTGGGGTGTCGGGGCCCTCCTGGGCCCATGGAGGGGGCGCCCTGCACCCTCAGGCCCCGATCCCGTCCCTTCCGGAGCTGAGAGAGGCAGCCCTGAGGACGGCTGATCCCCGGGGTTTTGTTCTTGGCACAAAGGCATCCGGATCCCGGCTTAGCCGTGAATGGCGAGGGGCCCGCCACCCGCCGCGGGCAGGCCTGGCAGGCTCTGCTGCCGCCCGCTGCCCCACCGCCGGGAGCCCCGGCTTCCCATTCAGAGCTGCGGCTCAGCCAGCGACAAGCGCATCAAAGCAGGGAGATTACAGACCTGGGGGGATTACAGGCGGCCATGAGGGCCTGGGGGTGCTGGGGGTCCCACGGGGGCCCTGGTCCTGTGCGGGCTCCTCCTGGCCTCCACGGAGACCTCAGGGCCACCAGCAGGGCAGGCAGTGAGGGGAGGGGAGGCCAGAGGGGAAAGGGACCACCCGAGGGCACAGTCGGGGGCAGGGCTGGTCACCGACGCAGGCGACTCTGCTCTCACTCAGGATGTCTTCCGTGAAAGAAACACTTTCTCTGTGCTTAAGACGCCCCATCCTGGGGCCTCTGCCAGAGAGAGAAAGGCCAAAGGCCGACAGAGAGGAGACACCGTCGGCAGAAGGGGGAGAGGGGCGGTCTCCTGGGGGCACATGCCCCCCTGACCGCCCGCGGGCGCCCTGGGGGAGGGCTGGCACGTGTGGGCAGTGCCTGGTTGGGCAGAAGCGCGGAGACGGACGGGCCCCTGTGGATGGAGCAGCAGGAAGAGGGCTCCCCAGGGCCTCCTGCAGCTGGGTCTGCCCTGGGCTGGTGGGAGCCCTGGGCCTGGGGGTCTTCCCCGTCCTGGGCTTAGACTCGCCAGGGAGGGAAGGGAGTGCGGGTCTCAGCTCAGGGGTCGCAGAGGGTGAGGGCAGGTGGGGCTGTGGGCCCTGAGGTGCTGCTCTGCTGTGTGACCTCAGGGAGGTAAGCAGCCCTCTCTGGGCCCCCTTCTCCTTCCGAAGGACTCTGGCATCCTGTTGGATGCTGTGGGTGTGCTGACTGGGGGCCCCCTGCACTGGGCCTTTCAGGGAGGTAGGCTTGTGCTGGCCCTGGACCTGCATTCTTTATCTGGTCCTCCCAGCACAGATGCTTCTTCCCCACTTGACGGGTGAGGAAACCGAGGCTCACAGAGGCCTTGGCCAAGGTCGCCTGGCTCCTGAGGAGTTCCAAGCCGCACGACCTCACTCTCGGATGCCAAGCTGTGGGCTGAGACCCCAGCAGGCTGGTCCCGTGCCTGGACACTTATGGGGCCTTGCACCCCGCCCCCCGGTGCCCAGGTGGCAGAGGACGGTGCCCACCTGCCCCCCTCGCCCAGCACGGGCTCGGCCGGCACCCCGAGGAATGCCGCTGCATTCCTGTGGCGGGGGCGCGGCTGCCCGCAGCTCTGTTTGCCCGAGGCGCTGGTTGCTAAGCACTGTTCCAGGTGCTGAGTCAGCAGGCCAGTCCGTCACAGGAAGGAGGTGACCGGGTGGGGAGGAAGCCCTGCCTCCCCGAGGGGTTGGGGTGGAGGGGTGCCCTGGGGTCCAAACCTGGGAGCAGCGGGGGAAGTCAGGTTGAGTCCTGCTGAGGAGCTAAGATGCTCCCTGCGGAGAAGTCCGGTCAGGGAGCTCAGGGTGCGAGGACTTTAGACGGGAGGGGAGGCCTTCCACGTGCCCGGCGCCGCACTGGCTACCTCTATGGGACTCTTATCTCCGAGAATAAAGCTGACTCACTGTCCTTAACCTCCTTTTCATCTGGGGAAACTGAGGTGCAGCCAGTCCCTCGTGGAGAAGGGGCAGGGCCAGGCCTGGGACTCAAAGCTGCAGGCAGTGTGCCTGGCCCTGTGGCTTCGAGAGCCCTTTTCCTTCTGGGGCCTCAGTTTCCCCCCTGCCCTGAGGAGGCAGGGAAAGTGGCCCCGCCACGCCCTCGACAGCGCCATGTCCTGTCAGGAGCATCACCCCCCCACCCCCCGCCTCCCTCCCCGCCCGCGGCCAGCCTTTGATCTCCTGGCGGTTGGTGCCTGCCTCCAGGCTCCCTTTATCTTTACGGGCACTGCCCCGGGCACCACCCCACTCCCACCCCCCCACTGGCATCCAGAGGGCAGAGAGGGCACTCCCGGAGAGCCAGCATGGAGGTGGGGAGAGCTGGCTGAGAGGGCTGGGCTTAGCGGGGTCTCATGGTGCCCGCCTGGGAGGGGCTGATAGCTGGTGGGCACGGGGGGCCAGCGCGGGGCAGATGGTGCACAGGGTGGGCTGGCGTTTCACGAGGCCAGGAGTTTCGAGGGCTCGTTCTGGTGGTTTCTGATAAGAGAAGGAAGGGGTGGTCAAAATCCGTGGGAGACTGGGAGATGGGCAGAGGGGTCCCACTGCCAGCCTGCCCGGCGGTCTTTGCCCGAGGTCTTGGCCCAAGTCCAGTGACCAGCTGCCCCCACCTGCCTCCCCTCTCAGGCAAAGATCTGGGGTCTTGCAGCTGGAAGCAGTGCTGTCTGGCGCCTCCTCTGAGGTGTGTGGGCTGAACTGACGGGTAAGGCCCGGCCCCTGCCCGTAGAATATCTCTACTCTGAAGCAAGAGCCGCGGCCCCTGCTGGGAGCTCCTAGTCTTGAGAGAGGGCACGCAGACCATTCCTGGAAACCCCCCAGCTGCTGGAGGAGCTGTTGTGCCCTCCCCTTGGGGGGCGGTTCACAGTCTGAGAGCGGAGGCCGGCAGGCAGGCCGAGAACCAGCAGGCCTGCTGGGAGTCCAGCGTCTTCACCAGGCCGGGTCAGAGACGAAGAAGGCAGGCAGGACCCAGAGACACCGCTGTCCCTCTGGGGGAGGCCAGGCCCTGGCCGGGACGGGTCTCTGTCAGAGTGGCCCGGGGCACAGGTTCAGGCTGTGGCAGGACGTGGGTCCCTGCGCAAAACAGTTATTAGCGCTGCTCCTCCGGGCCGGCGAGACGGGGACGGCCTATTACAGGGCTGGAGCCGCAGAGACAGCCTGCCTCCTTACCCCACCCACCCCACTGTGCGCGCACACACCTGGGCACAGACGTGCACGCGCACGCAGACGGACGCGCCGGGCCTGGCCTCGTCCTCAGCTTCTTCACTGTGACCTGAGGGTCATCACAGCTCTCTCGCACGCCCCTTTCCTCTGGGACACACGGATGTGGGCACACACTCGTCCTCACACACTCACACCGGCAGGCCCACGCTGCCCTGCTCCAACCACCCCCCAACTCACACACAACGTACCCAACACATCCTTGCATGTGAACTTTCACACAAGTGCACACAGGTGCATATGCAGTTGGGGGACTGCGGCAGGGTCCCGGGACCCCAGTGAGGGTGAAGAGAACCCTCACTCCCCCCCAGCACCATTCTCTCTCTGGGGTGGACCCCACAAGTCAGCCAGGTGCCAGGCAGGGCCCCCAGCTTGGTGCCCTTGCCCTCTTTCCTGAGGAAATGCCATTTTGGCCAGGGGGAGGTTGTGAGTGAGAGGCATACAGATCTGGCTTCAATTGCCCTGAAACTTGGCTTCCTCGTCTGTAAAGCAGGGATGCACACAGCCTCGGGGAGGTCGCAGAGGGGTGGAGGCCACGAGGGGACCTGGATGCAGGCTGTGTGTGAAGCGCCTGGGAAATCGCAGTTGCTCAGTAAACGCTGGCTGGGTGGATTGGGGGCAGGGGGAGCTCCCTGGAGCGTGGAAGAGAACAGATATGATCAGGCGTGTTCCACAAACCTGTTGCATTCCAGGCCTCGATCTGGGCACTGGGGCCTCAGATTAAAACAAAGCCAAACCAAACTCTGTTCCCTCCCTTCCCTCAAGGTGCTCACTCGCCCAATACTGCAGAGGCTGGATTCTGTGTCAACAGTCAATATCAAGTCAGTGTGGGGTGTGCTGGGAGATGAGACGTATGGAGAAGCGGCAGGAGGGAAAGCGTGGGGCGGCCACTTCTCAGGAGGCGATCTTAGTCAGCGACTGTCCCTCTTTGAACTCAGTTGAGTTCAGTTCAGTTCAGTGGCTCAGTCGCGTCCGACTCTTTGCGATCCCATGAATCGCAGCACGCCAGGCCTCCCTGTCCATCACCAACTCCCGGAGTTCACTCAGATTCACGTCCATCGAGTCAGTGATGCCATCCAGCCATCTCACCCTCGGTCATCCCCTCCTCCTCCTGCCCCCAATCCCTCCCAGCATCAGAGTCTTCCAATGAGTCAGCTCTTCTCATGAGGTGGCCAAAGGACTGGAGTTGAACTCAGTTTCCCCAGATATAAAATGGGCTTGAAAATAACCAGATCGCTGCTGGCTCTGTGCCAGGCGCGTGGCGTATGGCCTCTACCTGGGCGGAGCCCGTGGGCCCTTCCTCCCCTTCTGAGCCTGGGCTGGGGGCCTGGAGGTCGGGATGAGGCCTTCTGTTTCTACAGAGTTCCTGCAGTTTCTTCCCCAGGAACCCAGTCCCGCGGACCCCAGGTCTCAGGGGCAGGGTGAGGGGGAACGGCGGACCCTGGAGTGTGCTTGACCACCGACAGGTGCAGTCAACCCCCTCAACTAAGGGGCTGCGCATGCTTCTGGTGGCTGCAGATCTGGGGAAGTGTCAGAGGTGTCCTGACCCCTGGGAGCCCTCGGTGTAACAGGAGAGGCATGGATTCCCTTCTGCGCCCTCCAGTGTCCAGTCAGAGGGGGCACGTGGCACAGCACACTCACCCTCTGATGCGGTAAGTCTCTCCAGAATGTCAGAGCTGGGAGGTCCCTTAGAACCTCTCCTGAGTCTCCAAGGCTTGGCCTGGAGAGAGCCACTCAGGACCCCGAGGGTGGGACTCACGTGGGGAGGGTGGGACTCACGTGGGGAGGGTGGGTGTGTCTCATGGGCAGTGGGGCAAACTGCAGGCAGCAGCCCTCCAAAGACTTCCCAAGTCAGGACTGTGCAGGCAGGCCTCCAGACCTGCCACCCCCAAGCAAGTCTGTGATCTGGTTCCTGCCCTTGGCTGGGCAGTTGGCAAGCGCAGGTCCCACCTTTCCTTTCTTCAGGTGGGGAAACTGAGGCCAGAAGGAGGAGGTAGTTTTCAGGCCGTGAGGCCTTCAACAGATCTCTGCCAGCCTGTCTTTGCCTCCCACAGGACGAAAGGGATGGACCTAGCTCAGTGCCTGGCTCTGAGATACTACTAACTGCTGCTGCTAAGTCGCTTCAGCGTGTCCGACTCTGCGCGACCCCATAGACGGCAGCCCACCAGGCTCCCCCGTCCCTGGGATTCTCCAGGCAAGAGCACTGGAGTGGGCTGCCATTTCCTTCTCCAGTTTTCCTTTAAAATTGGAGGAAGTTACAGTTCAGTACACACAGGCAAAGTCGTATCCGACTCTTTGTGACCCCATGGACTGTAGCCCACCAGGCTCCTCTGTCCATGGAATTCTTTAGGCAAGCGTACTGGAGTGGGGTGCCATTCCTGAGATAAAGCTCAGCAAATCTCACGGTGATGACTACCGATCGCCATTGTTGTGAAGCGCCAGTGAGGCCCCAGGCGAGGCGGTAGAGGCCGAAGGCTTTGGGAAGGAGGGGATTTTTATTTATTCGGGCATGTGGGGTCTTAGTTCCCGGATCAAGGATCGCACTGAAGGCCCCTGCAGGGGAAGCGCGCAGTCTTAACCAGTGGGCCACCGGGGAAGCCCCGAGGAGGTGATTTTTTAAAGGGGGGTGTACGAGGCCTGGGGGGAGCAGCGGCCAGACCGAGGGCAGAACCAGGCATAGCGCGCGCCGCACCGGAGCGCGGGGCCCGGGGTCCTGGCCCCTCGTCACGGTCCCCGCGGCCCTCGTTTCCACGGTGACGGGGCCGCCCCAGTTGGGCGCCGACCCCCTTTGCGGGGCGCAGAGGCGGTGCCTCGCAGCGGGGAAGGGGGCTCAGGCCGGCTGCTCCCCGCCCGCGGCGACCCTCACAGGCGGCACCCGCGGGGCCGGAACCGGGCGGCGGGCGCGAGACGGGGCGCGGCGGGGCTGGGCTGGGCTTGCTGTCCCGCCCAGGCCCCGAGGCCCCCGCCCCTCCCGCCGGCAGGTGGGCGCCCGCCCCGGGGGGCCGGAGCCGACGCCGCCCCCCGGTCCGGCCCGCTCCCCGCGCGCCTTCCGGGCCGGCCGGACTCTCCCGCAGCGCCAGCCTCGCCCCGCCCGCCCGTCTCCGGCCGCGGGGAGCAGGGCCATTCCCCTGGCTGGGCAGGGTGGACGGCTCCAGGCCGGGGCTCCAGGGTCGGGGGCAGGCGCACTGGTCCGCTTCCTCTTGAGGAATCAGGAGACAAGAGTAGAGATTGGATTTCTTTTTCAAATTCTGTATTTCTTTTTGAATATGTTATGAAGCATATGTTGTCACTGCAGTCACACAGCAAGAATATACAGTGAGATAGCCGACCACCACCCAGGTCCACCCCAACCTGCCCGGTTCACACACACACACACACACACACTCACTCACCCTCCCCAGGGCTGGCTGGGGGCACCTCAGGGGGTCCAACCAGGAAGCACGCAAATGGTGGCAAGTTTGGACAGGTGGCTGTGGCGTGATGGACGAGATGGCAGACAGAAGGATGGATGGGCCGGGGGACAGACAGACAGACAGGCGGTGACTGCCTGGCTGGGAAGGGCTGTCTGGGAAGTGATGGATGGGACAGAGAGGGCTGAGAGGGACCGCCAGGATGGGGGGAAGAAGGAAGTGGGACAGATAGACAGATAGACGGACAGACAGACTGACAGATGAGGGAGACGGATGGGGGTGGGGGAGGGGTGGATAGGGGCAGGGCGGAGTGATGAGTGGTCCTGCTGGGAGAGGGGACAGGGCCCTGCCGGGGGAGGGGACAGGGCCCTGCTGGGGGAGGGGACAGGGCCCTGCTAGGAGAGGGGACAGGGTCCTGCTGGGGGAGGAGACAGGGCCCTGCTGGGGGGCTGCTGTAGCGACGATGCACAGGTGAGGGTGGGCTGCTCCCTGCCGGGCTGGCTGCAGACCGACGGACAGACGGGGGCCTGGGGTAGGGGGAGGGGAGTGGTGACCCGGGCTCCGCAGGGACTGGCTGGAGGAGCAGGCTGGACAGATGGGGGCAGGAGTAGTGGGGAGCTCCTGTCCTGCCCCAGGGGTCCCTGCCGAGCCCTCTGGAGCTGCGTGCCTGGGCGGGGAGCGGGTGTGCGCGTGCGCGTCTGTGCGTTCCATCGTCCGCAGTGCTGGTGCGGCTGCAGCTGTGTTCCCAGCGCTGCTCAGTGTGTGTGTGGACGTGTGAGCGCACGGGCCCGGTGGGGGGCGCGGGGATGGAGGCCCGAAGTGTGGGCCCCCTGCCCTTCCCTCAGGACTGACAGGGCACGGTGGGCAGGGGACTTCGGGCAGGGCTCCCGGGGATGGGGCCTTGTGTGCCTGTGGGGTTGTCGGGGAGGAAAGGGGCTGGGGCCAGGCTTGGGGCTTTCAGAGGACAAACAGAGCAGTGTCCCTCCCCCCTCCCCCCTCCCTTCCTCCCTGAGCCCCCAGGAGGTCTGCAGCCAGACTGGCAGGGTGCGGGCAGGGAGTGCCCCCGAGTATGCTGTCAGCAATAAAAATAACCCTGGCTGACGTTTGCCAAAGACCCGCCATGTGCCAGGCGGTGTGCCAGAGGTGGTCACACTTTCCCACTCCCCCACGAGGTGAGTGTTGTCTTATGTTTATCCCTACTTGACCAAGGAGAAAGATGCTCTCACAGGAGGCGGTGAGTCCAGCCGCTGCCCTCACCACGTCCACACAGACGACCCTGCTTGGCAGGGGGAGCCTCAGAACACAGAGCAAGGAGCTGACCGGGCCGGAGAGAGGACAGGAGTGACCCCCAGAGGTTAATGCTGGGGGCCACGGAGCCTGATGGATCCTGGCTTTGCACACTTGTGTGACGAGCAGTTTCCTTGTCTGTGAAATGGGAAACGTGCCGCTCGCAGGGGCTGTTGTGAGGATGGTACAGGATGATGTAGGAACAGCACCTGGCAGGTCAGAGCACCCAAGGGCCATGGGAGGGCACCCTGGAGCTCAGGTAGAGCCGGAGGGCCCCTGCTCACCCCACCTTCAGCAGTAGCAGGACCACCCCCCCAGCTTAGTCTCATTGACCCCTGTCTCTGGAATTCAGCCTGGGCCTCTGGGCGTGGCTGAGCGGCAGACGGTAGCCTGGGCCATCTTCACACCTCTCTAACAGGGGGAGCCGCCGGTACCCCCCAAGGTACCCACAAGGAAAGTGGGGGAGAGCCCGGATGACACGGTGCGGTGAAGCCCCCCTGTGGGCTCCTTCCCTGCACACAGCTGCAGGCGGGCCTGCTGGGGGGAGCCCTGGATGGAGGTGGGCAGCACATCAGGCCCCCGAGGAGCTGGCGTGCTAGTGGGGGTGGGGGGCAGAGGGCAGGCTAATCCACAATGACGTGCGGAGTGCGCAGCGGGAGGGGAGTGAGAGGGGAACAGGAAGAACCGGGGAAGGGAAGTAGGGCGCCCAGGGGTGGGCGGCTCCTGCTGATTTACGTACATCAGTCAGGTAAAGGAGGCGGGAGACCGCCCTGGAGACTAACGAGGGAGGGAGTGATCCCGGCTGAGGGAGAACTGGTGCGAAAGCCCTGCGGCAGGGCTGCCCGATTCCAGTATCCAGGTTCAGTTCCTGCAAAGGGGGTGAGGCTCTTAACCTGCAACTGAGAGCCTCTGAAGGTCAAGAGAAGTGATTAGTGGGGCTTCCTTGGGGGTCTGCTGGTTAAGACTCCAGGCTTCCCTTGCCTCCACTGCAGGGGGCATGGGTTTGATCCCTGCTTGGGGAACTAAGATCCCACATGGGGAGCGGCCAAAAAAAAAGAGAGAGCAAAGAGAGCAGTGATTCCAGAGGAGGAGCCAAAGGCCAGAGGCCAGGGGCCAGTCTCCCCAGTCTCCATGACTTCCAGCAGGTCCTTTCCCCTTGGCGGCCTCAGTTTCCTCCTTTGTAAAATACAGCGGTTGGATTTTATTTTCTAAGACTCCAGTGACCATGCTGTGACTCTGTCAAAGGTGCGGGGGCAGGGGGCGGGGTGGGGGAAAGGGACGTCCCCCACGGCTTTGAAGACGCTCCTGCCCCGCCCGGCTCCTGACCTTGAGCGGGAGCTCTAATCTTCTGAAGCTCTTTGTCCTCCTTTGCAGAAGGGGTAGAATCCTGCTTTTCAGGGCATTTGTGTGTCTCTGAGGTGGTGCTGCAAAGCTCTGAGGTCAGCGCCTGGCCTAGAAGTGGGGCTCAACGGATGGGCTCTGCTTTTCCTCTGAGTTTTTAAACTTGGGGTGAAGACTGGCCCTCAGAGAAGGGAGGAAGGCCAGCTGTTCGGGGTCAAGGAGGGCTTGTGGGAGTGGGGTCTAAATTGGGCTTGGGAGGAGGAGAGGTTGTGGCCAGGTTGGGGAGAGAAGGCCAAAAGCAATGAGCAGCTTTGGCTGGGAGTTGGGCATGGCAGGAAGAGGGCTCTGAATCCAGGCGGGAGGCGGGTGGAAGATGGAGGCCAGGGATACTGAGGGGCGGGCGGGCGCCCGGGACACTGAGGGGTAGATGGGCGCCCGGGACACTGAAGGGAGGGGCATCTCAGTCCTCCCCGCCCTGGACTGTGGCCCGACCCTTCCCCACCCAGAGGCTCTGCCCCTTAGCCAGGCCCCAAGGGCAGGATTTGCAAGGAACCCACTTCAAAGGGTCCCAGGAAGCTTGAGCAAGCCCCAGAGGAAGCAGCGCAGCCTCTAGCCCAGCTCCGGGAGGGGGCTTCCTCCCACCCTGCCTCCTCTCCAAATGTGGGCGCCACCTTCAAGTTCCCCTTCCCCAGCCTCAGACCACCGCACCTGGGGAGCGGAGCTCGGGAACAGTCTGCTCAGCCACGTGCACCCCTGGAAGCTCACCTGAAGGGAACAGTCTGCTCAGCCACGTGCACCCCTGGAAGCTCACCTGACGGCTGTGCTCAGGCCTGCTTTGTGGCCGATGCTGGGAAGGCGTTTCTTTGAGCAAGATGCAGCCCTAGTACTGGCACGTGTGTGCAACGCACGTTTACTGAGCACCTGCTGTATGCCAGCCCCACGGGGCACGGCGCGATGGAGTGAAACTGGGCTTCTGTCCCAAATGGAGTCCCTCTGCCTGAAGGGGAGGGAAGGTGAGGAAGTAATTATAACCCCGGGCGAGAGCTGAGGTTTGTTCCAGGGTGAGATGATTGATTCGCCTGGGAGTGCCCAGCTTGCTTTTCAAAGTGACTTTTGATTGTAAAGGTAAAAGTAGCTAAGATTTAACGCTCACTCACCGTATGCCAGACACCGTGCTAAGGGCTTAATGTATAATCTCCTTTAATCCCAGCAGCCATCCTGGAGGCTGGAAGCCATCATTATGCCCATTTTACAGATGTGGCAGTTGAGATTGTAAGACTTGCCCAAGGCCACACAGTTGGTTAATAGCAGAATCCAGGTCTGCTGGGCCCGTGATTCGGTCATTCACCTGCCAGATCTGTCCTGGCCCACACTGCAGGCGAGAAGCTCTCCTACATTTAGTGGCGGGGCAGGGCACGGGGGCTGGGGGGGTCCAGTGTCTCTCCTCCAACGTTGTTCCAAGGCAAGACTTGAAGAAGGACAAGGAGAGGACCTCTCTGGTGGTCTAGCGGTTAAGACGCCACACTCCCAATGCAGGGGGCCCGGGTTCAAGCCCTGGTCAGGGAACTAGATCCCACACGCCACAAGTAAGACCTGGCACCACCAAGTAAATGACTTTCTAATAAGTACATGAATGAAACAAAATGGTTAGTTGTAAAAAAAGAAGGGATAGGAGTTGCCGAAGTGGAAAGGGCATCTGGGGAGACGATACAGTTTGGACAACAGCAGGCAGATATGAGACCACACGGTGTGTTAAAAGAAGAGTGGCTAGACTGGGCTCTGGGGTGAAACACACTCAGCTGTCTAGTTCCACCTCTGTGTCCTGGCAGTATGACTTTAGGCAGGCAAGTTCTTTCTGAGCCTCAGTTTCTTCACCTGCAAAAGTGGAGACAATATTAACTTCCCCTTCTAGGGATGAGTTCACAAGTAAAAGTGGCTTGGCACATAGTAGGCCTTTGAGAAAATGAGTGCACGGAAGGGAGAGAACTGGTTCAGAGGGCCAGCGCCAAATGTGGCCGTCTGTGGAGAGGCTCCTGTGCCCAGGCACTGCTGTAACTGGTGCTGGGGCTGAGAAGGGCTGTTGGGTTCATTCCTCGCCTCCGGGGGCTTACAGTCTAGTCCAGACAGTGCAGAGGCTCCGAAGACAAGTAAGAGTTGAGCTGGCTGAGACCAGGGTCCCAGGGCCTGTAGTAGGGGGTTCCCGGAGGTCGAGGAGAGCCTGATCCCTGGGGGCTTCGCTGCAGAGGTGGCCGCTGGACTGCCCTTGAAGACTGCCGCAGGGCATCATTCCCGGTATCCAGCCGCAGTGGCCCTCTGGGTTCTGAGCAGTTCAGTTCTTCCAGAAGCAGTGGAGAGAAGTACCTGGGAGAGGGCATGCCAGATCTGTCTAGGCTGCCTGGGCTAGGACTCCAGTTATTTTCCAGCTTAAAAAAAAAGTACTTGGCTGCACTGGGTCTCAGTTGCACACGGAGGCTCTTCATCGCATCAGGCAGGACCTGCCGCTGCGGCGTGCAGGCTTCGTTGTTCTGAAACGTGGGATCTCTGTTCTCGGACCAGGGATCAAACCCACATCCCCTGCGCTGCAAGGCAGACTCTTAGTCCCTGGGTCACCAGGGAAGCCCATGTTTCCCAGCTTTTACAAGCAAGCCTGATCCTTTGCAAAAGGACACAGAACAGTGCTCCCCTCATGGGTGAGACTGTGGTTTCAGTGTTTACCGTTATCTGGCTGTCCTGAGTATCCCTGCCCCCAATAAGTCCTAGCAAAGGTGGGCACCTGAGCATGCTGGTGGGCTGAAATCGGGGATTAGCAGGTGAGAGCCCTGCAGCCACACCCACACAGACACACACCCACACCCACACACTCACTTTCACACCTACACACACTCACACACATATGCACACACACACCCCCACACCCAGATACACACACACATTCACTCACTCACACACCCACACTCACACACATACACCCCCCCCACATCTACACACAGTCACACACATATGCACACACCCATACACTCACACACACCCACACACTCACACACACACTCGCACACTCACACACACCCACACACATACACACCCACACCCACACATACTCACACACACACAGCCACACTCATACACACACACCCTCACTCATACACTCCCACACACCCACTCACACCTACACACAGTCACACACATATGCACACACCCATACACACTCACACCCCCCCACACCCACTCACACACATACACACACCCACACCCACTCACACCTACACACACACATGCACACACCCACACTCACACCCACACCCACACCCACACATTCACTCACACACATTCACTCACTCACATACACACACACACCTACACACCCTCACACACACACACTCACACCTACAGTCACACACATGCACACACCCACACTCAACACACACACACCCACACATACACTCACACACACCCACTCCCACCCCCCCACACACCCACATTCACTCACCTACAATCACACACCCCCACACCCCCCCCCCACACACACTCACACCTACACACACACCCACACACACCCACACACTCACACACCCACACTCACCCACTCACACACACACACCCATCCACCCACACACACCCACACACGTATACAGTCAGCCACACACACCCACACACACACATGCACACATACACCCCCACACAGTAACTCACTGACACACACACACCCACACACTCAGTCATTCACACACACTCACACCCACCCACACACACACTGACACAGTCACACCCACCCACCCACACACACTCATTCACACACACACACTCTCACCCACATTCAGTCACTCACACACACACTCACACCCACCCACATGCACAATCACACACTCACACACACTCTCACAAACACACACCTACACACACACTCATACACACACCCACACACACAAACACACCCACATCCACTCACACTCACACACATACACACACACACACTCACACCTACACAGTCACACACATATGCACACAGCCACACTCACATACACACACTCATACACTCCCACACACCCACACTCACACTCACACACACACCCACTTTCACTCACACCTACAACCACACCCCACACACACCCACACCCACACACCCACACTCACACCTACACAGACACCCACACACACACACCCACTCACACCCACACTCACCCACTCACACTCACACCCATCCACCCACACACACCCACACACTTACATACATATGCACACACACACCCCCACACAGTAACTCACACACACACACCCACACAGTCACACACACACCCACCCCACCCCCCCCACATACTGACACACCCACATATACACACACACACACACTCACACACATACACACACCCACACACTCAAAATCACACCTACACACACACATATGCACACACACACACTCACATTCACTCACTCACACACCCACACTCACACATACACACACCCACACAGTCACACAAACACACCCACACCCACACACACACATTCACTCACACATACACACACCTGCACACTCACGCTCACACACACACACAGCTACACAGACACACATATGCACACACCCACACTCAACTCACACCCACACCCACACCCACATACACACTCACACACACACACGCTCACACACACACTCACACAGCCACACTCACATACACACACATTCACTCATACACTCCCACACACCCACACTCACACACCCACCCCCCCACACACCCACATTCACTCACACCTACAATCACACCCCCACACTCACACACATACACCCACTCACACTCACACCTACACACACACCCACACTCACCCACTCACACACACACACCCATCCACCCACACACACCTGCACACACCCACACACTTATACACATCACACACACATGCACACACCCCCACACACACTCACACACACACTCACACCCACACAGTCACTCACACACTCACACCCACCCACACACACAGTCACACACACACTGACACACCTACACATACACCCACCCACACACACACACACACACACATGCTCACACCACACACAAACTCATTCACACACACATACACTCACCCACACTCACAGTCACACACTCACACCTACCCCCCCACACACAATCACACATACACTCACACACTCACACCTACACACACACACTCACTCACACACACACTCACACACACACACACTCACACCCACCCACACACACACCCACACACACTCACACACACTCTCTCACACACTCACACCCACACACACACACTCACACTCACACACTCTCTCACACACTCACACCCACACACTCACACTCACTCACACACTCACACACACACACTCACACTCACACACACACACTCTCACACACTCACACTCACACCCACACACTCACACTCACACACACTCACTCACTCGGGCCCCACTTGCCTGCGGTATAAGCCCTGCTCGCTGCAGTGGCACTAAGGCCCCAGGGCTCTCTGGGGCCTTTATGGGGTGATTCCATCTCCATTAGGGCTTATTATGTCACTATAAATACCACCTTTCAGGGGGCTTTATAAGACTCACTGAAGAACTTTCCTTGTTAACAGTCAGCAGAGCAAGAAGGACTCAGGGTCAGACAGGAAGAGAGGCAAGCGTGTGTCGCAGGTGAGTGACTGAAGACCAAGGTGCCCGCTCCACGCCCTCTGGCCGCTGACCATCCTGCCCACAAGCTTCTGCTGCTGTCCTGTGTCACAGATGAGACACAGCTCTAGGCTCTCAGTCCCGAGCTGAGCACGGCCTCTGGGCACTGAGTGCCTGGCATGAGGGTTCAAGGAGATGTACACACCCCACACGAGACCCGAACAACACTGCTAGGTCCCTCACACACCTACCAACACCTTCCTTCACCCCTCGGTTCATGAGTTCAGCCACAGTTTGCTGGATCCCAACTACGTGTCAGATGCTGCTCCCCACACACTTCCCTGCCGTCTGGGACAGCATCTTCTGGCGGCACACCCAGCCTGCAGAGCCTGCAGTGGTGTGGAGCGCAGCACATGCAGCCTTACACACAACACACAGGAAACCTGATGCCCACCACATAAGGCCCATAACCCAGAGGGCCCAACACAACTGCAAAACCCTCATGCATACCATGTACTACACACACACACACACACACACACCCCCTTCACGGGCATCCACAGGGCCCTGTGCACACCTCCTGCCCCTTCCCCTCAGCCACAGACGCTGCTTCCTCTGGCTGAACCACGTGTAACCACAATAACAGCTGAGATTTAAGAAGCGCCTTCCACCATCTTGGCCTCTGTGGTTAGCATGCACGATCATTTTCATCTTCACAGTAACCCTCTGAAGTAGGTTCACACATCTTCCGGATGAGCAAACTGAGCCTCCAAGAAGTGAAATGTCCAAAATCTCATAGACTGACTCCACAGGTCACGCTCTCAACCTCTGCCGAGTGCAGCATGCTCACAGTCACATATAAATCCTCTCTTGTCCACACGTGCTCACACACACAGACACATGTCCACATACTCGCACAGACACTTGTGCACTCACACGCTCTCAGAGGACAAGACTCTCCCCCTGTCATCTTGGTCAAAGGCTTTAATTATACTGCCCCTACACCTGTAATTAATCCCTCCCCCCTTTTCCTGGGGAGATGTCTGAACCCGCTTCCCAAGGGCGGGCACCGAGGCTGACAGGCCGAGATGTCCACATCTGGCAGGGAGGACCCAGGAGCCAGAGTAGCCCAGTGTGGCTGTTGGGTGAGAAGGTCCAAGGGGGTCAAGAAGAGGCTGGGGTGAGAGGGGACGTGGGCAGAGGGGGCGGTGGCTTTCCAGGAAGCCAGGCCCGCTACAGCGGTTCCTCCTGGACTGGGCCGGCCACCCGGGGCGGGTCGGGCAATGGGGGGTGGTGGGCGGACAGGTAGTCAGGCAGGAGAGAGAACACTTCCCGCTTCTTTCACTAACACCAGGCACTTCTGTCAGGAGGGGCGATGAGCTCACACCTAGGAACATTTGGGGAGAGGCTCCTTGAAGGAGCAAGTGGGAAGCCAGTGTCCTCCAAAGCGTTAAAACGGACCAACTGATTCTACCATTCCAGGGCTGGCGGGGAGGGGTGCTCTGCGCAGCGGCCTCTGGGCCTCCCTTTCCCAGGATAGGCAGCAGATAGAGCAGAGACTAGGCAGATTCAAGTCCTCACTCCCCTGCCTTTGAGCTGTGCAACCTTTGGGCATGTTGTTTAGGCTGTCGCAGTCTTAGTTTACTCTTGTTCAGCCGCTAAGTCTTGTCCAACTCTTTGAGACCCCAGGGACTGCAGCAAGCCAGGCTTCCCTGTCACTCACTATCTCTTGGAGCTTGCTTAAACTCATGTCCACTGAGTCGATGATGCCATCCAACCATCTCATCCTCTGTCGTCCCTTTTCTGCCTTCAGTCTTTCCCAGCATCAGGATCTTTACCGAAGAGTTGGCTCTTCGCATCGAGGGGTCAAAGTATTGGAGCTTCAGCTTCAGCATCAGTCCTTCTAATGAATATTCAGGGTTTGACCTCTTTGCTGTCCAAGGGGCTCTCAAGAGTTTTCTCCAACACGACAGTTCAAAAGCATCAGTTCTTCAGTGCTCAGCCTTCTTTGTGGTCCATCTCTCACATCCATACGTGACTACTGGAAAAACCGTAGCTTCGACTATACAGACGGGGATAATGACATCTACCTCCCAGAGGAGAATTAAGTGATACGCATGTCTGACTCGTCCTTAGACACGGCTGCTCTCGGATTCCTGAATTCTTAAAGGCGCCTGAGCGGAGAAGCTCTCTCTGACCGACGATGGTTGGGTGCGCAGTTCAGAAATACCAGGAAGCGGGGCGTCAAGCTGCTCAGCGGGCGACTGCTTCTTGAGCCTTTAGGCCATTTCAGCTGAGGCCTTCGGGCCAGTGTTGAGCTCGGCCCCGGAGGGCAGAGGGTAAGAGCGGGGCTCGGCGCAGGATCCCTCAAGGCTAGCCTCGGTTGCACAGGCTCTTGGAGGCGCTCAAACCTGCGAGGACCTGGGGGCGCCAGCGAGTCCCGAGGGCCTGGAGAGCCTCCCCGCCCCCGCTGGGAGCAGGTCCGGCCCCTTCGGAGACACCGGGGGCGTGGCCCGTGACGTCACCCGGGCATGAATGGACAGGGGCCGGTCCGCTCTCCGCCCGCATTAAGCTCTCGGGCGGGCGGGAGGAAGCTGCGGGCAGGAGGCGGACCGGGGCCGGCCGGCGGGCGTGCGTGCGGAGCGGGGCGCGGAGCCGGGCGGAGAGCGAGGAGCGCGGCATGGGGCGTCGGGCGCCGCCCGCCTGCCTCGCGCTGCTGTGGGGCTGCGCGCTGGCCGCGGCCTTCGCGGCGCAGGGCAAGGAAGGTAAGTGCTCGCGGCCGGACCCCGGCCCATGCTCTGCCCCGAGCCCGGCGCGCCGGGACCCGCGCCACTTCGGAAACTCCAGTCCTAGCGTGCTGAGGTCCGGAGGGCTCGCGGGCTGCGAGCCGGGCGAGTCTGGGACCCCCGCCCCAGCCCACGCGGGGCTGTAGGTGCTCCTAGGACTAAGAGGCTGGGGCCCGGGCGCACGGGGCTCAGAGGCCGCAGAGAAGCGGACTCGGCGCCGGCCACGAGGCTTCAGGAACGCGTCCCGGCGGGGTCGCGGGGGGGGTCTCTTGGATCAGGAGTGTCCGGGGGTCTTTCCCGGGGCTCAACTTCGTGGTGACCTGAATTCGCTAACCTTCTTGCCCCGATTTTGCGGAGAAAGCGTTTCTGTGGAGGCCACTCACTTTGGGGAGGGCCTCTATGGCCGGCAGGGACACCCTTGCAGAAGCCCCAGCTCCCTGAAGTTTTCTCTACACCCCGTGATGCCTCCAGTCGGGGAGGAGAGCTCGCGGAGAGTTTCGGGCCAGTTTGCCCACGCACAGCCCTCCTTTCCGCCCCGCACTCCGGGACTCGGGGGGCCGGTCCCCGGGCCGCGAGTGCGGACAGGAAGTCCCAAAGTCAAGCGTTCTGAGCGACGCGTGACTCAGAGCCAGGAAATGCAGCAGGTGGGGGCGCGGCCTGCCAAGGTGTGGAGCCGGCACCCCAGGGCCACCGCGGAGTCCGGGCACCCGGGGGTGGGGGCCTGACTCACCCGCCCCCGCCGCCGCGCTGGGTGAGGGGCGGCGAGGACTTCGCCCAGGGCGGGGCCGCGGGTGGGTGGGGGCGTTGCCGCCTTGGCTGGGGTCGCGGAGCGGACGGGGGCTCTTGCCCTTGGCCGAGGCGCTTCCTGTCCACCCGTCCACCCAGCCGAGGCCGGCTTCAGTTTCCGACTGAGAAGGGCTGCCCGCCCGCGGGGGCAGAGGAGGTTTCCGCAGGCTCCACCAGAGGGAAGTGCGGAGGAAACCCGGGCCCCGTGAGAAGTTTCCTTCAGCCTTGCCTTCCTTTTCCGCCTCCCGACCTGGGGTTGGAAGTTTTGCTGTTCCAAGTTGGGAGTAAAAGAGGCCCGAGTCGGAACTCTTTGGGGGTGGGGGTGGGGGCGGCATCTTGCCCGCGCCCCTGATCAGTCGGGGTTCCCGGTCCCAACTTGCAGGCTGAGTGGGTGGGCTCTTCTGTGACCCTCAGTATCCCCCCACCCCACCTTTTTGTCCTCCTCCTTCTGGGGGATTGTGGTTGGAGGGAAGGAGGGAGACAGCCGCATTCGCTGCAGGCCTTTCCTGAAGGCCCGGGAGGTGGGGTAGGGGCATCAGGCAGGACTGGTGCCCTGGGTGATGGCTGTGCTGTAACCTTGCCCGGGGGCCGCTGTCGAGCCCCCGCTAGCCTAGATGACTAGTGCCCACCACACCCGGACGTGCGTGGCATGGGGGAGGAAAAGGACCAGGGAAGGTTTTTGCTCAGGCTCCCAGAGTCCCTGTGAGGGCCTCCCCAGGGAGCTGTGCCTGAGGGAGGGGGGTGGGGGGACGTGTGGGATGTCCCAGCTGGGGCTCCACGGATGTGGAGCCTCTGCCTGGAGATGGGCTGGGGGTGCAGACATAAGCCCCTTCCACCTTCGCCCAGCTGCTGCCCTGTCCCTCCTCCTTTCCGTAAGTGCAGGACCCGGCTGCCTTAGGAGCCTTAGGCCCCATGGAGCCTGCTAAACTCTTAGCAGCCCCTGAATCCGTCCTTTTACAAATGGGGAACCTGAGGGCGCCCTGAGCCCTTTGTCTCCAGAGGGTTAGCTCTGAACATCTGGCTTCTTGGGCTCCAGAGCCCAGGGCCCCCGCACCCAGGTCCTGGGCTGGGTTTTCCTGAGACGTGAGAATGCCTGCAGGGCTTGCTGGCCTGAACTGGGAGGTGGGCTGGAGAGGGCTCCCGAGGCCTGGGAGCCCTTGGCGTCTTGGTTCTCTCAGAGCCCAGTGTGCCCTCTGTCCCCTGTCCCCTTTTCTCTTCGTTCCTCTCCCCGTCCTGTCCCCCAGCCCCAGTCCCCTGCCTCCCCGCTTCGTTAGGAACCAGCCTGTCTCCTTCGGAGGGATGGGGAGACCAGGGAGGTGATGCCTTTGAGTAAAGAGCTCTCAAGCGTTGTGGACCCACAGCGTTGATATTTGCGATGGAATTTCAGACTGAGAAGAAGGTTTTCCTGTGGGTGGGGTGAGGGCCGGGGCCCCTGGATGAGCCCAGCTTAGCCCAGGCCTTGGTGAAGCCTTCAGGGCCCGAGGAGGGGCTCCCGGGCCCTGCCCCACCCCTGCCCCATACCAGCTGGGCCCCTGGAAGCGGCTCAGGGAGAAGCCACCCGTCAGGGTGGGGCCGACGGGGCCGGGTGCCTGTTCCTGGTGATCGGCTCTAGGGAATTTCCCCCAGGAGGGAGGGGGCTCCTTCCTGTGTGAAGGCTTCTTTTCTTCTCCAATGAGCCCTAAATTTCTAAAAGTAGGTCTTGGGCTGAAAGGGGAGCAAGCTCTGGCAGGGGTCGTGGGGGTCCCTCCGTGCCAGGTTAACCCTTCAGCACCTGGGAGCCATGAGCCCCTCCCTCAGGAGTGTAGACTGCAACCCCCCCGCCCGGCCCGCCCCGTCTAGGGAAGGGGGGCGTCCTCTCACCTTTGTCCTCCTACTTCCCCGGGCTGGAGCCAGGAACCCCCAGATTCCTTCCTGTGCAGCCAGAACATTCCATTTGCCAGTGGGCCTAGTGAATTTCCCAAGCCTGTGCCTCGGGCATGTCCGAGCAGATCCCTGCCCCTGCCCACCCCCCAGCCGCCCTCCCCTGTCCCCTCAGCCTCGGGCCGTGCCATCCCCAGCCGGGCTGTGGGCCTTTCCTGGAGGGCCTGGCCGGGTCAGCAGCGGTCAGCTGGCAGCGCTCCGCTCCCAGTCCCGGGGGAGTGGGGTGGTCTGCCCTCAGCAAAGGGTTTCTCAGAGTCTGCCAGGCTCCCCTCCCCATCCTCTGCATCTGTCTGAATCAGCTCCATCTCCACCTGCCTGGGATTCCACCCTGAGAGGCATTCAGGTCCAGGCCTTGAAGAATGCTGCTTCTTGGGGCCATGCTCCTCAGGTGTCAGAGTCCAGAAGTCAGCACTAGGCCCCTCCCCGCCCCCTCACCTCAGGGCTTTTCCTGAATCTGGGGACCTTACAGAGGGTCCCTGCTTGTTCTCCAGGCCCTGGATCCTCTGGGGAGGGTCGCTTTTATTGGTAGCTGCCTGGACGTTACTTGGAAATGGGGCAGGAGGCTGCACCAGGGGTCTTGACTGCAGTTGATGAGGCTGGCAAAGCTAGGGGTGGGCAGTGGGAGGTGCCTGAGGGCACGGCTGGATCTGGGGAAGCCCCTGGCAACGTGTCCTTCCCGCGAATGCCGATGCCTCTCTGGGGACAGTGAGGTCCTGGCAGCTGTTTGCTCTGGGCCTGGACGCTCCCTTTAAGGGTTTCCATCTCAGTCCCTGGACACCTCTGGCAGGTCAGTGGCCAGGCTGTCAGGGACTGGAGGCAGCGGGAATGGCTCTCCAGGGCCAGGCCTCGCCGGCTATGTGTGTCTGTGGGTCCCTCCTGGAGGCCCCGTGGGTTCAGGGCTTTGTCCTGCCTGCTCTGTGGCTTTTGTGGGGGGAAGATCCGTTTCCAGACACCCCCCAGCAATCCCACTCCCCTTCCTGGAGTCGTTGCCACCTGTTAACAGCTCTGTCCTCTTGGAGGGCCAGGAGATACGTATGTGCACGCGTGTGCTGCATCTGGATGGCCTTTGTGGGGCTGAAGGTATTTTGTGCTATGTGTGTGGGGTGGGGGATGTGGCTGGAGCAGATAAGGGTGCCCCCAAGACCTGCGTGCGTGTGAATTGCTGCAGAAGGGCCTCTTCAGGAAGCAGGCAGAGAGGCGTGGTGTCACTCAGGGCTGGCCGCTGTCCCCTGCTGGGCTGAGCTCTGCCCTCTTTGCCCAGCTGGGGCTGCGAGCGGGCGGCGTGGCTGGAGGGAGAGGCCTAGTCCTCACCCGTCCTGCGCTGTGACTGTGACGAGGTCCCCTCCCTCCCTATGGGCCCTGCGTCCCTGTTTCTGGAGAGATGGGTCTTCTTGGCCGTGCTGACCTGAGCGGTGGGGCCTCTCTGGGGGCTGGGAAGCCTGTAAGGCCAGTGGGGATTCCTGAGGGGCTCCTGCCTTTTCCACATGGCCTGCCCCCTGAAGACCTCCAAGCTCACCCAGTTTCCCCTCTCTGATCTCTTGCAGTTGTCCTGTTGGATTTCGCTGCGGCTAAAGGGGAGCTCGGCTGGCTCACACACCCCTATGGCAAAGGGGTAAGCTGTCTGCGGTGGGTGGGGGCCTGGGGACGGGGAAGCTGAGACCTGGGGAGGATGGAGCCTGGCCCAGAGCTGATGGCTCAGCCAGGGTTTAAATCCAGGTTTCTCACCAATTAGGCAGGCTGGGGTGAGAGGGCAGGGAAGGGCCCCGAGAGGTAGGGAGAGCTGGGAGACAGCCGGAGGCCTAGCAGAGCAGGACCCCAAGATGCCCCAGAAGGCTGACGCCCAGAGGAACCCCCTCTGGCTCCCACCATTCCCCTCTTGGAGGGAAAGAGTTCGAGGCTCCCCCTGTCTCTGAGGTCCTGGCTCAGGAGACGAGGGATGAGCTAGAGACACAGAACGGTGTTCCCAGGTCCCCGCAGCCCCGGAAGCCGGGTCGGGTTCCTTCCGGCCAGGCCCCTCTCCGTGCTTCTCCAGCTGTTGCTTCCCTTTCCTGCTTGAGGCTGAGTTTGCTTTGTCTCTTTCCCACCAAGTTCACCCCTCCCCTGCCCACCGGTCCCCTGCCCTCCCCTCCCCCTGCCCTCCCCTCCCCCTCCCCCTCTCCTGCCCTCCCCTCCCCCTCCCCCTCTCCTGCCCTCCCCTCCCCCTGCCCTCCCCCTCCCCCTCTCCTGCCCTCCCCTCCCCCTGCCCTCCCCTCCCCCTGCCCTCCCCCTCCCCTCCCTTCACCCTGCCTTGCTGTGTCCTGGACGGGTGGCAAGACCCCAGGGCCCTCTCCCCAGCTTTGCGTGTGCCGCTGCGTGGCCTTGGGGGGGGGCACTGAAGCTCTGGGCCTTGGTTTCCCCCGTGTTGGATTTGTCCCGGAGCCTGAGCTGTCTCTGGGGGGCACTCAAGACCGTTTCTGTTGCTGGCCAGATCTGTGAGTGAGCTGGGCACCGGCCCCTGGTCACCCTAGCTCCGTAGGCCTGGAGTTGAATGTCAGCAGGTTCCAGGATCCTGGAATGTCACCCAGCCAAGTCATGACACAGAGTAGGAAACTGAGGCCCAAGGGCATCTGAGGCCAAGGTCGCACAGTGCAGCCCAAGCCTTTCTCCTTGGCCCCTTCCGCTTTTTTCACACCTATGTTCATTCATTCAACAAATGCTTCCCTGAATACCTACTGCATTTGAGGTAGGCCCTGGGGATGCAGAAATGCCCTAAGGAGCTCAGACTCTGCTGTGGCAGCAAGATGTAGTTGTCACCACGTGGGTGCTAAGACGGCGGAGGCCACGGGAGTCTGAAGGAAGCACTCGCCCCAGCCGTGGCCCAAGCTGGGGAGCCTTCCCGGAGGAGGCTGAGCAGTCATCTGAGCAGTGATGCGGAATCAGCTGCTGTTGCTGACCCGCCCCCTCCCCTGCCACTTGCGTGTGTCTGCACAGGGCGTGATGGTGATGGCGATGGTGCCAGGTGCCTTGTGTGCTGCCCACGCCAGGCCGTGCGCTCAGCATTCGGTAGCTGTTCTGCGTTCATCTTTGCAGCGAGTTTGTGGAGTGGCTCTGGCCCCCATGGCAGGATGGCGACTTTGAGGCTCAGAGAGCTAAAGCCACCTGCCTGAGGTCACATGGAATCCCAGCCTCCGCCCTCTGCTCACTGTCTAATACAGGGGTTTAGCACCCCGGCACTGGCGTCAGGGGTGACACCAAGGGGTCAGATCCAGTTCAGCCACTGGTAACGCGTGAGGGAGACTTGGAGCCCCTTCCTGGACCCGAGAGTGAGGCTGGCAGGAACCGGAGAGCCTAGCGCCCGGCCCGCCTCCTGGCTGGTGCCTGGGCCCCCGCCTCCCTGCCCACACTCCCTTTCGGCCCTGCGCAGTGGGACCTCCTGCAGAACATCATGAACGACGCGCCCATCTACATGTACTCCGTGTGCAACGTGGTGGCCGGCGACCAGGACAACTGGCTCCGCACCAACTGGGTCTACCGCGGGGAGGCCGAGCGCATCTTCATCGAGCTCAAGTTCACCGTGCGGGACTGCAACAGCTTCCCCGGGGGTGCCAGCTCCTGCAAGGAGACCTTCAACCTCTATTACGCCGAGTCGGACGTGGACTACGGCACCAACTTCCAGAAGCGCCAGTTCACCAAGATCGACACCATCGCGCCCGACGAGATCACGGGCAGCAGCGACTTCGAGGCGCGCAACGTGAAGCTGAACGTGGAGGAGCGGTCCGTGGGGCCGCTGACACACAAGGGTTTCTACCTGGCCTTCCAGGACGTGGGCGCCTGCGTGGCGCTGCTCTCTGTGCGCGTCTACTACAAGCAGTGCCCCGAGCTGCTCAAGGGCCTGGCCCGCTTCCCCGAGACCATCGCCGGCTCCGACGCGCCCGCCCTGGCCACGGTCGCGGGCACCTGCGTGGAGCACGCCGTGGTGCCCCCCGGGGGCGAGGAGCCGCGCATGCACTGCGCCATGGATGGCGAGTGGCTGGTGCCCATTGGCCAGTGCCTGTGCCAGGCGGGCTACGAGAAGGTGGAGGACGCCTGCCAGGGTGAGTGAGGGCGCTGCGGCGGAGGCCGTGCTCCTGGGCTCTGGTCTCCGCCCTTGCGGGCGGGGACCTTGGTGAGGCTGTCCTTGCTCTGACACGCGGTGGTTCTGTTAGTGGAGATCTCAGAGGCTTCCTAGTTCATGAGAACGGATCCACTGAGGAAAGGACAGGGTGGAGAATGTGAGTGAAGACTCTCAGACAGGAATGGAAGTGAGTGTTAGTCGCTCAGTCGTGTCTGACTCTTTGCAGCCCCGTGGACTGTAGCCCACCAGGCTCCTGGGTCCATGGGATTCTCCAGGCGAGGATGCTGGAGTGGGCTGCCCTTTCCTCCTCCAGGGATCTTCCCAGCCCAGGGATCGAACCCAGGTCTCTCGCATCGCAGGCGGACTCTTCACTGTTTGCGCCACTGGGGAAGCCCCCAGACAGGAATCCTGGCGTTCACGTCTAGCGGTGTGGCTTTCAGCCAGCTCTTCACCCTCTGTGCATCTGGGTTTCCTCATCTGTACGATGGACGGGAACACAGTGCCCATCTCTTAGGGTTGTTATGACAGTCAGGTGACTTAATACTCGTGAAATGCTGAGGTCAGTGTCTGACACAGAAGTGTTTTTAAGTGTGATTGTTGTTTTTGGTTCATCCCAGAAGTTTACCTTGAGTATCTGTTGTGAAATAGTGCGGTGGGCACAGTGCCTTCAGTCCCAGGAGCCGGTTCCTTCTCTGTTGACTCACTGTGTGACCCTGGGCAAGTCACTGAATGTCTCTGGGGCTCAGGCCCCTCTTTGGTTCTTGGAGGTGAGTGAAGTGGACCCAGGATTTGCATCCCCTGGCCGCACGAGACAGTCCCCTGAGAAGCTGTTTGAAAAAGGCCTGCTTGGGAGGGGTGCTCAGGACTGCCTCTGCTGCCTCCCCCACCCCGGGCCATGGGCCCAGATCTGCCCACCGGGGCTTCTGCTGATGACGAGGGGGCCGGCATCATCAGACTCTCTGGGGACAGGGCCCGAGCTCTCATCAAGAGGCCATGGCTTGGCACAGCCAGGCCTGTGATAGCGGAGCGTGCTGAAGTGATGTGGATTCTTTCAGTGGTGACTTTTTCTGGAAATGGCTGTGGGGCAGGGCCTTTGTGGAATGTGGGCCGACCTTTAGCAGGCTCTGGGAGCTTCTTTGCTGAGATAAGCGGGGTGTTGAGAAATTGGGGGTTCGGGGCCTGCACTACACACACCAACCGGTAACCTTTGGTGAGTGTCTCTTCACCTCTGGCCTCAGGCTTCCTGATTGAAAGATGAGAAGTTCAACTGTTCTAGCACATTGTATTGTTACCTAGCAACCATGTATCCTGCGAGGTTTCAGGTACTGGAGGACTCTGAAGCCCTTTCTCATGGGCTGCACTTGCCTCTTAGAGCCAGTCCTCAGAACCTTGCTTAACACGGTCTGCAGCCCCGAATGAGAAGTCTGCTGAGCGCCTCTCTGCCTGTGGCGCAGTCTCTGCCCTGGCCCTCCCACCGCCCTCTGGCCTCCCAGCTGCCCTCTGCTCCTCAGCGGGCCCTGCCTGTGGTGACCTCAGGTGCACGCCCCCGGGTTTCAGACAGTGACCGCCGGGGGTTGGGGGGGAGGCCGCCCTGGGTAAGCAGACTCCTCCCCATGACATCCTCACACAGGAATGCAGGCGGGGGGTGGGGGGCAGCTGAAAACTTTCCACAGGCTGGTGATTCAGGCCGGGCTGCGATAAGTGGACAGTTGAAGTGGGGGGTGTCTCTGCATGAAGGGGGGTCGGGCTTCCCTCCCTGGGAGCGGGGGATCCGGCCTCTCAGGCTTTGTTTGTGAAGAGTTGAGCTGCCCTAGGAGGGAGGCCTGGTTTCCAGGACCGGAATCTTTGACTTTGCTCCAGGGACCCTCTGCCCCACCAGCCACCTGTTGCCCTGGTTTTTCCCCCTTGGAGTCCCTCTCCCTAAATTCCCTTCCGTGTGGCTTGGGGGCCCTCTGTGTGGTTGGGAACTCCCAGCCTGGCGACTCTGAGCCTGCAGACCTTCCCCAGTCCCCCAGGACCCTGATGGCGGGGGAGACCCAGTTACAGAGCTCGGTGCTGCCCCAGGCAGGTGCTCCATCTATCTGCTCCTGCAGGTCTGTTCTGCCGCTCTGAGAGGCAGGGACTGCTGCCCGTCCCATCTCACAGACAGGGAACTGAGGCTCAGAAAGGTGAAGAAACCTGCCTGGCATCACACGGCTGAGACTAGTCGCCCCAGGACTGGATCTAGCCGAGGCAGCGGCATCCAGGCCAGAGGATGGCTCAGGAGGCGGGGCGGGAAGTGACCGGTTCCTCTGGAATCCCTGAGTCAGCGCCCGGCCCGGATGGACGCTCAGGGCAGCAGGGTGGCAGGTCCTGGCACAGGCGGTGAGGGGCCTGGGGGCGGGGGCTCTTCCTGAGCACGTTATGGAGGAAACAGGGAGCTGTCAGGCCTGTCCCCTGCCTGCCCTCTGCAGAGCCCTGTGCCGAGAGGGCCCCGCTGGGGCTTGACTGGTGACAAGCCAGGCCCGGAGTGGGGCTGGGCAGCCCCAGGTTACCAGCATCCCGCCCAGGTGATCGCCAGCTCCTCCCTAGGGTCCCCTCCCCAGGAAGCTCAGGAGAGAGTTACATGGGCAGTGGAAGGGAGCTGCCGCCCAGGTGCTGTGCGGACAGGTGGGCACACGGCCCACTCTGCCAAGCTATGTCAGGAATGAGCCCGCTCCCCTCCGGCGCCCCTGCCCCCAGCCCTGCCTCTGGGACGCTGGAGCTGACCGCCATGTCCCTCGGGGCGGCTCTGTCTCCCTGTTTGTCTCGGCTTCCTGTCCTGGCACAGCAGCTGGCAGCTTGGCCCGGGGACTGCGGGCCAGGTGAGCAGGTGGCCAGCAGCTTGGTCCAGAGGCTTGGTCCAGCAGCTGGGGCGGGGGCTTGGGGGTCAGGAGGTCCCTCCCTGGGGGCTTCTGCTCCTCGAGGGGCCCAGCCCCTCCCCGCTTCGGTCTCTGTCTCCCAGTGCATGGACACCTCATCCCATGCCGAGCATTTCCCAAGCAAAGTTTCCTCCATCTTCACAAACAACCCAGAGAGCCCGAGCAGTTTACTCCCATTTTACAGATGAGGAGACTGAGGCCCTGGGAGAGGAAGTGAGGGAGGGAGCTGGGGCCTGGCACGGGGAGGGCAGTGAACTGTCTTCAAATGCCCCTGGCATGTAGCTTTCTACCCGCAAGCTGTGTGACCTTGGTGAATCCCTTCGGGGCTTCATTCTCCCCACCTATCAAATGGATGGGCTGGAGCCTTAGCACCCAGAGCTACCTCCTGTGACTTTCTGCTGTGGTTCCTCCTGAGAACCTGGCTTGCTCTGGCAATCTGCAGACGGGGTGACCTCTGCATGGCTGGCACCTGAGTGGCCCAGACCTGGCCCAGGGTCCAGAGCTGAAGAGGAGGCACCCCATAGGGAGGCGGTGGCTCTGGGTGAGGGGCAGGGTGTCCCTAAGCACAGCAGGGGCTGATGCCCAGGCCGAGCGGGCGGTGGTCTGTGATCTCTGGGGAGCACCCCTGGCATCACTTCCATGGTTTCTTCTGGCCTGAATGGGAGTTGGAGCTGTGGCAGCCCCCCCCCCCCGCCCCCGCCCAGCCCTCAGCTCACACCGAGCGAGCAGCGAGCGAGCGCAAAACCTCCGTGGGGGGCCCTCCCTTCCTCCCGCACTGAGGTGAGCGGGTCCCCAGAACGGAAGGAAGGAAGCAGGGAAAGCAAACAGCAGATGAAAGGCTGGTGCCGGGGAGGCGGAGTCTGGCTTATCGCAGCCTGGTGGAGGAATGTGCCCACAGAATGTCCCCCGGGGTGTGTGGGAACGGCCAGGGTGTGTGGGAGCCGGGCGCTGGGGCTGGGGCTATCAGTGCCCCGCGTTTGCAGGGTTGCTGACTGCTGCCCGTCAGGTGCGGGCAAAGTCCAGGCTTTGTGCCTTTGGGCTGGAGTGGCCAGCTGGCCCGGGCTGGGGCAGGTGACTGACCACAGGTGGATCGCCACCGCCACCTCTTGACCCTGTGGCCTTGCCACCGCTGGCCGGGGGGGGGGGGGGGGGGCTGGGCCTGGAGGAGGGGCTCTGCCGCTGGATCTGCGTCATGCCAGAGGGCGTATGTCCCTGAGTCATCCCACGCTGCCACCTGAGGGGCGGGCATCGGGAACTGGAAAAACCAGGGTACACCCCTGGGTGCAGCCACCCTGCCCCCGTTCCCCTGCTCAGAGAGGCCTGGGCCTGCCAGGCGACAGGGCCGGGGAAGTTCTCCACGGGTGTGCCAGAGCCGGGATCTGGAGCTGGGCAGGTAACATCTCGGGCACCATCCCCCAGGTCTCCTGGGCACTGAGACATTCGTTTCTGTGGCCCTGGAGCCTGTTTGTGATGGGCACGCAGGCTCTGTCTTTACTCACATTCATTCACCCATCCAGCTGGCAGATGTTAGCTGAGCGTCTGCTGTGTGCCAGGCCCTCTGTTGGGCCAGGGGACACAGAGAAAGCGGATTCCACTCCTGCGCCCCACCAGCTGCCTGTCTCACAGAAGACCCAAAATCGTTTCAGAAGGAGTCCGAAAGCCAGGGCTGTGAATTCCCCTGGAACAGAAGCAGTGTTGGCTTTTCTTGCCACGGGCAGCTAGCATTATGTCAGACACGTAGGAAGTGCTCCGTTTCTGTTTGGTAAACACAAGATTGAGTAAGAGATGCCCTGATGGTCAGAAGGGGCCAGAGACTGGAGAGTCTAGAGGGCTGTGTAGAAGAGCTCAAGCTGGGTATTGAAGGATGCATAGGAGTTTGCTGATGGGTGAGGGACAGTGGGTATTCTGTGAGTGAGTCATGGTTCGGAGTGTGTGGCCACCCAGTGTGTGGCCCCGTCCCCATCGTCTGCCCAGAATGTCAGGAAATGCAACCCCGCAAGGTCAGGAAGATGCGGGGGCCTGCCAGTGGCAGACGCGTGGGCTCCGGGGCCCCTGAGCTTGGGCACACTCTGCCGGGGCCCGGGGAGGGCCCCGGGGAGCTCTGCAGCTGGAGGAGGGGGCAGCACATTCCCGTCAGGCCAGCACATGCCCTGCGGGGCTGCCTCTCCGCTATTCTCTGGCACATGCCCAGCGGAAATCTCTCCAAATTCCCTCTTTCCTGCCGGCAGCAGGCGGGCCACCCCCGGCTCAGACACCAAAGAACGGAGCCCGCCTCTCTCTGCTCCCGCTTCCTCCTCTGGCCCGGGGCTGGGGGGCTGGGGAGCAGCCACTGGGGGCGAGGGGCCCTGTGGGGTTTACAGGTGCCGAAAGCCTTGTGGGGGTTGGGTCCCTCCCCAGCCTGTGCGCTTGAGCTGGGGGGTGTGATTATGTTCTTGGGGGCCCCTGAGCACCCCGCCTCTGCGGGGCCTGGACCACCTGCAGCCAGTACTTACCCAGGGTGTAAGCCCCTCTGGCAGACAAGTCAGGGCATTCGGGGGAATTGAGATCCCAGGATAAACAGGGCCCAGCTTTCTGAAGTCTCAGTTTAACTTGTAGGTTTGGGGGAGGAGAGAGCTATTTTTGTAACAGATAAGTAATGAGAAAGAATGCAAGATATACAGGGGTTCCTTAGACGCAACTGGAGGCTTTAAAGGCCTTTGGGCCTTAACTTAGGAGGTCATGCTGGTGGGCCCTACCAGCCCCTCCTGAGTGGCCTGGGTGATGCCGCTGTTTTCTCCCCAAGGACACAAAAGTGCCCCGTGTTAGGAGGCGTCACCAACTCCCCTCCCCCAGCTGCTCTGAAATCAGTCTTGGGATTTTCTGGCTGTTGAAGCAGTCGGGCCTCCTCTCTTCTCTCTTTGGGGTTAAGAACTTTGATTTCTCTTTGCTCCAAACTGACATGTTTGTGGGGAAAGGAGGGGGCTTTGAGGTCTGGCATCCGGGGTTTTGGTTTTGGTTTCATGACTTAGGAGCTTGTTGACCTTGACCAAGGTGTTTTACCTCTCTGAGCAGCAGTTTCCTCACCTCCAAAGTGGAAAGCATCATAACAGCGCCGAGTATGATAACAGACTTATTGTGACGACTAAATGAATGTCAAGTGCTTGCTCCAGAAACTGCACAGAGCAGCTGCCTAATCAGTGGTCGCTGTGTGTGACGGGCTCCAGGCTACACTGTCCTGGACAAGCCCCCGCCCCTGTGGTGTGTGCCTGAGGTCTCTCAGGGCCTGTGTTGACATTCTGCCATGGCAGGACGGGCAGGAGATGGGGGAGAAGCTTCCAGGATAGTCCCCTCGGGCCTCGGCAAGCAAAGTCATTAACGGGAGTCACCACTGAAGACTGTAGAAACTGGGTGTCCTTTAATTCCTTTCCCCTGACTCTCCACTCTGCTCACACAGGGAGCTAGGCAAGCAGGGAGGCTGTCCCCAGCTTCTGACTCTCCACTCTGCTCGCATAGGGAGCTAGGCAAGCAGGGAGGCTGTCCCCAGCTTCTGACTCTCCACTCTGCTCGCATAGGGAGCTAGGCAAGCAGGGAGGCTGTCCCCTGACTCTCCACTCTGCTCGCATAGGGAGCTAGGCAAGCAGGGAGGCTGTCCCCTGACTCTCCACTCTGCTCGCATAGGGAGCTAGGCAAGCAGGGAGGCTGTCCCCAGCTTCTTTCAGCAGCATAGACCTGACCGTACCATTCTTCTCGACAGCAAACCTTCAGTGGCTCTCACTGCCCCTAGGATAAAGTCCCAGTTCCTTGGTGTGACGTTAAGGGCCTTTCTCAGCTTGTCCCTTGAGGCGGCCCAGACGCGCTCCCTGCTGCTCTCCAGGATTGTGCCCACAAAGCCACGCATACTTCCCGTCAGTCCTGCTCTTTCTCACCGCTAACTCCACCTCCCACTGTTTCTGCCCTGCTGAACTCCTACTCAGCTCCTAAGCCCCGGCTGAAATATCCCATATTTGACTCCACAAGCCTCTGGCCAAGGTCGTTTCTACCCCGTAGGCCTTTGCCCACCCCTTTCTAGTGGACATCGTCCTGTGCGTCTCTTCCCTGAGGTCAGGGGCTTTGTCTCAGGGCTCCCCTGCTGGTTCAGATGGTAAAGAATATGCCTGTGATACAGGAAGCCTGCGTTATCCTGGGTAATCCCTGGGTCTGGAAGGTCCCCTGGGGAAGGGAATGGCTACCCACTGCAGTATTCGTACCTGGAGAATCCCATGGACAGAGGAGACTGGTGGGCCACAGTCCATGGGGTCGCAGAGAGTCGGACATGACTGAGCGACTATCACTTCCATACTTTCGCGTGCACAGGGCTGGACATAGCGTTTGATGGACATGACACTGGAGCTAGAGGCGTCTCACTCCGTGTCTTCCCACCGAACAAGCTGAGGGTGGGGGACAGTAATCGCAGGCTTGGGGAAGAGGACCCTGGGGGCCCCCACCGCATTCTGGCTGCTCCAGCAGCTGCCCAGCCCCGGGAGAGCCCTGCTCAGGGTCTGCGTAGTTTCCGGCCTGTGGGGCCAGGAAGGGGCCTGGGGCCGGGGCAGGACAGGGTGACGGGAGGAAGAAGCCTCTGGAATGAGGTTTCTGAGGCCCTCCCTGGCCTGGCCGGGACCGTACCTGCCACCAGGGAAGGAAGAGCTGCTTCCTGGCGGCCCTTGTGAGCAGAGGCAGTGACTCGGTCCCTGAAAGCAGATCCAGAGAGAATGCTGGGGGTCTGGCCTTTCCTGCCTCTTGGGGCCAGCCCCAGGACAGGAAGGCGTCCAGCCTCGGGGTGGCGGGAACCCCCCCAGAGCTGGCACCCCGATGCTCCTGGCTGACCTGCTGGGAGGCCAGGCTGGGGGTGTTGGTCAGTCAACAAACCCCCATGGGGAAGAAGGCAGTCACTGCCCAGGCAGCTCGCAGTCCAGGGGGGACCTGCCAGGCTGCACAGACTCAAGAAGGCAAAGCAGACAGGCAGCTTCCTGGGGAGCTGGAAGCTGAGATGTGGGCCTTGAACGCCCAGCACAGGGGTGGGGCGTTTCTTGCAAGAGCTTGTTGGGGTGGGTTTGCAAAGGTTTCGAGCAGGCTGGCCAGGCACTTCCTGGGCCCCCTGCCTGAGCTAGGTGCTCACCACACACTTCGTCATCACTCTCGCCAGTGACCGGACTGGCCCACAGAGGCTCAGTGGCTTGCCTGGGGACCCAGGGAGAGGAAGAGTCGCTGGGGCTGGGAGCAGGCTGAGCTGACTCTGTCCCCGTGCCCCCAGCCTGCTCGCCGGGGTTCTTCAAGCCCGAGGCATCCGAGAGCCCGTGTCTGGAGTGCCCCGCACACACCCTGCCATCCTCCGAGGGTGCCACCACCTGCGAGTGTGAGGACGGCTACTTCCGGGCCCCGCAGGACCCGCTGTCCCTGCCCTGCACGCGTGAGTCTCCCGGGGGCCGGGGCGGGCTGGCTCAGGGGGGTGGCTGATGCTGACCTGTCCATGCCCCACCCCGCCCCGTGCAGGACCCCCGTCCGCCCCGCACTACCTCACGGCTGTGGGCATGGGTGCCAAGGTGGAGCTGCGCTGGACGCCCCCCCAGGACAGCGGGGGCCGCGAGGACCTCACCTACAGCGTCTCCTGTGAGCAGTGCTGGCCCGAGTCAGGCGAGTGCGGGCCCTGCGAGGCCAGCGTGCGCTACTCGGAGCCGCCGCTGGGGCTGACCCGCACCAGTGTGACCATCAGCGACCTGGAGCCCCACATGAACTACACCTTCACCGTGGAGGCCCGCAACGGCGTCTCGGGCCTGGTGAGCACCCGCAGCTTCCGCACCGCCAGCGTCAGCATCAACCAGACCGGTGAGGGCCCTGGGGTGGGGCCGTGCCTGTGTGACCCGCCCAGGTGGGGGCACTTCCCTAGGAGGGTCACCCGGAACTCCACCAGGCTCGGAGGGAGGCAGCACAGAGGGGTCAAAGGCACGGTCCCTGGAACCTCTTCTGAGCTCTGTGACTGTGGGCAAATTACTTAATCTCTCTGAGCCTCAGTTTCCTCACTTGTCAAGTGTCAGTCGCTGAGTCGTGTCTAACTCTGTGACCCCAAGGACTGTCACCTGCCAGGCTCCTCTGTCCATGGGATTCTCCAGGCAGGAATACTGGAGCGGGTTGCCATTCCCTTCTCCAGGGGACCGTCCCAGCCCAGGGATCAAACCCCTGTCTCCTGCACTGCAGGCAGATGCTTTACCCTCTGAGCCACCGGGGAAGCACCTGTAAAATGGGGGTTATTTAAGGGCTGTTGAGAGAATTTAAGAAACACTTATATGTAGCCTGGTCCGTGGAGAGGTCACTGCTTCCCTCTTAGTATTTAGCACTCATACGTAGCCTGGTCCGTGGAGAGGTTATCACTTCCCTCTTAGCATTCAGCACTCACAGACACTCATGGGGCCCCTCATGTGCCAGCCTGTGTTGGGGCCCCAGCCTGGGGCTTTGTGTTCTGGGCTGGAAGTTGAGAACCCCAGGTCAGGCTGTGGATGGGACTGTGTCTGGGTGCTCCCTCAGGACCCCCCTGCCCCTGGGTGGCTTCTCACACCCCTTCCCGCCGCCACTGTCCTGCCCAGAGCCCCCCAAGGTGAAGCTGGAGAGCCGCAGCACCACCTCGCTGAGCGTCTCCTGGATTATCCCTCCGCTGCAGCAGAGCCGCGTGTGGAAGTATGAGGTCACCTACCGCAAGAAGGTAACGCGCACAGGGCCGAGGCTGGGCGCAGGGATGCTCCCTGCCCAACGCAGCCGTCTGGAGAAGCTCTGCTCTGCAGATGCGGAAATGGGGGTCTGGGGTCTACCTGGGAGTCGCGTCTCCGAGGCCAGCCAGCAGGGGTTTGTGGGAGAGAAGATGCAGTGTTCTGGAACCCCTGGAAGAGGTGGGAGTGCGGGAGAGCCCAGTCCTGGAGATCAGGCAGACCTGGGTTTGAGTCCTGGGTCCTGCACTTGCTGGCTGTAACCTGCAGCGAGTCACTTGGCTTCACTGAGCCTCAGCTGCATCCTCTGTAAGAAGGGCACCGACCCCGCTAACTAACCCTGCTAAGCTGGAGTAGCTTTCCGGCAGGCTGAGCTGACAGCCCTCCCCCGTCCTCACAGTCTGTCCCTCCACCCGCTGAACACCCGCAGGGCGACTCCAACAGCTACAACGTGCGGCGCACGGAAGGCTTCTCGGTGACGCTGGACGGCCTGGCCCCAGACACTGCCTACCTGGTGCAGGTGCAGGCGCTGACGCAGGAGGGCCAGGGTGCGGGCAGCAAGGTGCACGAGTTCCAGACGCTGCGTGAGTGGGGGCCGGGGTGCGGGCCGGGCCAGCGGCCCGACACTGCCGGGACATCTGGCCAGAGGGAGCAGATCGAAGGACTTGGAAGTGCCCCCTTCCTGGTCAGCCGGGGCCTCAGACGGCCCTGCATGGGTCAGCCCCAAGCCTGGGAGGGGGGCAGGATGGAGGGCAGGGGCAACCAGGGCTGTGCTGTGAGAAGAGAAGGAAGTAGGCTCTGGCCTTGACAGGCCCGGTTCAGATCCTGCAGTGTGGAGAGAGTCCCCCACACCTGCTCTGTTCCCTGGGGAGGGCCTCTTGTTTGCCGTCTGTGAAATGGGGATAAGTATCCTCATGGACCCTCAGGAGTAGGGGCCCCCAGCAAGTGTCTAAGGCTCTAAGTGCCAGGGGGTCACCATGGTTTGGAGCGTGGGGCTCCTTTGTCACGCTCTGGTCTCCCCCCGACAGCCACGGGAGGGTCTGGCAACACGGCAGTGGTTGGCGGTGTGGCTGCTGGTGCGGCCTTGCTCCTGGTGCTGGCAGGAATCGGCTTCTTCATCCACCGCAGGTGCGCGGGAACTCCTGGCCGGGCTCCCCAAGGACTGAGGCGGGACACGGGGATGCAAACCTCGGTTTCCTGAGGGACAATGAGGTTGATAGGAATCTAGTCCCTGTCTCCCGGGGTGTGTGTGTGAAGATGGCAGTGACTTGTGAAGGGCTCTGCACAGGGGCTGGGGGGCCCCGGGGGCCCCGGGCAGAGAGGTCATCAGGATGGCATGTTGATACTTCCTCGGGACACAAGGGCAGGAAGCTCCGGGCGCTCTAATGCAGGAAGCCTGCATTACAGCCACTTAAAGGCCATTACAGGGTGTAGGTGCCAAGGAGGGAGCCGGCTTGCTCATTTCCTCTGCCCGAGGATACCAGGCCCCTGCTCAGGGCCAGGGTAGGGTCAGGAGGCTCTGACACAGGGGTCACTGAGCTCCCTATGTGTCTGGTCTCCCACGGGACCTCACAGGAGGAAGAGCCTGCGGACACGCCAGTCCTCGGAGGACGTTTACTTCTCCAAGTCGGGTGAGCTGTGGCCCTTGCCGCCCGCCTGCCGTCCTCATGCCCCCTGTCTGTGATGGAGCTGGGCCTCCCCAGGGGCCCCTGGCCCATCGCCTCCTCCTCCTGCTGCTCTAGGGGCCCCTCCCCTCCCTAAGCTGTCTGTGACCCTGCCTCTCCTTCACCTCCCAGAACAACTGAAACCCCTGAAGACCTATGTGGACCCCCACACCTACGAGGACCCCAACCAGGCTGTGCTCAAGTTCACCACGGAGATCCATCCGTCCTGCGTCACGCGGCAGAAGGTGATCGGAGCCGGTGAGGCTGTGCGCCGCGGAGGGGCCTGGGGTAGGTTGGGAGCGCCCGATACCCGGGCTGACGGGGCGCTTCTCCCACCTCACCTGCCTGCAGGAGAGTTTGGGGAGGTGTACAAGGGCACCCTGAAGGCGTCGGGGAAGAAGGAGGTACCTGTGGCCATCAAGACGCTGAAAGCTGGCTACACGGAGAAGCAGCGAGTGGACTTCCTCAGCGAGGCCAGCATCATGGGCCAGTTCAGCCACCACAACATCATCCGCCTGGAGGGCGTGGTCTCCAAGTGTGAGTCCCGGCTCCGGGCTGGGGGTGGGGGACCCCCGTACGGGACGGGAGGGGTGCCTGCTGGGGCCCCCGGTAGGGCCTCTGCTGCGAGCTGCGCCCCTGCCCTGACACCTGTGCGCGCCTCCGCAGACAAACCCCTGATGATCATCACCGAATACATGGAGAACGGGGCCCTGGACAAGTTCCTGCGGGTGAGGATGTGGGCCCGGGTGGGCTGGGACCCTGGCTGGCGGCTGGGGGCCCCTGGTGGGCGTGGCCCGTCTGGGGTACGCGGTGGGCGTGGCCTCGCTGCCCCCACCCCCGTCCCGGTGGGCGTGGTCGGCTGGCGGCTGAGGCCCAGTGCCCCCGCAGGAGAAGGACGGCGAGTTCAGCGTGCTGCAGCTGGTGGGCATGCTGCGAGGCGTTGCGGCTGGCATGAAGTACCTGGCCAGCATGAGCTACGTCCACCGCGACCTGGCCGCCCGCAACATCCTCGTCAACAGCAACCTGGTCTGCAAGGTGTCTGACTTCGGCTTGTCCCGCGTGCTGGAGGACGACCCCGAGGCCACCTACACCACCAGCGTGAGTGCCGGGCAGCTCTCGCTGGGACAGGGAGCCTCAGGCTGGCGCTGCCTTTTCCCTCTCACACCTGGGGCCTGGGTCTCCGGGGAGCATGGCCCTGACTGGGATTGTCCCGGAGTGCCGAGGGGACAGTCGTGACTGGCCTGGTCCCTGCAGGGTGGCAAGATCCCAATCCGCTGGACGGCTCCGGAGGCCATTTCCTACCGGAAGTTCACCTCGGCCAGCGATGTGTGGAGCTACGGCATCGTCATGTGGGAGGTGATGACGTATGGGGAGCGGCCCTACTGGGAGCTGTCCAACCATGAGGTAGGCCCCCTTGCCCTGCCCAGCCCTGTCTGGACCTGGGCTTAACCCTTTACTCATTCCCGAACCCCAGGGGTTGGGCAGAGAGGAGTTTGGGGCCCTTCATTGGTTCAGTGAATGTCTGTTGAGGGCCTACTGTGTGTCAGGCTGAGTGCTAGGCTCAGACCCAGTCCCTGCTGACACTCACCGAAAGACCAAAGAAAGAAGCAGTGGGGTGGGGAAAGCGTGTGTGCCTGCACGTGTGTATATGTGTGTGTGTCTGTGTGTACAAGTACCTGGCACCTCATGCAACCAGGAGGCCTGGAAGGCTTCCCAGAGGAGGTGGCATCTCAGCTGAGACTGAGGCATAGTAAGGCAGCAGCCAGGTGAAGACACAGAGGGGAAGAGTGTGCAGGCTAAAGGGGGCATTGTGTAGGCACCCAGAAACTGCCAAGAGTCTGGCTACAGGGCCCACGGCATGGCTGTTGGCCCGGTGCCCTGCGAGGAGGCAGGGCCAGGGGCCCTTCCTCTGGAGACAGCCTCTTAGCACTGAAGGTGGTGTGTCGGGCTCAAGAAAGGAGGCCCATGCCCTCTGTTTGGGGCTCCCCTTCCTTCTGCCAACCACTGTGTGGGAGTCCGGGGGTTGTGAAGGCACCCTGCCCGCCCTGCCTGCCCCCAGGTGATGAAGGCCATCAGCGACGGCTTCCGGCTGCCCGCGCCCATGGACTGCCCCTCCGCCATCTACCAGCTGATGGCACAGTGCTGGCAGCAGGAGCGCTCCCGCCGCCCCAAGTTCGCCGACATCGTCAGCATCCTAGACAAGCTCATCCGCGCCCCCGACTCCCTCAAGACCCTGGCTGACTTTGACCCCCGGTGAGTTCTGTGCTTTCGGTCCCGGGCGGCCCCCCAGGCGTCCTCCTGAGCCGCTTCAGTGTGGCGGGCAGCGAAGGGTGGGGGGCGAGGGCTCAGAAGTGACACGTGGGCGTTACTTAGCCCGGACCAGGGTGGCTCAGGCGATGCTAACGGAAGCAATCAGCATGTGTGGTAAACGGGCCGGCCTGGCGCTTGGCATGTTCTAACTCATTTAGACAGCTGAGGAGATGGTCCTGTAATTATCCCCCTTTTGTAGATGAGGAAACAGACACGGGCAATCAAGTGTCTTACATGCTGGCAAGTGGTCAGGCTGGGACCGTGGCTCTGAAAACCCGGCTCTCTTACATTTGGTTCTTCTGTGGAAACTGCTGGTGCCGCTGCCAGTGGAGGCAGGAGGCGGCAGGAGCCGGGGACGCGGGGTGCTCCCGACCTGCCAGGGCGCTGTCTCCTGGAGCGCTTCCTGACCCGGTGTCCCCGTCGCCCAGATGAGGAAGCCGCGGCGGGGCGGCGGGGGGCTCACCCGCGGCCCGGTGTCTGCCGTTGCAGGGTGTCCATCCGGCTGCCCAGCACCAGCGGCTCCGAGGGCGCGCCGTTCCGCTCGGTGCCCGAGTGGCTGGAGTCCCTCAGAATGCAGCAGTACACGGAGCTCTTCCTGGCGGCCGGCTACACCTCCATCGAGGAGGTGGTGCAGCTGAGCAGCGAGTGAGTGCGCGCCGGCCCCAGCCGCCCCGCCGCTGCCCGGCCCGGCCCCCGGCCCCCGGGGTGCGCGTCCGCCCACGCGTCTCTCTACCGCCAGCCCGGCCACAGCCCGGCTGCCTCTGGGCCTCCCACCCCCCCACGCGTCTCTCTACCCGCCCTGCTCGCCCCCTCCTCTCTTTCTCTCTCCTTCTCTCTCCGGGAGAGTGGCTTTGCAGGAAGGGCAGAACCAGGCCAGCAGCCAGCAGTCCTGGGCACTTACCCGCGGCTCCGGTGAGAAAACAATAGTAATTGTAGTCGTAACTGGCATCTGTTGAAGGCTGACCACGTGCCAGCTCCGCTTGAGCACACTTGGTTTTGGTTTTACTAAACGCTTTGTTGCTATAACTTAGATATTACGGAGGGCACATATCCTCACTGTGCAGATCAAAGTTGGGTTTTTTGGCTGCGCCGTGTGGGATCTTAGTTGCCCGACGCGGGATTGAGCCTGTTCCCTCTGTTGGAAGCATGAAGTCTTAACCACTGGACCATCAGGGGAGGCCCACATGCTTGAGCACTTTGACTCAGCCTTGCTGATAACTCGGCAGGGGGCCCCTGTCAATAGCCCCACTGGGCAGGTGAGAAACAGTACCGCCCAGGGTTCCACGGCCGTTAGGGGTACACCAGCCCGGGGCAGTCAGGCTCAAGAAGTCAGAAACCGTGGAGGTCGTTAGTGGAGGAGTGGAGGCTCAGAGAGCTTACTGCAGGTCACCCAGTTTGTAGCTGAGAAAAGAAAGGCTTTGTTTCACAGCCATCACCTGGTTGAATTCCCTGTTTGACTCGTGAATAGAGGCTATTATTACTGCTCCTCCCCGACTTAACAAGTAGGGAAACTGAGGCTGAGAGGTGATGCAGGTGGCCCGAGGTCACACAGCCAATGAGGCGCACCGTTCTCCTCCGGGACGCCGAGCAGACTGAGCAGAGACCTTGCACTTTCTTGGCTGACGTGAGGAGAGGGCACTGCCCACCCACCCCTGGCACCGCCCCCCCGTATGGTTGCCTTGCAGCCCTTCGGTCCAGCGTGGGAAGTGGTGCCAGCCCCTTCAGCCCCGCCCCGGCTTCCGCCCTGCGGGAGCTCTCGTCTCCTCCCAGCTGCAGCATCAGGGACCCTTCCCGACATGGCTTTGGCACAGACACCTCTTCCCATCCCGGGAGGGAGAGGACACTGTCCTCTTGGCCTTTTGTGCTTCTAAAGATAGTGGTGGTTCCCAGCTGTGTCAGGTCCAAGGTCGTGGAGGAAACGAGCCTTGGGGTGAGAGGTTTTGGGAATCGCATGGGAAGGGCTGACCCAGGCCCTCTGCAGTTCTGGGTCACAGTTCTGGGGCTAGGGCCTCTGTCTGAACATTCTCCAAGGCCTCTAAAAACTGCTCAGCTGGACTTCTGACCTGCAGGTCAAAGCCTGTCAGAGCAAGCCCTGGCCTGTCCCAGGGGACAGCCCGGATGAGAGTCAGGCAGAGACAGCTGACTGGAGGGAGGCATGGAAAAGTAGAGAAAAGAGACAGATGTCTTTCTTTTTTCACATAGAAGCTCAGTTGATGCACAGTGCTGGGCCATCTGTGCTGCTCAGCACAGCGGCTCAGTAGTATCCGTGCACACATTCTTCTCTGCCCTTCCCCTTGCGGCTTTGAGTACAGTGGGTGCTAGATGCGTCCCCTGGGCTGTACGTTAGGACCTTGTGAGACGGGCATCTTAGGGTGCCAGCCACTTGCAGGGTCCAGACCGTGGGCTCTGCAGTCACACCTCGGTTCGAGTCCCACACTGGCCACCTCCTAGCAGGTGGTTTTTGTCAGGTCAGGTTCCATCTTTGACCCTTGGTTTCCATTTCCCTGTTTGGGCGCGATGCATGTGACCCACCTGGTACACAGTAGGGGCTTAATCCATGTCACGCTCCCCTTTTCCTCCATTCTGTTGCTTCCCACCCCAGCCCGTGGGCAAATACCAGGGTTCCTCGGCCACTTCCTGTAACCTGGGAGCCTGGAGCGGCTGCTTGGCCCTCCCCGGGGGCCCTGAGGAGGGTAGAGCCTCTCTGCCGGGTGAGCAGAGCTGAGGTCAGGGAGACATGCTTCCAGGAGACTCAGCTCCTGGAAGCTTCCTGAAATAGCCCCAGGGGCTCCTCGGCCAGTTCATTCCCATGAGCGGGAGCAGGGCTGTCTTGGACCGATGGGGGTGAGTGTGTGCTGAGATCCGAGCAGGCCTGGATAAAGGCAGGAAGTCCTTGCACGCCTCCCCGCCTCCCCGCAACCTCACTGGTGCTCCAGCCCGGGGCCTGTGTGACTCACGCCGCTGCCTCCGTCTTTATCTCCAATTAGACGAGGGAAAGGGGGACCTCAGAGTACTTTTTAACCCCGGGGGCTGTGTCTACACATGCTATGGGTCCCGGTGGGAGGCTCTGTGCTGCTCTCAGAAGTCAGCCCTCCTGGGATGGCGTGTGGACTTCGGCTCCACTGTCTCACCCCTGCCCTGAGTCCACACGCGTCACCGTCCCAAGGGGCAGGCTGCTCAGTCCCCTGGGGTCCCACTGCGTGCACAGTCAGTTGTGTCCAACTCTTCACGACCCCAGGGACTGTAGCCCACCAGGCTCCTCTGTCCATGGGATTCTCCAGGTAAGAACACTGGAGCCGGTTGTCATTTCCTTCTCCAGGGGATCTTCCCGACCCAGGGATTGAATCCGGGCCTCCTGCTTGGCAGGCAGACTCTACCACCGAGCCCCCTGGGAAGCCCCTGTGGCTGTCCCACAGTGGCTGTCTTTTCTCAGCTTGAGCATTCACTGTGTTATTTTGGAGCCACTTGAGATTCTAGCTAGGCTAGTGAGTGGTTCTGAATGATTTTCGAGGAGCTAATGGAAGTCATAAGTATTGCACCCCAGAAAAATACCCAGTCCAACAAAGGGCCTCTGCAGTGTCCGGGGCTGTGGCCCACCGCATCCTGGGGGCCGGGGGGCACTGGCTGACGGGTCTCTGGTCTCCATGTGCCCTCAGCACAGCTTGACGCTGATGGGACGTTTGCTGGGAGGATGAAAGGCCAGGCCGCTTCCCCTCTGCCCTGCTGTCCCCCTGGCTCCTGTAGCCAGTGCGCAGCGGGCGCTTGCTGGCGAGGTTGTAGCCTCTGAACTCCCTCGGCGGGGAGGGGCTGGCATTGCCAGGGCTCAGGAAAATGGTGGGCTTGGTTGTGTGCATCCCCAGCCTGTGCTGGCAGTCGATCCAGGAGTGCCTGCCCAAGGATCCCCTGAGGCAGCGTCTGAGGCTGGGGCAGGAACAAAGCCGGATGGTCTGCCATAGGCCGCAGGCGCCGGCCGCTTCATGGGGGCAGCGGTGCTGCTTTTCTAGCGCCTCTGCCGTGCCGGTCAGCAGTGGCGCTGCTGCGGTGGGTGAGGGAGTTCTCCCAGGTGTCTGACTTCGGGCCTTCCTGCTGCAGTCCTGGGGCTGCCTCTCACACCTCCGCCCTTCCGAGCTCAGCACTTCTCCAGGGGCTCCCAGAGCCTGTGGGAAAGTCGTGTCTCTGGAGTTGCTTGCACCATATAATTAGCTCCCTTTACAGCCAGGAGAGGGCCCATAAAAACCTGGGTGTTTTCATGGGTTGGGGCTGATGGGTGAGGATGGCAAAGGGGGAAACTCCCAGCGTGAGCAGTAAAGGTCTGCTCCAGGGTCCCTGGGAGTGTAAGTGGTTTACGAGGGGATGGAGGGTCATGGGGGGAGGCGGGGGAGGCCCCTGGGCCCCTGGGCACGTCTTTCTACCATGCTGATGCCACCTTCCCCTCTGCCGCCAGTTTCCAGGATCTCCCACCCTCCAGTTAGGCACAGTTGCCTCCTTTTACAGGTGAGGAAATCGGGGTTCCTAAAGGGAAAGCCCCTGCCTCAGGGGAAGCTGGTCACCAGAAGCCCCTCCTGTTAGAGACCCACAGAATGTTAACCTCTGATGGCCCCTCAGGGGGCTTCCCAGGTGGCGCTAGTGGTAAAGAACCCGCCTGCCAATGCGGGTGCTGCAAGAGAGGCAGCTTTGACCCCTGGGTCAGGAGGAGCCTCTGGAGTGGGGCGTGGCAGCCCCCTCCAGCATTCTTGCCTGGAGAATCCCAGGGACAGAGGAGCCTGGAGGGCTGTAGCCCACGAGGTCGCAAAGAGCCGGACACGACTGAAACGACTTAGCACCTAGCACCCACGCCCCCTCAGTAAGGATTTCCTGAGTCCTTCTTCCGTTATGAGAATTTGGAGGGAGTGGGGGTGAAACAAGGCGGTGGCTGTGAAGAGACCTGGGGCAGAGAGCCTTCAGAGTCCCCCCAAGGGTCCCTGGCATCTGCCGATGGCATCCGTGCTGCCTGGGGAGGAGCCTTAGCTGGGCCTTTAGGACAGAGCCAGCTAGGGGGAACGGCCTTCCTTCACAGCTGGCTTGTTCGGCTCCTCCACCTCTCAGCTGTGTCCCTCTGGGCAAGTCAGTTCACCTTGCTGAGCCTCAGTTTTCTAATCTGCAAAATGGGGTCAAAACCAGCATCTACTATACAGATTTTGTGACGATTTGATAAAAAAAAAAAAAAAAGCCTCTCTCACCCAGAGCTCTGTCCTTTCTGAACTTGTTGGTGTCAGCGGGCTTGCTGGCCCTGGGCCCGCCTTCTGAAGCTGAAGCCCCGCCCCAGGTGCCACGCCCCTCTCCCCGCGCCGCCCCCCTCTCGCCACCCCCTCCCACAACCCCTCTCCCCCACCCCCCTCCCCACGCGACCCCCTCCCCACGAGCCCCCGTCTCCCCATGCCCCCCTCCCCGTGCCGCCCCCCCTCTCCCCACCCCCCCCACACAACCCCTCTCCCCCACCCCCCTCCCCACACACCCCCCTCCCCACGAGCCCCCGTCTCCCCATGCCCCCCTCCCCGTGCCGCCCCCCCTCTCCCCACCACCCCCCACACAACCCCTCTCCCCCACCCCCCTCCCCATGCGACCCCCTCCCCGTGCCGCCCTCCTCTCCCCATGCCCCTCCCCACGTTCCCCCCTCTCCCCACGCGCCCCCCTCTCCCCACCCCCTTCACACGCGCCCCCCTCTCCCCACCCCCTTCACACGCGCCCCCCTCCCTGTGTCGCGCACCCCACACGCCCCCCCACAAGCCCCCGTCTCCCCACGCCCCCCTCCCCACACGCCCCCCTCCCCACACGCCCCCCTTCCCCACCCCCTCCCCACGCGCCCCCCCAACAAGCCCCGTCTCCCCACTCTCCCCCCCCCGCCCCCCGCCCCCCGTCCCCCGTCCCCCCGCGCGGCCCTCCCTAGAGCAGCCCCTCACTGTCTCCCGCTCTGTCTCGCCGGCACAGCGACATCAAGAGGATTGGGGTGCGGCTGCCTGGCCACCAGAAGCGCATTGCCTACAGCCTGCTGGGCCTGAAGGACCAGGTGAACATGGTGGGGGTCCCCATCTGAGCCCTGACGCCCTCGAGAACCATCTGCTGAGAATACTTGAAGAAGAAACGGACTGGCTTCCTTCCGCACTGGGCCACCAGGGACCGTATTTATTTCCAGTTTTTCTTTGTTGACACCATCCTGAGGCCTCTGCTGCGGGGAGGTCTTCGACGATACCTTGGCCTGAGCTGAGGAGATGCTCAGGGATCCTGGGCCGGACCGCCTCTTCGCTGACAGAGGACCGACCAGGCCTCCACTCAGGCGGCAGCTTCGTCGCGTTCCCAGCATCCCCGCCAAGGCCGCGGACCCACAGGTGGGCCATCACCACAGTGACCATCGCCTCACTGACCATCTCCACGCGGGCCATCGCCACGGTGACCATCTCCACGGTGACCGTCACCTTGCTGACCATCACCTCGCTGACCCCCGCCTTCCAGAGGAGGAGCAGGGACCTCTTGCTGAGATGAGGAGGAGCCACACTCAGCGGGCAAGACCCAGCGCGGTCCTTAGCCCCCAGCCCCGTCCTCAGCCCCCACGGGCCAAACTCTTGCTCCCCCGGGGCCCCCGCAGGATGCTTGGTTGTGTGGAGATTTTTAAAAATATATATATATTTTGTACCTTGTGGAGAGGATGTGTGTACAGCGGGGGGCCTGGCTGGGGCTCGGGGCAGACAGCGCCTGCATCGGACATTCCCAGACCCGCTCAGACACCATTTACTACTCTGTCAGTGTTAATGATTTTGTTCTGTTGGGGTTTTTTTTTTTCGAACCTTAATTTATTATTTTTTTATATTTATTGTTAGAAAATGACTTATTTCTGCTCTGGAATAAAGTTGCAGATTGTTCGAACTGAGTCTGGTTTTCAGCCTTCAGAGGAGCAGTGGGGTTGAGAGACTGCGTCTGAGGTAGGGGTGGGCATGCCCCTAGGGTCCAGTGGTGAAGAGTCCTCACCTCCGATGCAGGCTGTGGGTTGGATCCCTGGTCCGGAAACTAAGATCCCACATGCCATGTGGTCGAAAACTGTTTTGCAGATAAAAAAATAAAATTGGGTCTTTAAAAAAATGAAGTGGGGTGGGGAGGGCTCACCCCCACCCTGGAAAGTAAACAGAGCTTCCTATGCAATGCACACGTCATGTAGCCCTGGGAATGCGGTGGGCGGGAGGTGGGCAGGGGACCAGGAGTCAGGCCTCCCATGTCAACAGGCCTTCATCACCATTGATCCCAGGGCTTCTGGAGGGTGGGGGCGGGGGCGATGGGGCAGGGTGTGGGGCCCGATGGGGGAGGGCGGGGGGAGGGCACTTAGCCCAGCCATCAGCCTCCCTCCCACACATCTCCGCAGAGCTGTTGAAATAAATTCTTCATCCATGTCGGGCTCTGAGGTTTACAAAAGCTTTTCACAAGTTTGGGCTTGTTGGTGCCTTAGCACTCCCGAGTTTCGAGTTTCGTGGGCAGCCCCGTTTTACAGAAGAAGAAAACTGAGGCTGGGCCCAGTGAAGGGGCTTGCCCAAGGCCACAGCGAGTTAGAAGTAGAGGCCAGACTTGAAAGCAAGCCTTGCATCCCAATTAGGTGCTTTTCCCACAAAGGGGAGACTTGGGCTCAGAGATGAGCAGTGACTTGCCCCAAGTCACACAGTGGGGAGGAGCAGGGGCCTTGGAGGCACGGCCCTGGTCACACCCCAAGCCTTCTGCACTATACCAGGCCCCTGCCCAGGACACCAGAGGCCATTCTTGGTGGGCCTTAGGAAGGTGTCATACCCCGGGCATCAGAGGCAGGATCAGATGGGCAGAAGTGATCCAGGGCACGGGAGGAAGTCTTCTGGAGGAGGTCGTCCAGAGCTAAGAGCTCAGGCGCAAGTAGGGGTTAACCACTGAAGCAGTGGGAAGGGTGATGCGGGCAGGGTAGATTGTGGAGGTGTGAAACGGATTGTGCAAGCAGTCACAAGCGATTCGGCGTTGTTAGGGCGTGACGCAGAGTGCCAAAGAGATCTCCAGGGAAGGCAGGTCCAGCGCTGAGGGCAACGGGGAGCCCGTGGAGATGCTAAGCAGGGTGAGACATAGTTACTGTGCCCCAAACGGAAGTCAGCGCTAGAGAGGCCCCGACCTCTTGACTCCAGCCTAGAACTATGGGGAGACAGGAGACATTCTGGCAAAGGTGGGAGGCCACTCAGCTTGCCTTGGGGCGTCAAGCTGCCCACCCGGCCCTGGCTCCCTGCCTCCGCGGGGAGCCGGTTCCGGGCCCTGGCCCACTGAGCACCAGTGTCTCCTGCAGGGCTGGGCTGAACTGGGCATGGGAAAGGTGAGGGAGCACAGGGGCCCGCGCCCCAGGCCCCGCACTCCTCAGCGCCGGCCGCCTGGGTGTGCTGAGAGGGGCGGCGGGTCCGGCCCCTTGCCCAGCCTGCCCCGGCTTGCCCCCAGCGTTATGGCTGGGTTATGGCTACTGCCGCTACCGCTGACGAAGCTGTCGGTCCAGCAGGGAGCAGGCCTGCCACAGTGTGGAGGCCTGGCTGAGTCCAGTCTCCAGAGCCACTCAGCCCCCGACGGCCCCGCTGGGGAGCAAGACTGGCTCAGCCTGGGGGGAGGCTGGCTGCATGTGCCCCCCCCCCGCTCAGAGCCCCCGTGGGCATAAGGCCCTCCAAGGGTGCATGAGACTGCGCAGCCTGCCTGTGGGCTGCAGGCTGGAGTCTGTGCTCAAAGGCCAGGGGGCAGCTGTCTGGAGCCTCCAACAGGCCCCATGATCGGCAAGAGGGGGACTTCATCTTGGTTTGTTTTTTTTCCACACAACGTGACATGTGGCATGTGGGATCTCAGTTTCTATCCAGGGATCACACCCACACCTCCTGCAGTAGAAGTCTAGAGCTTTAACCACTGGACCACAAGGAAGGCCCTGGAAACTTAATTTTTTATGTTAAAGCGAAGCTAGTCCTCCCCCTCGAGAGCCTGGAAGTAGTGACAGGACCCTGGCGGCGACAAGCGCATCCGCCCTCCACACACCACTCTCTAACGATATGAGCAAGAGCTCCCTCGAGAGACGACTGATTCCGGGGCAGAGGCAAGGAAAACGGCAGATGAGCCCGGAGCATCTTGGACTGCTAGAGAGTAAGGCAATGCTAAAAAAGCAAACGAAAAAACAGACAGACAGATGGGGTGTGAGCACAGGAGCCAACCGGAAAGAGATCCCAGCGGCCAAACCGAGGCCAGGGTGAGCAACAGGACAAGGGACAGCATCGGACGATAACCCAACACATAAGATAAATATCCATGAGCCCACACTGATGCGGTGATTGAAGAAGCAAATAAATGGGGGAGACTAGACAAAGCTTCCTTACAGAAGAGTTCCCAATAATTCATGTAGGTTTCCCCGCTCTGGGAGGTGGAGCTTAATTCCCCGCTGCTTTGACTGTGGACTGAACTTAGTGAAATCTTCGAAAGACAGGAAATATAAAAAGGTTTTAAAAAAAGAAAAACAATTTTATAGTAGAGAAGCCTGACAAATACTACCATGATCAAGTTAATGGCACCAACGGAGCGAACAGACTCAGAGCAGCAGGAGCGTGTCTCGTGAATCTGATCGGTGTCAGCAAACACACAGAAGTTACTGGGCGCCACCCACTGCTCCAAGTGTTTTGCCCATCAGTTCAGTTCAGTCGCTCAGTTGTGTCCGACTCTTTGCGACCCCATGGACTGCAGCACGCCAGGCCTCCCTGTCCATCACCAACTCCCAGAGCCTACTCAAACTCATGCCCATTGACTCTGTGATGCCATCCAACCATCTCATCCTCTGTCGTCCCCTTCTCCTCCCACCTTCAATCTTTCCCAACATCAGGGTCTTTTCCAACAAGTCAGTTCTTCGCATCAGGTGGACAAATATTGGAGTCTCAGCTTTAGCATCATTCCTTCCAAAGAACACCCAGGACTGATTTCCTTTACAATGGACTGGTTGGATCTCCTTGCAGTCCAAGGGACTCTCAAGAGTCTTCTCCAACACCACAGTTCAAAAGTATCAATTCTTCCGCACTCAGCTTTCTTCAGAGTCCAACTCTCACATCCATACATGACCACTGGAAAAACTGTAGTTTTGACTAGATGGATCTTTGTTGGCAAAGTAATGTCTCTGCTTTTTAATATGCTGTCTAGGTTGATCATAGCTTTTCTTCCAAGGAGCAACCATTTTTTAATTTCATGGCTGCAGTCACTATCTGCAGTGATTTTGGAGCCCAAAAAAATAAAGTCTGTCACTGTTTCCATTGTTTTCCCATCTATTTGCCATGAAGTGATGGGACCAGATGCCATGATCTTAGTTTTCTGAATGTTGAATTTTAAGCCAACTTTTTCACTCTCCTCTTTCACTTTCATCAAGAGGCTAAATTCTTCTTCACTTTCTGCCAAAAGGGTGGTATCATTTGCGTATCTGAGGTTATTGATATTTCTCCCAGAAATCTTGATTCCAGCTTGTGCTTCGTCCAGCCCAGTGTTTCTCATGATGTACTCTGCGTATAAGTTAAATAAGCAGGGTGACAATATACAGCCTTGACGTACTCCTTTCCCAATTTGGAACCAGTCTGTTGTTCCATGTCCAGTTCTGATTGTTGCTTTTTGACCTGCATACAGGTTTCTCAAGAGGCAGGTCAGGTGGTCTGGTATTCCCATCTCTTGAAGAATTTTCCACAGTTTGTTGTGATCCACACAGTCAAAGGCTTTGGTATAGTTAATAAAGCAGAAGTAGATGTTTTTCTGGAACTCTCTTGCTTTTTCCATGATCCAGCGGATGTTGGCAATTTGATCTCTGGTTCCTCTGCCTTTTCTAAAACCAGCTTGAACATCTGGAAGTTCATGGGTCACATACTGTTGAAGCCTGGCTTGGAGAATTTTGAGCATTGCTTTGCTAGCATGTGAGATGAGTGCAATTGTGCAGTAGTTTGAGCATTCTTTGGCATTGCCTTTCTTTGGGATTGGAATGAAAACTGACCTTTTCCAGTCCTGTGGCCACTGCTGAGTTTTCCAAATTTGCTGGCATATTGAGTGCAGCACTTTCACAGCATCATCTTTCAGGATTTGAAACAGCTCCACTGGAATTCCATCACCTCCACTAGCTTTGTTGGGTTGATGCTTCTTGACTTCACATTCCAAGTGATGCCCACTTGACTTCACATTCCAGGATGTCTGGCTCTAGGTGAGTGATCACACCATCATGATTATCTGGGTCGTGAAGATCTTTTTGTACAGTTCTTCTGTGTATTCTTGCCACCTCTTCTTAATATCTTCTGCTTCTGTTAGGTCCAGACCATTTCTATCCTTTATCGAGCCCATCTTTGCATGAAATGTTCCCTTGGTATCTCTAATTTTCTTGAAGAGATCTCTAGTCTTTTCCATTCTATTGTTTTCCTCTCTTTCTTTGCACTGGTCACTGAGGAAGGCTTTCTTATCTCTCCTTGCTATTCTTTGAAATTCTGCATTCAAATGGGTATATCTTTCCTTTTCTCCTTTGCCTTTTGCTTCTCTTCTTTTCACAGCTATTTGTAAGGCCTCCTCAGACAATCATTTTACCTTTTTGCATTTCTTTTCCATGGGGATGGTCTTGATCCCTGCCTCCTGTACAATGTCATGAATCTCCGTCCATTGTTCTTCAGGCACTGTCTATCAGATCTAGGCCCTTAAATCTATTTCTCACTTCCACTGTATAATCATAAAGGATTTGATTTAGTTCATACCTGAATGATCTAATGGTTTTCCCTACTTTCTTCAGTTAAGTCTGAATTTGGCAATAAGGAGTTCGTGATCTGAGCCACAGTCAGCTCCCAGTCTTGTTTTTGCTGCCTGTATAGAGTTTCTCCATCTTTGGCTACAAAAAATATAATCAATCTGATTGTGGTATTGACCATCTGGTGACGTCCCTGTGTAGAGTCTTCTCTTGTGTTGTTGGAAGAGGGCGTTTGCTACGACCAGCGCGTTGTCTTGGCAAAACTGTTAGCCTTTGCCCTGCTTCATTCTGCATTCCAAGGCCGAATTTGCCTGTTACTCCAGGTGTCTCTTGACTTCCTACTTTTGCATTCCAGTCCCCTGTGATGAAAAGGACGTCTTTTTTAGGTGTTAGTTCTAGAGGATCTTGTAGGTCTTCATAGAACCGTTCAACTTGCAATGAGACAATGAGACAGAGCGAAGTTAAAGAACTCATCAGAGCCGTCAGCTCAAGCATAGAAAGAGCAGGACTCGGGCCCAGGTAGTTGGGGCCTTGATAAAATGGTTTTCTATTTGCCACCTTCAACGGCCAAGACAGGACATTCTCCTCGCTCTGCATGATGGGCATCTGCCTAGAGATGCTTGAGAACACTGGGTCTGGGGCAACTGAGGCCACATAACCCGCCCGAGGTCTCCTAATGCCATAGCATTCCACACGCCAGGCGCTCACACTGCAGGGAGGAAGGGAAGGCGGGGGTGGTTTGCAGTTTCTTCCTGCTCTGAGCGAGGCTGGGCACTGGGGTCACAGGGATGAATCAGATCCTTCTCTGCCCTCATGGAGCTCTTAAGCTGAGGCAACAGCAGCAACACAGGGATCCTGGCCTGGAAGGAGAGGAGCTGGGTGTCATGGGACCCAGCCTGGAAGACTCAGGCAGGCTTCTTGGAGGAAGAGGAGCCATCTGGGTTGAAGCCGAGGTCATGTGGGAGTCCCCCGGATGAAGGGCAGAGAGGGGTCCCCGGAAGGGCCTGCCCTTGCCCTTCGCACTGCAGGCCTCTGAGACTGGGGCCTGCGTCTTCCGTTTGACCAGGACAAGCCCTACTCTGGCTCCGATGCCATCCCAGCCTCTGGCTATCATGCCATCAGCAGCCCCAGAACCTTCATCTCTGGCCTCAGTCGTCTCAGCTGGGAAGTGGGCCTGCAGCCCACTGCCTTCCCTGGGCTCTGGGCCTTGGCACCCTTTGATGCACCCAGCAAAGCCCTGAAGGAGGCCAAGGCAGCAATTATGAGGGTGCTGGGTGGGAAGCTGCCCTCTTTCCCTGCTGCTCTCAGTCTGAGTGGCAAGTCAAAACAGTATCACCAGGCACTGGCCTTGTATTTTCTAATTAATTAGTAACCCATAGAGGAATGCCCCACCACTCCCAACTCTCGCTGCAGCCCCGGGGCTGAGGACGGGGCTTGGTGCACGGCAGATGCTGCGAGAACAGAGGCTGGGCGCTCACGGTGTGTGAAGTGCTCGCAGTCTCAGCTCTGGCCTTCTCTGTCTTTGTCCATGATCAGCATGCCTCCATCTCCCCCTCCTCAGAGCAGTGGCCAGCACAGTAGGCCCTCAGGAAACATCTGCTCAATAAACGAAGGACGAGGAAGACAGCGGCCAGGCTTCGGGGACCTGGGGGCCCAGTGGGTCCGCGTGTGTTAGCTGCTCAGTCCTGTCTGACTCTGCGACACCATAGGCTTCTCAGCCCATGGGGTTCTCCAGGCAAGAGTGCTGGAGTGGGCTGCCATTCCCCTCCCCAGGGGATCTTCCCAACCGTGGGATCGAACCTGGGCCTTCTGCATTTCAAGCAGATTCTCTACCGTTTGAGCCACCAGCGAAGTTAGGGGAGCCGTATGTAGCCAGACTATTCAATATCCCTCAACGTGGCTTGTGTCTGGGAGACATGCTATGCAGACGGCCCCAGCTCCTGCAGGCTGCCCAGAACCATGCTGGCAGGAAAGGAGAAGCGATCGAGCATTTCTGAGCACCTACTATGTGCCAGTCAGCATGCCAAGCCCGAGACCCATGTTGTCTTACTGAAGGATCACAATGACCCTGCAAAGTATGGATTATCCCCATTTTCCAGATGGGGACACTGAGGCTCAGTGAGGTTATGATATCAGACCAAGAGCCCACAGCCAGGAGGTGACAGAAAGGATATAAGACAAGGGCCATCTCGTCCCACTGCCTGCTGCTGAGTGACATCTGGGGAGGTTGTGGGGGGGTCCTAGGAAGCGGGAAGCCTCTTGACTGGGAAAGGAAGAGGGGCTCTGGTGGGTCATCTCTTGATGACCTTGCTGTAGGACCCGGACATGTCCTTCAAGGGCTCTGGCTCTTGGTCTGTCTACTTGTCATGGGGAGGGCCTGGGGAAATCCTGGGGGCTCCTGCCGCCCACCACAGGTTGCCCCCTACTCCTGGTACCCGCTCCCATGCAGCTCCAGGCGGCGGGCCCCACTCCAGCCCCTCGGCATCTGGCTTGCCAATGGGAACCTCGTCAGCTCTTCTCTGTTGGCAGGGCCGGGGTTTCTGGGAAGCCACGGCCGCGTCCCCTGCCGGGGGCCCTGTTTCAGCAGCCTCATCACATTCCCCGGCGGCCTCGGGAGTCTGGACGGTCGGATACAGTTTCCACTCTGGTCTGGCAGCCAGGCAGCTGCGTGACCAAGTCCCCTGCTGGGTGGAGGGTCCCTCCCCGGGGACCAGGCCTCAGGGGCCAGGTAGCCCAGTAGACCCCAGGTGGTTACAGCCAAATCTGCGAAGGTATCCACTGGGCCTCTCCGCAGACCCACAGACTCCCAGACCCCCAGCCTGTCCTTAGGGCTCACCCGAGCCCTCCCTGCCGCTGCACGGACCTCCCTTGTTTACGCCTGTGGAAACTGCACTCACTGCTCCAGGCCAGCTTGAGCTCGCCAGCCTCTCAGGGACCTCCAGAACCAACGGATTTGGCAAAACTCAGCCCCACTCTCCCGTGCGGTTTCGGCACACGGACCACAGCGGGGCTGGAGTGGCATTCAGAGGCGGGGCCCTCCGCCCGGTCCCCCCGGCAGCCCCAGTCCCTTCATTTCGTCAAGACCCCCGTGAACTAGGACTGCTTCCATCTACCCCGTGGGTGGGGGGGGCTGCGAACCCCACTTGTCCAGGACCCGGTTAGCTCACGTGTCCCGTATAATTAGCATCTACCCCGTGGTGGGGGGGGGGCTGCGAACCCCATTTGGCCAGGACCCGGTTAGCTCACGTGTCCTGTATAATTAGCAAAGCGCCCCTTTCCACTCTGTGTCCCCACCTGGATGATCCCTCAGTTGGTCACCCCACCATGAGGCGCACAGAAGAGAACTGTGTGCTCGGCCGTGTCTGACTCTTTGCGACCCCTGGGCCGTATTCCGCCAGGCTCCTCTGTCCATGCGATTTTTCAGGCAAGACGACGAGTGGATCGCCACCCTCCTCCAGGGCATCTCCCCAACCGAGACTGAGCCCTCGTCTCTTACATCTCCTGCGCTGGCAGCGGATTCTTTGCCACAGCCACTCGGGAAGGGAAAGCTTTGCCCAAAGCCCAAGGGCCAGAAGGTGCAGAGTCAGAGCGGGAATCCGGCATCTTGCCCCGAGCCCTGCTGCCCAGGGCAGGGGGTCCGAGTGACTGAGACTAGGCTTCCGCCGGGGCCCACTCTGTGCCACCTGCTGCCTGGAACTTTCCCCAAGACTCTTGGCACTACCCACCAGCTTCCTCTGAGCTTTCAGCTCAGCCACCACCCGACTTAAAGGTATCCCTGACCCCCGACCCCCACCATCTCTCCTTCACGCGCTTTTGACTCTTTGCAGTCACAGGCTCACATAATGTGATGATTATCTGTTGCAGACACACCTTCCTGCCTGGCAGCCAGTTCCATGAGGCCTGACACCTGGAGGTTGCCCCTCCACTTTTTGCAAGTCGAGATCAATGACTGGATCTTGGTGCCAGGGAAAGCGTGGGCGGCGAGAGGATCCAGGTGGTCCCCTGGCAGACCCCACGCATCACAGCTCATGGCAAAAAGAATATTCAGAAGTCCAACCTGCTATGACCCAGAGAAAGAGCAATTTCATTCCGGAGTGGGTCAGGGAAGGCTTCCTGGAGGAGGCAGTTTCTAAGCTGACTTGAAGGATGAGGTGATAGGGGAAGAATGAGGACATTAGCTCAGAAGCCGAAGGAAGGCCAGTGCGGCAGAGTCTGACCGAGACCTCTGCTGCCGTTCCCAGGATGGGCGCCAAGGAGCAGCTCAGTGGGTCTTAACTTGTGGGTGGGGGGATGGGCAAGAAAAATGTCAACTTTAATTTTTTTCAGGGTTCTGCTACCCTCGTGTGAAAACAAAAAAATCAGCTAAGCATCGACTCTTAAAAAGAGAAAATTCAAATTTTTTTTTTTGCCTGCCATTTGTGAGACCAGAGCCGTGGCGGCCTGCCTGGCCCTGCAGGGCCTGCTCTCAGAACAGGACTGAGCTGCAGGTGCCCTGGCCCCCCCATCCCTGGCCATCTGTCTGGGAAGGCCCATTGTGGGGGCTCTGACATCACAGCGGGGGGCAGCGTGATGTCACAGGCCCCATTGTGGAGGCTGAGGCGCCCCCTCCAGAGGCCGCCGCCCAATCCTATTAAGCACAGGCTCCGGACAAAGGCAGGCGCTTTGTGTTCTACCCCGTCTGAAGCGAGTCCCGGCGCGGAGGGCGGTGCGGAGAGGGGCTGTGCATTCCAGAGGCCGCCGCCCCCCCCCCCCCCCCGCCCCCCCCCCCGCCCCCGCGGGCCCCGGGTCAGGCGGGAGGCCCTGCTGCCCCCGCCCCCCCACCCCGGGCCCAGCCCTGCTCATTGGACTCCCAGCAAGTGGGACAGCAGAGATAAAAAGGGCCAAGGTCCCATACCTCCTGCCCCAGACCCAAGGCCACCACCTGTGATGAGAAGCCAGAGACAGAAGCTCCTGAACGCCCCATGGGACAGGCAGCCTCGAGACAGGGGGAGAGGCCAGGGCGGGGAGAGGGGGCAGGGGTGGCTGGAGTCAGAGGGGAAAGCGCCGGGAGCACTGACCTGGGAAGCTGGCCTCAGCCACAGGTGGGGACCGGCCGAGACAGGGCAGGACTGGCCACCCAGCAGCGTCAGTGAGCAGCTCTGAGCACCTACTGAGCGCACCCTGGCCTGGGCCTTGGACTGCTCATCTGATCCCTGAAACCCTGGGCCGTGGTGCCCAGTGCCAACTGCAGGCCTGGCCGCTTCCGACAGGGACTCAGGGGTCCCTCGGGGAAGGGGGCGGGCCTCCTGAGGCTCAAGCTCTGGGTTTGCAGTTCCTCCTCTGCCACTGACGTGCAGGCTCCCCCCTCACTGAGCCTCCCTTTACACAGCCATGAAGTGGAACATTTACTGGAAGGGCTACTGCTGAAGCTGAAGCTCCAATATTTGGCCACCTGATGCAAAGACCTGATTCGTTGGAAAAGACCCTGATGTTGGGAAAGATTGAGGGCAGAAGGAGAAGGGGACGACAGAGGATGAGATGGTTGGATGGCATCACTGACTAGATGGACATGAATTTGGCTAAACGCCGGGAGATGGTGAAGGACAGGGAGGCCTGGCGTGCTGCAGTCCATGGGGCCGCAGAGAGTCGGACACGACTGGGCGACTGAACAGCAGTCGTGAACTGGGACTCAGTGTCCCTCACAGGGCGGTCCTGACGGCTGGACAAGACAGTGTGAGCGCCCAGGACGCTGCTCCAGGTGGGGAGGGGCAGGGACTGCTCTGGTCCTGGCCCCCCAGCCCCACCGCCATCTCTCCTGGGGTTTCAATCTTCCCCAGCTGGCATCTGCATCCTTTGAAGGACCTGTCTGGGGACACCTAGGTGGGGGAGGGACAGCCCCTCCAGGAGAGGTCTGCGCTCCGCCCTGGTGCCTCCTAGTGGGTCTCTCCATCCTTGGCAGAGTGCCCGGGTATGCAAGGAGGCCAGGGGTAGCTTGGTTTCGGACAACAAAGTCCTCTTTCTCCCCAGCCTGAGGAATGCCTGGCGCCTCTCCCGCCCCCGCCCCATCCGTATCTGTTACCCAGACTCAGTGCTCGCTTCGCGGGGCCCAGGCTGGGCATGGGCTCCGCCCTGAGCCTCTGGGGCAGCGAGGACCCTCTGTGCTATGGACGTGGCGTCCCTGCCCCTGAGCAGCCTCCCCTGCCTGCCATCTCTCTTTCTCACACACACACCCACCCACCCACACACACACACACACACACACACGGTCCCCCAGAATAGCCCAGCCCTGGGCTCGCAGGCCTGAGCCCCATTCAGAACCTATGGCCGGTCCAGCCTGGGCCGTGGACGTCTGCAGCAGCCTGGGCAGGAAGACGAGCCCGAGGGTGAGCGCCGCCTCACCCTGTCGTTCCTGTGACTTTGTACTTGATGATGTTTTTAAAAATACCCTAACTTGGCAAAGCAGGAAGTCACAGCCCCACTCACGCTTGCCCCCTTTCTCTGAATCGGTGTGGGCATGTGAGGTCCCAAGGTCTGAGCTCCTGACTGTTCAAGCCTCTCATGTCTACCAAGGAGGACGCAGAGGCCCAGAATGGGCGAGAGGTTCCGAGGCCTCGGAGCCTGGTCGGGCTGGACCCGCGGGGAGGATGGGCCGGTGAGGCCACGCGAGCTCTGATGGGAGCTCAGTCTGAGCCCAGACAAGGGCAGGAGGAGGGCTGACTCCCCTCTGTCCAGATGGGGACGCTGAGGCGCGGCGAGGAGCCCCCCCCCCCCCCCCGAGGCTCCCAGTGGGGAGCAGTGAGAGTGCACACTCTGGCCCTGGTCCCGGGGTGGGAGGGGCGGCCAGAGGTGCCGAGCCCCGGGTGCCCTCCCTGCCCACCGCAGCGCCCAGGACGGCCCGAGGACTCAGCAAGGGCAGGCCTGATGGGGCGGCGGGGAGGGGCCTTCAGATCCAGGCTGCTGCCCTGGTCTTGACCCCCGTGGCAGGGCTGCCCTCTTGCCATAGCCCTGGGCAGATTCTGCCCAGACACCTCAGGAATGTGTGGGGAACAGGGCTGGGGAAGATGAGGCCTGGGGACCAGGGCGGGCAGAACACGGGAGCTGCGTGTCTGGACGCTCCCTGCGCCCTGGGGCTGGACCGTGGCCGGCAGAGGGGGCCCCAAGGGCACGCAGTCATCCCTGAGTGCCGTGTGACCCTCGGGGTGTGGCTACTCGTCTCTGGTTTCCCGGGCTGCAAAGCGGATCCCAGCAGCAGGGGATTAAGGCCTCGGAGCCTGCTGACGGCATGAGGTTGGGACTTCTGGCAGGAGGGGAGACAGAGGTGGGGGCAGCCCAATGTGGGCTCTGCTCCCTGCCTCCCACCGCAGCCTCAGGAATCGCCTTAATTACAGCGTCAGCCTCCCTGCGCTTCCTGCCATAAACCCAGGAATCTAAATTAGAAGGCAGCAGGCCTGCTCCCCCTTCTCTCCGACCCCCCAAGTCTGCCGGGAAGTTCTCCTGGAGACAGGCCACCAGCGGGGGGCTACCGACAGAGGTGCCCAGGGCTTAGACTGGGGTGGGGGCCCGCGGGAGGGAGGCCGTCCCCAGAATCCCTGCGCCTGTCCCTGCGAGTGCCTGCTGTGTGCCAGGCACGGGGCTGAATGAGCACGTTTCCTCCTCCTGGCGGTCGTGTTAGGCAGACACCAAGGTCCTTTGTACAGAGGGAGAAACTGAGGCACACGTTCAAGGCCAACTGGGGTGTTGGAGGCTCAGCTGGCTGCACTCAGGGCCCCAGGTCCCAGGCGGGGGTTGGCCCTTCTGCAGAAGGCGGCGTCCATCCTGGGCCGGGCCTACCCAGAGCCTGCTCCCTGGCAGCTGCAGCGGGAGGGTGCTGGGTGGGGGTCGGGGAGCCTCTGGGCAGCTACCAGGCAGGGCCGGAGCGATGCCTCCAGCCAGACCAGGTCACCCAGCGCTGGGGCTGGGCCCTCAGATTAGGGGTGAAGCCCAGCCAGAGACCAGGGTGAGTGCATGTGTGTGTGTGTGTTTGGGGGGGGGGGGGTTTGTGTCTGTGTGTGACAGTGAGTGTGTGTGCACGTGTGTGGTGGGGAAGTGAGGTCATCTGGGCAGAAGGGAGCTGAGCCTGTCCAAACCACTGGAGCCTCTGGGGAGGAGAGACAGACGTTTGGGGGGAGGTGGAGGGTGGAGGGTGCTGAGGGCGGGGAGGAGACCAAGGCAGAAAGGGAGAGAAAGGATGGACGGAGCCAGAGGGCTGGGGTGGGGGGTGGGCGGGAGGCGGACAGACGGACAGGACGGACGGGACCCTGGAGGGGTCGGGATGGTGCGGGGGAGACGAACCATGCCCAGGGAGAGGGCGAATCTGAGAAAGAGGGAGCTGAGGCTGGAGGCGGGAGGGGGGGTATCCCAGAGGGAAGGAGGCCGCCGTCCAGGCAGCTTCTGCCCGTGCGCCCCTGAGTAGGGGCCCAGCGAGGACCCCTTACGTCTGCTTTCGGTCGGGGGTCTAAGCTCACTCCTTGCCTGCATGTTGCTCGGTGTGGTCCACCTAAATGGGCAAGACCAGAGGCCGGGCGGTCAGGGGGTGGCCCCAGGGTGACCCCAAGAGCACGGGGACGAGCAGGGGAGGCGGGAGGGCAGGAGGGGCCGCTCAGAAGCAGGAGCGGCACAGAGGCTGCTCGGGAGGCGGGTGCAGAGCTGGGTCCGTCCCAGAGCCTGGCAGGGCGAGGCAGGGACCAGGCAGCCGCTTCTCAGCAGCCACAGCTCCGTCCTGCTGTGACCTCTCATCACCCAGCTCTCAATGCGGCTTACTGGGCGCCGCGGGCCCGGTGGCCCAGCGGACTGCTCCCTGCGCTCGCCCTGACCCCGCGGCTCTCAGGCAGGATGATTTTCCCCTATGGGGCATCTGACAGCGTCTGAAGACATGCTTGGTCGTACAGCCGGGGTGCGTGTGTGTGTTGCTGGTGTCTCGTGGTAAAGGCCAGCGATGCTAACGATCCTACAGGACGCCTCACGTAAGCGAGAAGAAGCTGAACGGCTGTGAAGACCTGCAAGGCGTTCTAGAACTAACACCCCCAAAAGATGTCCTTCTCATCATAGAGGACTGGAATGCAAAAGTAGGAAGTGAAGAGATACCTGGAGTAACACAGATTCGGCCTCGGAGTACAGAATGAAGCAGGGCAAAGGCTAACAGTTTTGCCAAGAGAACGCACTGGTCATGGCAAACACCCTCTTCCAGCAACACAAGAGAAGACTCTACACACAGCCATCACCAGATGGTCAACACCACAATCAGATTGATTATATTCTTTGCAGGCAAAGATGGAGAAGCTCTATACAATCAGCAAAAACAAGACCAAGAGCTGACTGTGGCTGAGGTCATGAACTCCTTATTGTCAAATCCAGACTTAAATTGAAGAAAGTAGGGAAAACCACTAGACCATTCAGGGAGGACCTAAATCAAATCCCTTACGATTATACAGTGGAAGTGAGAAATAGATTTAAGGGCCTAGATCTGATAGAGTGCCTGATGAACTATGGAATGAGGTTCGTGACATTGTACAGGAGACAGGGATCAAGACCATCCCCATGGAAAAGAAATGCAAAAAGGCAAAATGATTGTCTGAGGAGGCCTTACAAATAGCTGTGAAAAGAAGAGAAGTGAAAGGCAAAGAAGAAAAGGAAAGATATACCCATCTGAATGCAGAATTCCGAAGAATAGCAAGGAGAGATAAAGCCTTCCTCAGTGATCAATGCAAAGAAAGAGGAAAACAACAGAAAGGGAAAGACTAGAGATCTCTTCAAGAAAATTAGAGATACCAAGGGAACATTTCATGCAAAGTTGGGCTCGATAAAGGATAGAAATGGTCTGGACCTAACAGAAGCAGAAGATATTAAGAAGAGGTGGCAAGAATACACAGAAGAACTGTACAAAAAAGATCTTCACGACCAAGATAATCACGATGGTGTGATCACTCACCTAGAGCCAGACATCCTGGAATGTGAAGTCAAGTGGGCCTTAGAAAGCATCAATCCAGACAAAGCTAGTGGAGGTGATGGAACTCCAGTGGAGCTATTTTAAATCCTGAAAGATGATGCTGTGAAAGTGCTGCACTCAATATGCCAGCAAATTTGGAAAACTCAGCAGTGGCCACAGGACTGGAAAAGGTCAGTTTTCATTCCAATCCCAAAGAAAGGCAATGCCAAAGAATGCTCAAACTACTGCACAATTGCACTCATCTCACATGCTAGCAAAGCAATGCTCAAAATTCTCCAAGCCAGGCTTCAACAGTACGTGAACCATGAAGATGTTCAAGCTGGTTTTAGAAAAGGCAGAGGAACCAGAGATCAAATTGCCAACATCCGCTGGATCATGGAAAAAGCAAGAGAGTTCCAGAAAAACATCTATTTCTGCTTTATTGACTATACTAAAGCCTTTGACTGTGTGGATCACAATAAACTGTGGAAAATTCTTCAAGAGATGGGAATACCAGACCACCTAACCTGCCTCTTGAGAAATCTGTATGCAGGCCAGGAAGCAACAGTTAGAACTGGACATGGAACAACAGACTGGTTCCAAATAGGAAAAGCGGTACGTCAAGGCTGTATATTGTCACCCTGCTTATTTGACTTATATGCAGAGTACATCATGAGAAATGCTAGACTGGATGAAGCACAAGCTGGAATCAAGATTTCTGGGAGAAATATCAATAGCCTCAGATATGCAGATGACACCACCCTTATGGCAGAAAGTGAAGAGGAACTAAAAAGCCTCTTGATGAAAGTGAAAGAGGAGAGTGAAAAAGTTGGCTTAAAACTCAACATTCAGAAAACTAAGATCATGGCATCTGGTCCCATCACTTCATGGCAAATAGATGGGGAAACAGGGGAAACAGTGTCAGACTTTATTTTGGGGGGCTCCAAAATCACTGCAGATGGTGACTGCAGCCATGAAATTAAAAGATGCTTGCTCCTTGGGAGAAAAGCTATGATCAACCTAGACAGCATATTAAAAAGCAGAGACATTACTTTGCCAACAAAGATCCGTCTAGTCAAGGCTGTGGTTTTTCCAGTGGTCATGTATGGATGCGAGAGTTGGACTATAAAGAAAGCTGAGCGCTGAAGAATTGATGCTTTTGAACTGTGGTGTTGGAGCAGACTCTTGAGAGTCCCTTGGACTGCAAGGAGATCCAACCAGTCCATCTTAAAGGAAATCAGTCCTGAATATTCATGGGAAGGACTGATAGTCAAGCTGAGTTTGGTCACCTGATGTGAAGAACTGACCCATTTGAAAAGACCTTGATGCTGGGAAAGATTGAAGGCATTAGGAGAAGGGGGCAACAGAGGATGAGATGGTTGGATGACATCACCAACTCAATGGGCATGAGTTTGAGCAATTCCGGGAGCTGGTGGTGGACAGGGAGGCCTGGCATGCTGCAGTCCATGGGGTCGCAAAGAGCCGGGCCTGCCTGAGTGACTGACCTGCCCCAGCGTATCCGCCCCTTTCTGTTCTCAGCTGTGCCATCTTAGTTTGCGCCTCAGGGCCTTTGAGCTGCCTTGCACTTGCCGTACTCGGAATTCACTCTCCCCAGATCATCACATAGCTGCTTGCTTTCTTATCCGTCCAGAGCCAGCTCACTCATTCTCTTCTTCGAGTGGCTGACGCCCCCACACCCTCCCGCACTGTGCGCTGTAAGCCTCTTGAGTATTTCCCTTCCAGCGTTTACCCCAGATCGTGGGGACCCTGTTTGCTTACTCAGCCCTTATTCATAGTTCGTTTGCCCTCTTCTCGGCTGTGAGCTCCATGAAGGCTGGGGACTCTGGCTCCCAGCGGGGCCCAGGCTCTGAACACCGGGTGATAAGATTCAGGACTCCACTAGAACTGCAGGGGCTGTTTTGAGAGCTTTGCGTAGCTCAGTCCTAGGAGGTAGGCAACACTGCAATGCCCAATTCAGACGAGGAAACAAGGCTCAGGGACACCCGGCGACTTGGCCAGAGGAACGCAGCCAGCTGGTGCCTGAGCCGGGGTGGGAACCCGGCAGGCTGGCTTCCGAGGCCAGCCCGAGCCGCGCCGCGCTGCGGCCTCTCTGCAGCCTCAGTGGCGGGGTGACCTGCTCACCAGGACGCTTGCCTGTCTCTCCCTGAGAGAGCCTCCCCCCGCCGTCCGCTTGCCCCCCGCGTTTGGGAAGCTGCTGTCAGTGGAGCGGAGGTTTTGACAAGGAGGCAGTCAGGGTGCCTTTGTCTCCCAGTCAGCAGGGAGAAACGGCTCCTCTGGTCAGCTCCTGACAGTGGGGAGGCTTGGGGAGCCAGAGCAGAGGGCTCCACCCGTGGGGCTCGCCCACCGCAGTCACCACACTGGGGGCATGTGCATTGCCCTGGGTCCCTGTCAACTCTGCCAGGCGCTCCTGGGCCCGGAGAGGAGGGGTCCCCCTGTCTGCCTGGCAGGGCAGGGGGCAGAGCGCAGGCTGAGTAGGGACGTTGTGCACAAGCTCTCCACGGGGGCCTTCCTGCCCAGCTGGCAGTCTCTAAGGAAGAGCCGCAACCACGAGGGGCCGCCATGGCAGGGGAGGAGGAAGCCCCCTGCAGCAGGCTGGGGCGCCCGGTGTGCGGGCAGGGTGGGGAGAGGAACTTGGGAGGCTTGCCGCCCGGATTCTGGCAGGAAGCCCTCCGGGCCGAGCCCGCCGCCCGGCCCTTCTCCGTACTCCTGGGCCCCGTCTGCCTGGCTCTGGCGCCTCCTGATCTCCAGCAGCCGTGCTGTCCCGCCTGTTTCGCCCACGCCGCTTTCCCCGGTCCCGACCCGCCGCCAGCATCTGTGGTGCCGATCGAGCGACACCCTGGACCTGCGCTCTGCCACTGGCGCTGTGCTCGGCTGTGTCCAAAACTTTGCGGCCCCATGGACTGCGGCCCGCCAGGCTCCTCTGTCCATGGGATTTCCCAGGCAAGAATGCTGGCGTGGGCTGCCATGCCCGCCTCCAGGGCATCTTCCCGACCCAGGGACCAAACCCACGTCTCTTAGGTCTCTGCATGGCAGGCCGGCTCTCTGCCGCTGCGCCCCCTGGGAAGCTCACTCCTTCGCTCTCGCGTTCTTTTCTTGTGGGCTGGTTAGATCGTGGCTGCTAATCCCACAGGGCTGCGTTCATATTGTGCTTCATCACTGACTAGCTGTGTGATCTTGGGAAAGTCTCACCATCTTTCTGAGCCCCCAGTTTTGCAACAGTGAAAGGAGGGACGATAAACAGGGATTTAGAGGTTTCACTGGGGTGAGGCACAGTGTTGAGTGTAACGCCAGGCTTGTGGTAAGTGGTGCAGCCTCGGGAGCTTTTTTTAAATCTTTGCAAAACCTCTCCTGGGGCTTCCAGGGGCACATAGACTCCTAATAGCATCGCCCAACCCAATAAGACACGATTCTGAAGGCCTCCTGAAGGGAAGCAGGCAGCGGGCCCCGGGTTCTTGTCCGGACTCTGCATCGGGTTGCTGTGTGACCTGGGGTGTGCCATCACCCTCTCTGGGCCCCAGGTTCCCCGTCTGAACCCAGTGACTTGGACGACCTTAAGCAACAGACCTTTCTCCATCTCAGCTGTTATCGGTAAAACGGAGGAGTATCAGTACCTACCTACAGGAACGCTGAGAGGCACCAGTGAATTAATGTACGTTAAGTACTTAGAACAGGTCTGATACGGTAGTTAGTGCTTCACAGATGTTAGCCGTTATTAGCTAACCTTGTCTCTGAGGATCTTTTAAAAATCTGAGATATAATTTGCGTACTATAAAGTTCACCATTTAAAAATATACGATTTGTTGTTTTTAGCATATTCACAAGGCTGTGCAGCCATCGACGCTGTAATTCCAGGACACGCTCATCGCCCCCAAATGAGACTTCGTGCCTGTCAGCCTCGCTCATCCTGCACCCCTGGCAACCACTAATCCATCTTCCTTGTTATTGTTTAAATTTTTAATTAAAGTATAGTTGATATACAACATTATGTAATATGGGTATATAATATAATGATTCACAATTTTTAAACTCCATTTATAGTTACTATAAAATATTGGTTACATTCCCTGTGTTATACAACGTATCTTTATAGTTTATTTTACACGTAATAGTGGGTATCATTCACTCCCCTGTTCCTAAATTGCACCCCCCAACTGGTAACCGCTAGCTTTTTCTCTGCATCTATGAGGCTTTCTTTTCTGTTATATTCACTAGGCTTTTTTTTTTAGGCTGAGCCGCACAGCATATGGAATCTTAGTTCTCCAGCCAGGGGTCAAGCCCCTGCCAGCCATTGGGAGCATGAAGTCTTAGCCCCTGGACTGCCAGGAAGTCCCTGTTGTATGTTCCAGGCTCCACACATAGGTGGCTCCACACAGTATTTGTCCCTCTCTGTCTGACTTGTTTCATTTAGCATAATATCCTCCAAGGGGCTTCCCTGGTGGCTGAGTGGTGGAGAGACCACCCGCCCCCGCAGGAGACCAGGGTTCCATCCCTGAGTCAGGAAGACCCCCTGGAGAAGGAGATGGCAACCCACTCTGGGATTCTTGCCTGAAAAATCCTGCGGACAGAGGAGCCTCGCAGGCTGCGGTCCATGGGGTCACGAGAGTCGGACATGACTTAGTGACTAAACCAACCCCAGCAAACGTCCAAGTCCATCCAGTCGTTGCAAATTGCTCTCTGTTTTACGGCTGAGCAGTGTCCCCCTGCACACCTCTACACCACATCTTCTTGAACACACTCGTCTGTTGATGGGCATTAGGTTGCTTCCAAATCTTGGCAACGGTATTGTGAAGAACGCTGTAATGGACACTGGGATGCACATATCGTCACAAATCAGTGGTTTAATTTTTTTCTTTCTTTCTTTTTTTTTTTTTCTGTTTACAGGTTTATTCAACATGAAACAACCCCTTTCAACTTTACTGAGGTGGCTGACCACGTCCACGACCAAATCCGCCTCTAAACTGGAATTCAGTTGCTGACCCAGCTCCGGCCTCAGCTTTCTTGTCGGCACCAGGGGGCACGGCGCTTCGTCTGTAGGTGTCTCTGTCGGCTTCCCCTCGTGTGAGTCTTGCAGGTCGTTCTCCCCCAGACCTTTGGGCCGTGGCCGGCCAGTCTCAGGACGGCTGCGGCGCAGGGTGGCGGGCACGATCTCAGGGGGCAGGTGGAGGTAACCACGGAGATACTGGATGCCCTCGCTGGTGAGGCACCAGCAGAAATGTCTCCAGGCAGACTGTTCCTTCACGTAGCCTCGTGCCCTGGGAGACTGCCCGGCTTCCATGGCGTGGAGATTGGGCACATTCTTGTCTGCCAGCTCCAGGTGCTTGGGCATGTGGACATCCTTCTTGGTCACCATCACCCCCTCCTTAAAAAGGAGTTCATAAATGGCAATCCGGTTCTTCTTGGGCATCAGCATCGTGATGGTCGCTGTGTCCTGGGTTGGCGCTGGATGTATGCCTAGGAATCAAATTGCTGGATCATCTGAGAATTCTATTTTTAGCATTTTGAGAACCTCCCTGCCATTCTCCACATTGGCTGACCAGTTCACGTTCCGACCAACCACGTGTGAGGCTCCCTTTCTCCACACTCTCGCCAGCATTGGTTCCTGTGCTCTGTTTGAGGATCATCATCCTGAAAGAACTGAGGTGATACCTCACTGTGGTTTCGATGCTCATTTCCCCACTGATGAGCATCTCTTCACATGGAGTTGGCCATTTGCACTTCCTCTTTGGAAGAACATCTATTTAGTTCTGTCTAAATCAGGCTAAATCGGTCCCGTCACTTCATGGGAAATAGATGGGGAAACAGTGGAAACAGTGTCAGACTTTATTTTTTGGGCTCCAAAATCACTGCAGATGGTGATTGCAGCCATGAAATTAAAAGATGCTTACTCCTTGGAAGAAAAGTTATGACCAACCTAGATAGCATGTTAAAAAGCAGAGACATTACTTTGCTGACTAAGGTCCATCTAGTCTAGGCTATAGTTTTTCCTGTGGTCATGTGTGGATGTGAGAGTTGGACTGTGAAGAAGGCTGAGCACCGAAGAATGGATGCGTTTGAGCTGTGGTGTTGAAGACTCTTGAGAGTCCCTTGGACTGTAAATAGATCCAGCCAGTCCATTCTGAAGGAGATCAGCCCTGGGATTTCTTTGGAAGGAATGATGCTAAAGCTGAAGCTCCAGTACTTTGGACACCTCATGTGAAGTGTTGACTCATTGGAAAAGACTCTGATGCTGGGAGGGATTGGGGGCAGGAGGAGAAGGGGACGACAGAGGATGAGATGGCTGGATAGCATCACTGACTCGATGGACGTGAGTCTGAGTGAACTCCGGGAGTTGGTGATGGACAGGGAGGCCTGGCATGCTGCGATTCATGGGGTCGCAAAGAGTCGGACACGACTGAGCGACTGAACGGAACTGAAATCAGGCTTCTCTTTTTTTGATGTTGAGCTGTATGAGCTGTTTATACATTTTGGATATTAATCTTTATCTGTCATATCATTTTCAAATATTTTCTCCCATTCAGTAAGTTGAAGTGTTCGTTTTATTGAGGTTCACAAAAGCCTGCTCTGCAGAAGTTTCTACGTTTTGTTGATGTCCAGTCTCTCAGTTGTGTCTGACTCCTTGTGGCCTCATGGACTGCAGCGCATCAGGCTTCTCTGTCCCTCACTATCTCCTGGAGTCTGCTCGAACTCATGTTCGTTGAGTCAGTGATGCCATCCAGCCGTCTCACCCTCTGTCACTCCCTTCTCTTCCTGCCCTCAATCTTTCCCAGCATGAGGGTCTTTTCCAAAGTCAGCTCTTCACATCAGGTGGCCAAACTCCTGGAGCTTCACCTTCAGCATCAGTGCTTCCAATGAATATTCAGGACTGATCTCCTTTAGGATGGACTGGTTGGATCTCCTTGCGGTCCAAGGGACTCTGAAGAGTCTTCCCCAACACACAGTTCAAAAGCATCAGTTCTTTGGCGCTCAGCTTTCTTTACAGTCCAACTCTCACATCCATATGTGACTATTGGAAAAATCATACCTTTGACTAGGCGGATCTTTGTTGACAAAGTAATGTCTTTGCTTTTTAATATGCTGTCTAGGTTGGTCATTGCTTTTCTTCCAAGGACCAAGAGTCTTCTAATTTCCTGGTGGTCCGCAGTGATTTTGGAGCCAAAGAAAATAAAGTCTTCCACTGTTTCCATTTTCTCCCTATCTATCTTTTATAGATTTAGTTAGGTCCCATTTGGGTTTCCAGGTGGCACTGGTGGTGAAGAACCCACCTGCCAGTGCAGGTTAGACACAAGAGACTCAAGCTCCATCCCTGGGTCGGGAAGATCCCCTGGAGGAGGGCACGGCAACCCACTCCTGTGTTCTTGCCTGGAGAGTCCCGTGGACAGAGGAGCCTGGTGGTCTGTGGTTCATAGGGTCATAAAGAGTCGAACATGACTGAAGCGACTTAGCATGTAGGTCCCATTTGTTTATTTTTGCTGATATTTCCCTTGCTTTAGGGAAACAGAGCCAAAGGAAAATATTGCTGGCATCTATGCACCACTTCTCTGGTGGCTCAGACAGTGAAGAATCCGCTTGGATGCGGAAGACCTGGGTTCGATCCCTGGGTTGGGAAGGTCCCCTGGAGGAGGGCATGGCAACCCACTCCAGTGTTCTTGCCTGGAGAACTCAGGGACACTGGAGCCTGGCGGGCTGCAGTCCATGGGGTCGCACAGAGTCGGACACGGCTGAGCGACTAAGCGCTGCATAAACTGCTTTCCATCTCCACGCCTCTCCCTATTTGCGACGTTTCATAAAAGACGGGAACGACAGTTTTGCATCTTCCATTTGACGTAATGTTTTCAAGGCTCATTCGCAGTGGTGCCTGTGTTGTGTCCCTTTTCGTGGGCGAATAAGATTCCGTTGCATGCCTGCACCATTTGGGTTGTTTCCACTTTTCGGATCTTATGACTAATGCAGCTGTAAGCACTCGTGTAGAAGTCTTGTGTGAACGTATGGTTTTACTCTCTTGGGCATCTCTGTGGGAATGGCACTGCTGGGTCACGTTTAGCTTTCTGTGGAATTGCCAAACTCTTTTCCAAAGTGACCGCACCAGTTCATATTCTTAGCAGCCGTGTGTGAAGATTCCAGTTTCTTCAAAGGCTTACAACCCTTGTTGATGTCTGTCTCTTTTATTGTAACCATCTTAGTTGGTGTCACTGGTGTCTCCTTGTGGTTTTGATTTACATTTTCCCAATGACTAATGATTTGAGTATCATGTGCTTATTGGCCATCCATATATCTTTGGAGAAATACCTACTCAAGCCCCCTGCTCGCTTTTAAATGGGTTGTTTGTCAACTTTACTCTTGTGCTGTAAGATTTTTTTTTTTAATTTATTTATTTTTAATAGAAGGATAATTGCTTTATAGAACTTTGTTGCTTTCTGTCAAACATCAATAGGGAAGAGTTCTGTATATATTCTAAATCTGCTGCTAAGGCGCTTCAGTCGTGTCCAACTCTGTGCGATCCCATAGATGGCAGCCCACCAGGCTCCCCCGTCCCTGGGATTCTCCAGGCAAGAACACTGGCGTGGGTTGCCATTTCCTTCTCCAATGCACAAAAGTGAAAAGTGAAAGTGAAGTCACTCAGTCATGTCTGACTCTTCGAGACCCTATGGACTGCAGCCTACCAGGCTCCTCCATCCATGGGATCCTCCAGGCAAGAGTACTGGAGTGGGTTGCCATTGCCTTCTCCATATATTCTAAATAGTAGGCGCTTATCAGATGTCTGAATTGCAGGTACGTTTTTTTTTTTCCATGCTGTGGGTTGTCTTTTCACCTTTTCGATGGTATCCTTTGAAGTAAAAAGGTTTTAAATGTTGATGAAGTCCGATTTCTCTACTTTCGCTTTGCTTGTGCTGAGTCATCATTTCTAAGAAACCACTGTCGAATATCCAAGGTTACACAGATTCACACTTGTTTTCTTCTTTTTTGGGGCCACATCCCGAGGCTTGTGTGACTTTACTTCCCCAGCCAGGGATCAAACCCGTGCTCCCTGCACTGGAAGGTCAAAGTCCCAACCACTGGACCGCCAGGGAATTCCCTACTCTTGTTTACTTCTAAGAGTTTTATAATTCTAGCTCTTAGATTTAAAACTTTGGACCTTTTTGAGGGAATGGTGTATGTGAAATACGGGGTCAAATAGAAGTCCAATTCCATTCTTTTGCATGGGAAAATCCAGTTGTCCCACCTTTATTTGTCGAGAAAGCTATTTCCCCATTGCATTTTCTTGGCACCCTTGTCAAAAACCAATTGGCCATAGTGTGAGGGTCTAATTCTGGGCTTTAGCTCTGTTCCTTGGGTCTAAATGTCTGTCCTGATGCCACTATTACACAGTCTTGATTACTGTGGCCTTGGAGTAAGTTTTGAGGTTAGGAAGTGTGAGTTTTTTAAATTTGTTATTTTTCAAGATTTTTTTTTTCTAGTCTGGGTCCCTTGAATTTCCAAATGAATTCTAGAATGAGTTTGTCCATGAGGATCTTTGAACCTGTGATTCTGAAGCGATAATTTTTGAAAATTTCGGTATCTGAAGTCATTGTGGTCTGTGTCTGTCATAGTTTTAAGAATTTAGTGAAATGTCATTGACATGTAACATTACGCAGGTTCAAGGTGTGCCGGATGCTGGCTCGATGCATTTCCATGTTGCGGTGCACCTTCCGCCTTGGTGCTAGTTGGCGCCTCCGCCGCATTGCCTGACGGCTATCGGCAGTGCCTTCTGTTGCTGCTGCTTTGGCCTAATTTCCTTATGGACCTAGTTATCCTTGACTGTGTTCAACTCACTGTATTTGAAAATTTGAAGTACTTTGAAATTGCTAAGATTATAATTGAAGATTCTCTGTGAAAATAGCACGAGGCCTGGGACGATGGTGTCTCGGCCAGATGAGCGCTTCGCTAGCTTCCCCCAGCCCCTGGAGACTGCCGGCCCACGGCCACCGCGACTCAAAACTTGAGTTTCACGAGTCATCCTGGTGACTGGGCTCAAGGCTGGCTTTTCTTCCGGTTCACCTTATTCTGAGGATGTCTCTGCTTAAAGATGTGGGGTATCAGGCTCCTCGTCTTGGGCAAAAGCTAGGTTTCTCTTTTTTATTTCCTCTTTCCCTGCCTCCCTTGAGGCCATCACAGGAGCTCGGTTTCAAAGCTGATTCTCCCGGATTGGCAGTTACCCTCAGGGCGAGCGGGATCTCCGGACTGGGCTTTCCCCCCTGGGTTTTTGCCTTCTGCTGGGCTCTTACTGTGGAATTCTTTTTTCTTTCTTTTAGAAAATTTATTTTTGGCTGCACCACCGGGCATGTGGGGTCTTCATCTCCTCACCAGGGGTTGAACCCAGGCCCCCTGCATTGGGAGCATGGAGTCTTAGCCACTGGGCCTCCAGGGAAGTCCCCTTTCTTTCTTTTAAAGCCTGATTTATTACGCCCTTCTTGGCTGTGCTGGGGCTTTGGTAATGTGCATGGGCTTTCTCCGGCTGTGGAGAGCAGGGGCTACTCTCCGTAATTGCAAACCCACATCCCCAGCATTGGCAGGCGGAGCCTTAACCACTGGGCCACCAGTGAAGTCCTTGGAATTCTTGTTGATTGTTCGATGGTCTTAAGAAGACGATCTCTTTGAATTGGGTCTAGGGACTCTGTTTGTCCTCAGAGGAGGGCTGTTCCCAATTACACATCCCAGGAGTCCTGGCGTGGAAGTGCCTGCGCTTCCGCCTCTGCTGGCGCTTCTCTACCCCTGCCCAGGCTGTGTTCTGGCGGCTCAGACGGCGAAGAGTCCGCCTGCAGTGCGGGACACCTGGGTTTGATCCCTGAGTTGGGAAGATCCCCTGGAGGAGGGCCTGGCAACCCACTCCAGTATCCTTGCCTGGAGAATCCCATGGACAGAGGGGCGGGTTCCAAAGAGTGAGACACCACCGAGCTACTGAGCACAGCAGCGGGCTGCATCCAGGCGAGGTCCCCTCCCGCCTCATCTCGGGCACACCTACTCTCAAAGCCCTACTCAGAATTTGGCCACTATAGGCTCTCCCAACTCACGGTCCCTTGCTCTCAGCCCTGGTCCCTAGAGTCCACCTCTCCACGCCTGTGTTTATTTACCATCAAACATGTGTGTGGTACTCACAGTCTGCCAGGCCCGTTCCAAGCCCCGGAAACTCAGCTGTGACCAACACAGAGGCTGCCCCTTACCCTCCAGGAGGTTAATGAGAAGTTGGTCGCAAATCAGTGGGATCTGGGCATTGCAAGGAGATTCAAGCAGGGGAGGCTTCCAAGAGGAAGTGATATTTAAACTGAGGCCTGAAGGATGTGTAGCAATTATCCAGCAAACACGTCTGTGAAGGTGCTGAGTGGAGCTGGTGAATCAGCCTGGAGGTTGGGGTGGGGATGGAGGGGCAGGGAGAAGCTGGGAGGCGGCCGCAGCACCCCGACTGCCTTTATGGATCCCCTCTTCCTGCCTCCCCAGAGAGACAGGCCTACAAAGATGAGAGGCCCCGTGCTTGAGGGAAAGCAAACGCCCTTGACCTTCAGCGCCACGCAGCCTCTTTCAGGAAAGGTCGCGGTCCTTGGCTCGCCTCAGTCCTGGGCTCCGGCCTCCTCCTCTGCTCCTGCCTGGGGCGGAACGGGAGTGGCCGCGTCCGCTCAGCTCCAGAGAAGCCGGATGCAGGGCTGAAAGAAGCCACAGAGCTGGCTCCCTCAACCGCGGCTGCCAGGGCGCCCTCTGCTCAGCCCCGAGGCCCTTCCTGTGCCACCTCCGGCTCCATCCTCCCATCTGTTTGCCTTGGACAGGATCCCTGCGCTCGGGAACCTGAGGGACAGGGTGACAGGGTGACGGGGTGCAGAGGAGGCCTGAGCCTTCAGAGCAAGCTCCAGCGATGCTCTCTGTCCAGCTGGGGGTGCAGCGACTGGAGACACACGGGACCCCCAGCCCCTCTCTTGCCCCCACGTCCCCCTTGATGTGGGCCCAAGCCTGGAAGGGAAGGTCGGTTAACCCTCAGGAACCAGGAGCTGAAGGGGCGAAGGGGAGGTCGCTGTCTTGACCGCTGAAGGGTTATTGCAGGGAGCTGGGTAAGTGACCCTACCTGAGGAGGGACTCCTTTATCCCACCCCATCCCATTGTCCAGATGGATAAACCGAGGCTCAGGTCACGTGCAAATAGGGGGCAGAGGCAAGAGCTGAACCCAGGTGCCCTGAGTCTTCTCCCATCCCCTCCTCAGACGCCCCCATGGTGGCGGGCCCTCAAGGCTCACACTCAGGCTGCACTGGACGGGACCGCAGGAGTTAACCGTTCTCCAGCTCCAGAGCCTGAAACTTGGCCTCCTGGGAACAGATGGGGGTGACGGGCCCCATCCCACCCCGTGACATTTCATCAGAGGCTGACACCTTCCTGGCCCACAGCTCCAGGGCCAAACACAAAATGCGCTGAACAAAACAGGTCCTGCGCAGTTTTTCTAAGCCTTTGTCAATGCCTCCCAGGCAAAGACCCCCAGAAATGCAGCTGAACAAAGTTGGCTACTGCTTGTGGCAACGAGGGTGGACGCTGAGGGGCGGCTCCGCGAGAAGCAGCTGGGCAGGACTTGGGAGGGCTCCGGGCTGCTGTTAGGAGCTCTGGGAAGGGCTCGAGGGAGTGGAGTTCACTCTGGGCTGGATGCATCTGGAAGCGGGGCTGACTGTGTGGTGGGTACCCTAATGGTTTTAATCTGGAAGTGAAGAGGGATGAATCGAAGCCCAAGCTGTGATTAGCAAAGAAGCAGTGGTCACTCACTCAGCTGGGATGTCTGGCCATTTGTGCGGTTTGGATCGCATTTGTCTTTTGTCTGCATCAGACTCGATTGTCGAGTGGCCTTGATTTTTGTCTTGATCCCTCGCGGTCCTCGAGGGGCCCTGTCTGATGCTGGTGATCTGTGAAACTGCTCTGCTTAATGGGAGTGCACGGGGGCCCAGGTAGGGGGGCCGGGCTGCTCCCGGATGTCTGTAGGGGCTGTGTTTCTCTTTCAAACCGTGAAACGAAATACGTGGAGCCTGGGAATGAGGCCACCTCACACAGGAGACCTGTAACTGGATGGACGCCAGCCGTGCCTTGCGTGTGGGTCCCAAGGCTGCGGAGGAGGTTCGGGTGAGAGAGAAGCCCAGAGCCCCTGGAGTCAGGCCTGGGCTCAGAATCTGCCTCTGTTCAGGCTCTTAAACAGATCACCTTCCTCCTTGCAACTGCACCCGCCCACGAATACTTAGCGGGTGCCTACTGCATGCCAGGGAGGGGGAGCCTTGGGCGAGAGCCCCCACTCTCTGGACGCAGTCTCAGTTTAGTCCAGTTCAGTCGTGGCCGACTCTGCGACCCCATGGACTGCAGCGCGCCAGGCTTCCCTGTCCATCACCAACTCCCGGATTTTGCTCAGACTCATGTCCATTGAGTCCGTGATGCCATCCAGCCATCTCACCCTTTGTCACACCCTTCTCTGCCTTCAGTCTTTCCCAGCATCAGGGTCTCTTCTAATGAGTCTGCTCTTTGCATCAGGGGGCCAAAGTCTTGGGAGTTTCAGCTTCAGCATCAGTCCTTCCAGTGAATATTCAGGACTGATCTCCTTTAGGATGGACTGGTTGGATCTCCTTGCAGTCCAAGGGACTCTCAAGAGTCTTCTCCAACACCACAGTTCAAAAGCATCAATTCTTTGGTGCTCATGGTCCAACTCTCACATCATACATGACCACTGGAAAAACCATAGTCTTGACTAGACAGACCTTTGTTGGCAAAGTAACGTCTCTGCTTTTTAATGTGCTGTCTAGGTTGGCCATAGCTTTTCTTCTAAGGACTCAGTTTACCCCTCTAGTAAATGGGAAGAAGGTTGGTCCGTAAGATTAACTACTGTCTATCTCCCAGGGTGGCTGTGAGGTTCACTCAAAATCTGTGTGGAGTGTCTCAAGCACGGTCTGGCACATGCCATCTATTCTTCCCAGGGTCCCCCACCTCTCCTGACCACCCCTGCCTTGCTGGCCCTCTGTTGGTGGGAAAGAAGAAGAGGCGCGTTCCAGGTTTAGCCTGCTCGGGGGAGTGAGTCCCGGGGACCTGAGATGCCAGCTGGTTGCTGAGCAGGTCTGGGGCTCACCAAGCAGGAGGAGGGCCTGGCCCCTGCGGTCTGCGTGTTCAGCTGCTTCCTGGGGCTGGGCCATGGGGTGCAGCAGTGTGGGAGTGGTGACCCCAAAGCTCGGAGTCTCCCTGAAGACAGCCCAGGTGCCCCAGCTCTGCCCAGGTACCCGCTCCACCTGGCTGCACCGTGGTCTGGATGCTGCCTGTTCTTGGGCCCAAATCTGTGCCCTACGGAGGCGCCTTCCCCGGCCTTCTGCAGAGCAGTGGTGCCAATCGCTTACTGGGGCCTGGGGAGGCTGCGAGGGCGCCGGGTGTGGGGGTGGAAGACTGCATGCCCCGTCCTGCCCTCTCCCAGTTGTGGAGGAGGGTGGTGACAGAGGAGGGCATGAGGCCAGTCCCGGAGGAAGCGTGTGTATCTGCTGGAGGTGGCAGAATGGAGGGCTCATTGCAGGGCCTCAGTGGTGTGGCAGATGGGGGCTTCCGCAGATGGGGCCTCCGCAGATGGGGGCCTCCATAGATGGGGGCCTCTGTAGATGGGGCCCTCCATAGATGGGGCCTCCATAGATGGGGCCTCTATAGATGGGGCCTCCATAGATGGGGGCCTCCATAGATGGGGGCCTCCGTAGATGGGGCCTCCGTAGATGGGGGCCTCCGTAGATGGGGCCTCCGTAGATGGGGGCCTCCATAGATGGGGGCCTCCATAGATGGGGCCTCTGTAGATGCGGGCCTCCATAGATGGGGCCTCCATAAATGGGGCCTCTGCAGATGGGGGCCTCCATAGATGGGGCCTCTGCAGATGGGGGCCTCTGTAGATGGGGGCCTCCGTAGATGGGGGCCTCCGTAGATGGGGCCTCCATAGATGGGGGCCTCCGTAGATGGGGCCTCCATAGATGGGGGCCTCCGTAGATGGGGGCCTCCGTAGATGGGGCCTCCGTAGATGGGGGCCTCCGTAGATGGGGGCCTCTGTAGATGGGGGCCTCCGTAGATGGGGGCCTCCGTAGATGGGGCCTCCATAGATGGGGCCTCCACAGATGGGCCCTCCATAGATGGGGGCCTCCGTAGATGGGGCCTCCGCAGATGGGGGCCTCCGTAGATGGGGGTCTCCACAGACGGGGGCCTCCGCAGGTGGGGCCCTCCGCAGCTGGGGGCCTCTGTAGATGGGGCCTCCGCAGATGGGGGCCTCCGTAGATGGGGGTCTCCACAGACGGGGGCCTCCGCAGATGGGGGCCTCCGCAGCTGGGGGTCTCCACAGACGGGGCCCTCCATAGATGGGGCCTCCGCAGCTGGCCCCCGCAGCTGGGCCTCCGCTGAGGGCTGTGTGGGGTGTGGACGTGCACTGACAGGGCTCTGGCACCTGGGGAGGCGCCCCTGCACTCCTGTCCATGTGGTGCCCCACAGTGGTGGGTGGTTCTCAGAAACAGCCTGGGCTGAGGATCTGAAATAGCCGGGGCCGCCCCTCAGAAGAGCGGCCTGCTGGCTGTGTGCCCTTGGCCAGGCTGCTTGCCTTCTCTGAACCTCCTTCATTCACTCCACAAGGGTCGCTTGAGCTCTTGCCGCGTGGCAGGCATCGGGAAGACAGGGACGGACAGTGAGAGAGTCCAGTCCCTCAGGCAGCCGCCAGTCTCACCTGAGCGTCCCCGTTTTTAAGGTGGGGGAGGCAACGCCCGTCCCCCAGATAGTGTGTGCCAAAGGCAGGGCCTCGGGTCTCAGTGGTCCGTGCAGACTGGTTTTCCTCCTTGTCCTGGAAACCTTGGAGCCGCACCCCTCCTTCTGAAGGACACAGCTCTCAGCTGGTGGGGACGGGGGCCAAGGGGGCCCCTTCAGGGTGCGACCCAGCGCCCAGACGGCTCTTGTCCTGCTCCGTGAGCCTGGGGAGCCAGTGGCAGAGGCAGGCGGGCCAGGGTGGTGGAGGTGGGGGCCTGGGATCCCGAGAACCTGGCGCCTTCCCAGCACCAGCGCAGGGAAGACGTGGGCTAGGTGCGGGCCTGGAGCACAGAGAGTCTCCGTGAGCCCCCCCCGCTCACCCCCACCCCGCCCAGGACGGGCACAGGTGAGGGACGGAACTCCTCTAACGAGTCGGGGCACCCTCTTCTCCCTGGGCGGGGCTCCGGGGAGGGGGCTGGGCAGAGGGCAGCGGAGGTGACTGCCAGCTTCCCACTGGGCTGCTGTTTACACCCAGCTGGTGAGCTGGCTCTTGGCTTCGCTGCCTGCTCACCTGGCCAGGTATGTCAGGAGAGGCACCCAGCACTCTGACCCTGCTGGGCCTGGGTCAGGAGGGGTGGCAGTGGAGGAGGATTCTGGACCCCCGCTTAGCTGAGTGTCTGCTTTCTCATACCGCCTGCTTTCTGACATGGGCTGAGGGCAACTCCTCTGAGTCTAAGGAGCTGCAGATCCTCTCATCGGGGGAGGCGGGTAGTGCCTCAGGCGCCCCTGGGCTGGCAAGGCAATCCCACGGCGGGAGCTGGTGACCTCTCTTCCCCACCCGTGGACTTGGGGTGGGGGGGTGCATCTCTACAAGGGCAGCTGCCAGCTGCTGGCTCAGAGGCAGGTGAGGAGGAAACAGGCCGCAGCTCACGCGGGAAAGATGCAAGTGAGGCCCGAGAGTTGGAATAGCTAAGGGGGGCGCCGGCTCAGCAGAGACGCTTGCAGTTGCTGACCTGAGCTGTCTCAGGGCTGGCCTTTGACAGCAGTGGGGAGACGGTCCAGCAGAGACGGAGGAGGGACTGGGAGTCCGGTCCCCTCTCCTGACACCAGCTGGAGGGCACGTGGACCCCGTCCCACACCCACCCACCCACCCGTTCCCTTCCACGTCCTAGCCATCGCCATGGAAAGAACCAGGCTTGGGAGCTGCTTGGTCAGAACTGCGCAGCGAACCACTTCAACCTCTCTGAGCCTCAGTTTTCCTCTTCTGTATGATGGCAAAGTGTATCTGCGTCTCAGGGCCCATGTGAGGCCACATGATGTCACACCAGCGGTCAGACTGGTGTTGTCCAGTTGCTCAGTCGTGTCCGACTCTTTGCAACCCCGTGGACTGCAGCACGCCAGGCCTCCCTGTCCGTCACCAACTCCCGGAGTTTACCCAAACTCATGTCCATCGAGTCGGTGATGCCATCCAGCCATCTCTTCCTCTGTCGTCCCCTTCTCTTGCCCTCCATCTTTCCCAGCATCAGGGTCTTACCAGTGAGCCTCACATCAGCCAGCTGTGCCAGGCAATTTGTATCTGCCACGCGTGGTTTCATTTATTCCTCTCGTCAGCTCTCTGAGGCAAGTGTCATTATAGCCCCATTTGACAGTCAGGGAGGCTGGGGCTTAGAGAGTCCGGGAGACACGCAGTGAGCTGGGAGAAGGGAGGCCCGTGGCTGCTCCTGTTGCTCTCAGAGGGCAGAGGAGGGAGGCGGGGGCTTGGGTCGGGGCCTGGACGTGCGGCAGCTGCAGGGGAAGAGACCCGCAGCGCAGCCCCGGGCTGCAGCTGGCCCCTCGGAGGGGGTCTCACCATCCAGACAGGTGTTTCCTTCCAGCCACCTTCCCGACTTTCATTTTCCGCAGCAAAGGGTCCCAGCTGCACGGCTGGCTCCCTAGTGGCAGGGACTGGCACCCAGGCCCCCACCCCCAGCTGAGGTTCTGCTCGGGAGGATGGCCTCGGCTTCTCAGTGCTTGCCCCAGGGGACACCGCCTCCTCCCAGCCCCTCTACTCCAGGCCGGAGCCCTGCCTCCATCCTGTGCATGTTCCCTGCTTCCTTGGGCTCCCGTTGCCCTGGTCTAGGCGTCCTCTGGTCGGGGCACTCATGCTGGGGCATCCAGAGAGAGGTGGGGAGGGGTTCTGTTTTGGCCCAGTTCTGACCTCACTTTCATTTTATGTGCAAAGAGCAAGGTGCAGGGACTTAAGGCTCCATCAGCACACAGCCTCGGAGGAGGAGCCGGAGCGGACCCCAGGGAGCCCACTCTGGTGCCCGCACATCCATCCCCACTCACCCAGCCTCTACTAGGCCCCGCCCCACTTTTCCAGACCCCCGCTACCGCCCAATCTTCGGCCTCCAGTCTGCGCCTTCCAAAAGCCACATCTGACGGTCTCCCGCCCTCTGCTGAACCTGTCAGGGGCTCTGCTGTGCTTCCTGGTGACGTGCTGGCCTCCAGCGCCCTCCCTGTGGTGACTGGCCAGGCCACGAGCCAGCTGGGCCTGGGGCCTCCTCCCGGCCCTGCGTCCAGAGTGAGGGGGGCAGCAGTCCCCCATGAGTAGCCAGGACACCCCTCACATGCGCTGGGTCCCACCTGGGCAGTCCAGCAGGGCCCTTGCCCAGGGCTGAGCCCTCCCTCTGGAGACCCCCAGGCTCCCGGAAACCAGAGCTGGTGAGCCGGCGGGCGGCCTGTGCAAAGCTCCCGGGGGTGCAAGCACACACTGGCCCTGCTGGGCACCCTCGGCCCTCTCCTCCCCAAACAGCTCCCCTTCCAGGGAGCAACGAGCTGACCAGCTGCCTCCTGGCAGGCAGGCTTGGGGGACAGGGCGGTGAGGCCTCAGCTCCGTGCATCTCCACCTCCTGGTAGGGAGGCCTCTGCCACAGGGCCCACCCCGCCTGCCCAGCTGCCCCCTGCAGGCTGCTGTCCGGCCTGGGTCTGGCTCAGCCTCAGGGCTGCGGGTCACGTAGCGAGGCTCGCCCCTCCTCTTGTGGCCGTGCTGCGGAGCACAGCGGTTTCCTGCCGGGAGCACACAATGAGGCCTGCCCCGCGGGACCCACCCGGGGAGGTGCTCCCGCCGGCGCTGAGGCGCTGAGCGCGGCGACCTGGGACGGGCGACGCCCTCTCTGAGCCTCGGGTGCCCTGGTGAGAAGTGAGGGGTGAAACAGGGTCATGGGAGGCCACTCTCCCACGATCATAAGAGAAACTCGCCGTGAGCACCGAGTGTGCGTCCTCACTAACACCGCAGAAGCTGGCGCCCAGCGAGGCGAGCCCCCTCCGGGGCTCGGCTCCCCTCCGTGCCGGGCTCCCCCTCCGCGGTCCAGCCCCTACTCCGCGGTCCAGCCCCCCTCCGCGGCCTGGCTCCCTTCCACGGGCCGGCCTCCCAGAGCTTCCTCCTGCTGCTCAGAGGTCTGCGACCCGCGCCAGCCCCACGTGCAGCCCATGTCTCCCCCATCTCCCCCCAGAAGGCACCCAGCCCTGATGGGTTGAGCACCAGAGGCATCGTTGGCTCAGATCCAATTAGAGGGACCTGGCCTACGGTGACCCGGGTCTGCAGACCCTGGGGGGCAGTGGGACAGAGGGTTAGGGCAACATTGGAAGCAGAACTGAAAACGGAAGTGAATTGAGGAGGAAGGGAGAAATGAAAGCTGAAAACAGCCTCAGGGGCAGACGGAGCCAGCCACCTTGGGACCAAGAACCGTGTGACAAGCCGCCAGCCAGGGGTTCTGCAAGCCTGGGAGCCCAGCATCTCGCAGAGCTAACTCCTGACCCCCGCCTGCCTCCCCCTCTGCAGGACCCTCAGCCTCGACAATCCCTTATCTGTCTCCCGATTTGGACCGGGCTCTCCGACCCAAAGCCTGGGCCCCAGGGCCTGGCCATGAATCAGAGCCTCCCAGTGGCGGGGAGAGGGGACGTGGCCACATGCTCCAGAATGGACCGCAGAGCCCCCTGGCCTGACTCTGCCGAGGACCAGGGTTTGCACAGGGGGTTCCTGGGAGAGCGGGCCCCAGGGAGGGTCTTCCTCAGTTCAGGGCAGGTGTCTGTGGATGAGGAGACAGCTTTCTGCCCGGGCGCTGAGGCTTCCTTGGGGGTAGGGGTCGTAGCTATCGTCCCCACGGCATGTCTCCCCCTCCTCAGGCTCAGTGTCCAGAGCCTGACAACGCCCCTGCCTCCTCGCCAGCCCTCCAGGATTAGAACGGACTCTGGTGATGGTCAGCCATGACCTGCATCCTGGCCCTCCTCCAGACCTGCAAGTGTCTCAGCCACTCAACTCTGAAGCTCCAGGTCCCCAGAAGGATCAGCCCTGGACAAAGCCCCAGCGGCACATCCTCACCTGCTGGCCCGGCCTTCTCCTCCTGGCACGGAGCGTGGCCACCCTGCTCTCCTGGGCAGATGGGGTGCAGGATTCCAGCGCTCATGTCTGAGTTTCCTCAGCGCTGCACAGGTCCTTAAAATAACCCCCACTCCCTAGGTTAGTTGTTGTTGCTTAGTTGCGAAGTTGTGTCTGACTCTCTGCAGCCCCACGGACTGTAGCCCACCAGGCTCCTCTGTCCATGGGATTCTCCAGGCCTGAATACTGGAGTGGGTTGCCGTGCCCTCCTCCAAGAGATCTTCCCGACCCAGGAATCGAACCCGTGTCTCCTACATCGGCAGGTGGATTCTTTACCACTGAGCCACCTGGCAAGCTCCTAAACTTTGAGGACCGGAAGGTCAACGTGTATGGAAACCACCCAGTGAGGTGCAGGATCCTGAGGACTTTAATTGTTAACAGGATTGACTTGCTGTCCCTCGGCATGTCTGTTCCCCCCTGCCTCCCTGCATTTCTGACCTCCTTATCTCATGGTTGCCACTGCCTCGGGCCTCCAAGCCTGCCGGAAGAGCCCTCTGTCCTCAGACAGACCCTGCCCCAGAGCCACTCGCTCTCACGCCACCACAAGCCTCTCCCCAGATCAGCTTCTGCCTCTCCCAGCAGGCCTTGCTGGGTCTCCTCCGTCAGACCGCCCAGGGCTTGAGGTCGTCACGAATCTAGGGAATTAGGACCCAGGTGGCAGGACTTGTGGGAGGACAGGAGCAGGGTCTTGGAACCTGCACGTTGAACCTGCTTCCCACTGTCCTCCTGGCTGGAATAGGAGTGTCTCACCCGTCAGCTGAGTCCTGGGGGCCCTTCTGTCAGCTCTACCCTGACCTGGTTACTGCCACTCCCTGCACTGGGAAGAAACACTTTCCCAGAGCATCTGTTTCTCCCCCGACTCACCCCACCTGCTTCTTGGGCTGCGAAGGCAGGAGTGGGCAGGGCAGGGCTGGGCAGGGCTGCAGAGACCAGCTGGGCTGTGTTTGTGTTGGTGGTTTTCCTCTTTAGCTGGTTTTCTAGACAAACAACCTGGGAGATTGTGGGGCCAGAGCCAGGCCCACCCCCTTATGGGACTGGAGAGGTCACAGTGGAAGCTGGGGTCCCAGAGCCAGGCTGTCTTAAGGAATCCTGCAGCTCTGTGATGCAGAAGCTATTACCCCATTTTACAGAGGAGGAGACTGAGGCTCAGAGAGGCCCGAGGACATGTCCAAGAGCACACAGCTGGGGAAGGAGCTGGGAGGGGGTGAGTCAGCAGGGAGCGGAGGTTGGGGGTGCTGCACGCACGGGGCACTTTCCTCCCATCCTCCTGCGCCTCACCGCGGCCCTCCTCCCCACTCTGTGCTCCCGTCCCCCTCAGGCAGCCTCTTTCCTCTCCAAGTGGCCTGTCCTCAGCCTGTCCTCACCGCTCTGCTCCTAAGTGGACGCGAACCCCTCGTGGCTTCACCGGTCAACGTGCAAACTGTCCAGATTGGGTCACAACGGCCACATTTAAGAAGCTGGCCAGAGTCAGGACCTGCTCTACGGTGTCACCCACAGCTCGCTCCTTCCGTTCTCACGATGGCTGTGTGAGGCGGGTGCAGCTATCACTCCCATTTTACAGGCAAGGAGCACGAGGCCCGGAGAGGCAACCTGCCTGCGGGCGGCGGAGCCACCGTTCAGGTCCAGACAGCCCCGACGCTTCTCCTGTCTCCGCCTGGCTGTCCAGCCCAGACGGCCTGCTTTCCCGTGGGCCCCCGGCCCGGGGGGTCACTACCCCTGCCCGGCCCGGCCACGATGCCCACCGCTCGCTTCAAGTGCCCACCGCAGCCCCCCCGCGAGGTCGGGGGTCTCTTGGGCCCCCTTCATCCATGTCCGCGCTGCGCGGGGCAGGTCCGCGCTCACGCGAGTTCGGCCTCCGCTTGCCCACAGCGCCCCCTGCCGGTCACAGCGAACGGTGCCCCGGGACCCGCGGCTCAGGCCAGGCCCCACCGCCCTAGGAACCCTCTGGGTTTATAGAGGCCCTTTCTTCCCGCGAGCTGTGATCTCCCTGGCCGGGGCCCAACCTCAGGAGCGTGGGAGGGCTCAGCATTTCTCTCCCCACTTTACAGAGACAGACCGAGGCCTGGAGACAGACGGGGCGAGCCCCAGCGTGCCGCTGCAGATCCAGAGAACAGCTCCTTTCTCCAACCTTTTCAGCTACAGATGAACAAACTGAGGCCCAGAGGAGAACAGGCTTGCCCAAGCGATACCTGGGCTAGAGCCCTGGGGTCCTAAATACTGTCCAAGGCTTTCCCACGACATCAAGAACTCTGCCTGCTCCTCAGCAAGACTCGGCCAAGTCATTAAACGTAATGAGCCTCTGTTGTCCCGGGTGTAAAACCAACACTGCTTCCCACTCTGCCTGCCTCCCAGGGGACAGGGAGACGGGGGACAGTCATGACCGGCTGAGGTCTGGTGAGGTGAGAGAGAAGGCAGGGAGCCCTCACCGCGCATTTCAGCAGGACCCCACCCCTGCCGCAAACACAGCGCAGGGGGGGACTCCAGTCCCAGGCCCGCCCTTCAGACAGGCCAGTGCGTTGCACGTCCTGCCCCCACCGACTGCTCAGAGAATCAGGGGCGGGAGGGAAGAGGCGGTGGCCGTCGCACCTGCATCTCAGCTCCTGGCCCTCGCTGTGCCCCTCCTCGCACGACTCACGATTTGTCGCTCATCCCCGTGACTTGGTCATGTCTGCCTCCTCTGCCAGACTCTAAACCAAGTGTCGGCAAACTTTTTCTGCAAAGGGCCAGGTAGCGAATATTTTTAGCTTTGAGAGCCATGGGATTTCTGCTGCAAGAACACAGCTGTGCTGTTGTCAGGCAGGGAAGCCATAGGTAAACAAATGAACACAGATGTGTTTCCATAAAACTTTACTTTAAAACGATGGCCAAGGGCCGGATTTGGCCCTTGGATCATAGTTTGCTGACACCTACTCTAATCTCCAAGACAGCTGGGACCTGTCTGACTGCTCTCAACTGTATACCATTATCTGAGCAGACAGCACATTGCTGATGCTGATTTGATCAATATTTGACGAAGACATGAATGAGGAGGGACACAGGGAAGGCCTCTGCGGCTGAGACTCGAGGGATGGGTACAGGGGACATGAACTAATCGAGGGGAACGCACAGTTTGTGCAAACATCCAGAGGCGGAAATAGGGGCAGACTTGCCTACGGGCACTCCTGGAGTCTCCCGGCTGCCCCAGCACGGCCACAGCTCGGGCCCATCTTGTAAGGTTACTGGAAGGATTAAACAGGACAGGACTGGGAGGGTCTCAGTACAGCAGCTGGCATACGGGAAGGCCTCAGCTGCCATGATTATCACTGTTGCTGTTATTAATGCAAACATACCCAACTGCCCCCCAAGCCCACACCAATGGCCCCCTGAAATCAGGGGGCTCTCCCACACTGGGGGTGTGCCTCTGAGGCCCATGAGAACTGCCCCTGAAACAGCTGGGGGACAGCTGTCCTGACGCAGGAGACACGTCACCCCGCTTATGCAGCGGCTGGAAGCTTTCCGAGAGCAGGGCTGCTGCCGCCTTAGTGCCCCGCGCTGTAACTGTTCCTCCTCCATCAGATGGGGGGCGTGTCCCCTGTCCCTCCCCCGTCTAGTGCTGCTGGTCCTGGTCGCCTGGAAGGGACTCCGACCTGTCATCTCAGTCTAGCTGGAATCCCCCAATCTCGAGCCTGGAGCTGAGAGTGCAAAACTCTGAGGTCCGCCTGCGGCCTTTTCTCTCACTTCCCTGAAAGGCCCCGAGCCCTGGTCTCCGGGACCCCTAGGCAGGGCCTGACCTCCAGAGGAAGCCCCTGGCACCTGAAGCCTCCAGGCAAAGCAGGTAGTCCCTCCAGCTGCAGGTTCCAGGCCCTGCTGTGCTCCTAACTGGCCTTGGTTGGCTTCCCAGGCCTTTCCACATCTGTACAGTGGGAATCAGGACCAGGTAACGTGAGCTCAGGAGTGTTGCTGGCCTAAGTGAAGACTGTGTGCAAACCTGGTCAATGCAGCCTTGTATTCTGAAGCATGGAAGGAAGATAGCAAGTTTGTGCCAATAAAAAGGCCCCCCGGGACCTCCCTGGTGCTCCAGGGACTGAGACTCTGTGCTCCCAATGCAGGGGGCCTGGGTTCGATCCTGGTCAGGGAACTACATTCCACATGCCGCAACTAAGACTTCACACGCTGCAACTAGGACCCAGCACAGCCAAATAAATAAATATTTAAAAACAAAAGGTGTCCCTTACTAGGGCAGACCCAGCCCGTGCCCGGGCCCAGGGCTTGGTGACCAGAGCACGGGCAGGGTTTCCGTGTCCTCCTGCTCGGCTGGGCCCCCTCGGGCGGCACACACCACGCACAGCCTCACACAGTGGGTGAGTCCGAGTCGCTAAGCTCCGGTGCTTTCCAGGTAAATTGGCCTCGGGAGGAAGGCCAATGACAGCGGTGAAGAATGAGGCTGTCTCAGGCTGCCCCCTGGTGGTCGGACGGCGCATGACACACACCGTCCCGGAGACGCGTCTCAGGGGGCCCTTAACCAGCCTTCGTCCCTGCAGGGGGCCTCCTCCCCGCCGGCAGGGTCAGGGTACCAGCCTCGGATCCCTGAGAAACGGATCCTGTGATGAAGCAGCTACTGTAGGCCAGGCCTGGGCTGGGCACTTTAGACATGGGCTCAGTGAACCGCGTCACTCCCCGGCCGGGGCCGGCCCACCCGTGTCACCAGCACCCATCACAGCGCCGCCTCCGCCACCTGGGAGCCCCCTGCGGAACTTACCTTTTTCCATCTCCCGGTCCCACCCAGTCGTGAGGGAGGCGGGGGAGCTCTCACTTGGCGTGTGGCTCACTCGCTCTGGCTGGAAGCTCCCGGGCCCGGCGCTGGACTGCAGAGTGGGCACCATCTGAGGGCAGCTGTGCGCTTCTTGCTCAGGTGTCTCAGAAAGGCCCCCAGCCCTGGTCCTCAGGACGCCCGGGTCAGGCTGGGCCTCCGGAGAGATAAGGCGCTGTACTGGGGGCCTCATCTGGGCTTCAACAGCCCCTGGCCCGCGCCCCAAGGGTGACTGGAAGGGAGGCTGGAGAAGGAGGATGGGGCTTCCCAAAGCCCTTTGGATGAAGACGAGATCCCAGCACCTGGGGATCCGGGCCCATGGCCTGGCCAGCTCCGCCGCCCCACCAGCTCACCCTCTGCGTGCCAGCCACCCAGGCCTGGCGGGGAGGGAACGGTGCGGGGCAAGGGGAGCCACACGCAGAAATAGCTCAGGTCAGGGAGGCCAGCGGTGCACGGCCGTTCCCACTGAGTGTGGCAGGAGGAGAGCTGAAGGCCCGCTCGCGGAGGAAACACACACTCGTCCTCCTGAGCACTGGGCCCTCCCTCCCCCCTCCACACCATCGCCCACGCCGGTGTCTCTGCCAGGCTGGGCCCCACTCACCTTCCGTCTGGGGACTTATCACTGTCACCCCCGCTGGACGCTCCCTCCACCTGAGAGACCAGATCAAGTCCTCCTCTTCCACCGTCTCAAGAGCTCTTGTCTAGAACCTTCCAGGGCGCTGAGTCTCAATTTGCCTGGGCCGTTATCAGCTTAATGCCAACCTCCCCCACCAATCTGTTCTCCCTCTCCAGGGAATGTGTCTCCATCACCACCCCACAGCGCCGGGCACAGAGTAGGTCTCTGGAAGTATCTGCTGGATGAAGGAGAGGTGAAATCAGAGAGCCCTGGCTGCAACCACTTTCCGGACATGTGGCCTCGGACAAGTCTCAGGTTCTCACCTCCAGTCAGTGAATATTTACTAAGCGTCTACTAGGCGTTATTCTGAGCACCGGAGGTAAACCCAGGTCCGCCTGGTTTCCAGTTCTGTTCTCTTTCCGCTTATCCAGCTCTGTCTCTCCTGAGAAAACCGGTGTTGAGGAAGATGTCTGAGGCTGGGAGGTGGGCACCTCCAGTCCAAAGTCTCGTCCTTCCCCACTGGACCCTGGGTGTCATAGATGCCAGTCCCCATGGGCCCGTCAGCACCCTGCCTCCGAGTCTTTGTGGACATAGAGCCCTCCTTCATCTCTGCATGCCAACATCCCTCTTAACCTTCAAACTTCCACTGTGGGCCCACCCTCGCCTTGACACCCATCCTTCTGACCCTTGGCAGAAGCAGCTCTCCCTCGACCACCGGTGGCTGGTGTGGGGGTGCCCCGCTGGCCACCCTGACCAGAGTTACTTATGCACGTGGCTCCCTGCACTGCGCTGTTCCGCCTCCTGGGACTGGGCGGGACCGAGTCTGAGTCATCTCGAACCCCCCTGCTGGTTGACCTTGACCTCTCTCCCATCAAACCCCGCAGCGTCTCCTCTCCACGCTCCAGCGCCCAGCCTGGGGCCAGGCACTCGGCATGGTGGACGTTCACTGTCCACCAGGAGCAGCGGGGCAGGCCACACAGAGGGGGTGCTGGCTGGACCCCCCAAACCATGTCGTGAGAGCACAGTCGGCACTCTCCTCTGGCCCCTCCCCCACCAGGAGCCCACCTCCCCCATGCATGGCTGGGGGCGGGGAGGGGGGTGGAAAGTCACCAGGCAGATGGGCTCTGGGCTGAGACGGAAAAGGACAGCCTGGCCCAGGGAAGGACAGCCACACGTCTTGGCGCTGTCGGGGAATCGTCCGCTTCAGCAGAATTCCAAGGACTGGGAAGGTGAATGTGGGTATGCCGGGGGGCAGCCCACCCCCCTGAGGCCCAGTCTCAGCCGAGGGCTGGGGCTGGGCTGGCGGGCAGCAGGCCTGTGCTCCAGTCCTCACTCGGACGCCAGCTGGCTGTGTGGCCTTGGGCAGGCCCCTGCCCCTCTCTGAGCGCCCATCTGGACAAGGAGGGCAGCAGGCAGTGGAGAGCTGGCAGCGTGAGCGCTGAGGCCAGGCTGGCCAGAGCCCCACTCTGGGCTGCCTCTGGCTGGGGAGCAAGTGACCTGGGGTGGCACACTGCCCAGCCTCCCCATGGGCCTCTGTCTCAGGCTGAAGGGGTGCCGTGGGCTCCCCAGGCACCCTTCCCGCCCCCCGCCGTGAGCCCGGCACCCCACTGCCCCCAGAGCGGCCAGGCCGCCAGCGGGGAGCCTCCATGGCTGTGACCCAGCATCCTGTGTCAGGGTGAGTCACAGCCCTCCCTCCAGCCGGAGCCAGGTGCCCAGTGCTGGGAGGAAGAGAAAGGACCCCCCGCCTCCCCTCCCTGGGCTGCAGGGCGGGCTGCAGGCGGACGGGCGAGGTCAGAGCTCCCCTCTAGAGCAGGCTTGGTGGGGAGGGGCTGGGGGTCTGAGGCGGGCAGGGCATGGCGGCCTGGAGCAGCCCAGTCCAAGGGCTGCGCTGGGCTCCAGGACCAGCGCGTCTGTCGTGGGCACGCTGGCACCTCCTAGGCGCTTCGCATGCATCCGCTGAACGGAGTTTCCTCAGCATTCCCGCTGCATGAGGAAATGCCGCACACCTGTGTTCACCATCACTGCTATTTTTAGCTCTAAGTACCTACTACGGCTCAGTCATTTTGCACACATTATCTCACGGATCCTTACAGCAATCCCGTGAGAGGCTCAGAGAAGGGAAGCAACTTATTCCAGGTTGCACAGCAGGTGTGAGCTGAGCCCACGTTCTCACCAGCGGTGGACACCCCTGGCCGGAGTCTCTCCCCACCAGGACTTTTCTCTGGAGAAGGCGCCAGGCCCGAGGAAAGAAGGGGCGGCAGCGCCCACCCCAGCGCCCACCCCACACCGGCAGCCACCAGGCCTGGATCCTGCCTGGCTGGAGGCCCCAAGCCCCACCACACGGCCACCCCAGCCACCTTCATCCGTCAGCACCCTGCTGGGCGGGCACCAGGGAACCTGGCCTGCTTACTCGTAAAAGGGGCACCGTGCCATCCAGCCTGCGTGGCACACACGGAGGTGTCAGGATGGAGCGAGATGGAAGGAGGCGAAAGTGAGCGCTCGGTGCCTGAGGGCTATGCTGGGCCACTGGCTGGGGAGCTGGGGTGTCTGAGCACGACTGCGTGTGAATGCGAGTGTGTGTGAATGCGGGTGTGTGTGAATGCGACTGCGTGTGAATGCGACTGCGTGTGAATGCGGGTGTGTGTGAATGCGAGTACGCGTGAATGCGGGTGTGTGTGAATGCGGGTGTGTGAATGCGAGTACGCGTGAATGCGAGTGTGTGTGAATGCGAGTGTGTGTGAATGCGACTGCGTGTGAATGCGGGTGTGTGTGAATGCGAGTACGCGTGAATGCGGGTGTGTGTGAATGCGGGTGTGTGAATGCGAGTGCGTGTGAATGTGAGTGTGTGTGAATGTGGGTGTGTGTGAATGCGAGTGTGTGTGAATGCGAGTGTGTGTGAATGCGAGTACGCGTGAATGCGGGTGTGTGTGAATGCGGGTGAGTGTAAATGCGGGTGTGTGTGAATGCGGGTGAGTGTGAATGCAGGTGTGTGTGAATGCGGGTGCGTGTGAATGGGGTGCGTGTGAATGAGGGTGCGTGTGAATGGGGTGCGTGTGAATGAGGGTGTGTGTGAATGCAGGTGAGTGTGAATGCGGGTGTGTGTGAATGCGAGTACGCGTGAATGCGGGTGTGTGTGAATGCGGGTGTGTGTGAATGGGGTGCGTGTGAATGCGGGTGCGTGTGAATGCGGGTGTGTGTGAATGGGGTGCGTGTGAATGTGAGTGTGTGTGAATGCGGGTGTGTGAATGCGAGTGTGTGTCAATGCGGGTGTGTGTGAATGTGAGTGTGTGTGAATGCGAGTATGTGTGAATGCGGGTGTGTGTGAATGCGGGTGTGTGTGAATGCGGGTGTGTGAATGCGAGTATGTGTGAATGTGGGTGTGTGTGAATGCGGGTGTGTGAATGCGAGTATGTGTGAATGTGGGTGTGTGTGAATGCGGGTGTGTGAATGCGAGTATGTGTGAATGCGGGTGTGTGTGAATGGGGTGCGTGTGAATGTGAGTGTGTGTGAATGCGGGTGTGTGAATGCGAGTGTGTGTCAATGCGGGTGTGTGTGAATGTGAGTGCGTGTGAATGCGAGTATGTGTGAATGCGGGTGTGTGTGAATGCGGGTGTGTGTGAATGCGGGTGTGTGTGAATGCGGGTGTGTGAATGCGAGTATGTGTGAATGCGGGTGTGTGTGAATGCGGGTGTGTGCGGTGGTGAGCGTGTGGGTGAAGCATATGTTCACACGTGCAGCTGTGCGCACGTGCACTCACGGGTGGGCATGTGAGGGGTGAGGGTGAGTGATTAGAGGGGCCCCGCTCCCCCGCCCTCAGGCGCCCGAGGGGCCCGCAGGCCCTGACCCTGACCTACCGGCTCGCCATCCCCACCGTCTACATCCCCGGCCTGGCCCATCGACCCCCGGTGAGGGGCTGACGGGCTCACAGGAGCCCTGGGCAAGGCCCGTGACCGCCTCCGTTTCTTCCCTGCAAAGCGGTTCACTGCCGGCCCTGCGCTGCGCCCGGCTGGCGCGCCGGACGCTGGAGCCTCCCCGCCCCCGCCGCCCGTCCCTGGTTTCACCCCGCGCGCCGGGGTCCCCACCGCGCGCTTCGCCTCCGCGCTCAGCGCCGCCCCCGTCGCGCGGCCACAGGTGCGCGGGCCGCCGGGGCTCGGCCGCGCTGACCGCGGCGGGGCGGTGCCAGGCGAGCGGGCGGCGCGATCCGGACGCCCGGGCGGCGGCGGGAGCCGCGGGCCCGACCCCTCCCCGCTCGTCCGCGCCGGCGCCGCGCGTGGGCCCCGCGCCCGCGGAGACATGAGCGCCCGGCGGCCCGGCCCCGTGGCCCCGTGATGGGCTCCTGCGTGTCGCGAGGTGAGGGGGCCCGGGCCGTGCCGGGGGGAAGGGGCCCCGCGCCGGGTCGAGCCTGGGCGGGGGCGGGGGGAACCACCTGCCCTTCCCGGCGGCCGCACCCCACCGGCGCCCTGGGAGACGCGGGGCCCCGCCTGCATCTGCACCCCAGCAGGCGGCGGGAGCCGGGTCTCTCCCTTCCCGGCGGCCGCACACCCCTGCCTGGGGCGGGGGACACGGAGCGTCTGGCGCCCCCGGCCTCTCCGGAGTGACTCGGGGCACTCGCGGCGCAAGCCGACCCTCGTTCCCACGCCCCCCCCCCCGGAGACACAGGGCCCACCGGTGTCCGCGTACGCCACTCCCTGTCTTCAGACTGAACACCCGCGGCAGGCGTTAGCGGGAAGAACAGGGTCTAAAGAGGGCCCCCGCCCCTCCTGCCGGCGCCTCACCCCACCCCCAGCCTGGTGCGGGGACAGGTGGGGACAGGCGGGGACAGGCGGCCGGGCCCCCGGGAAGCCGCGGCCTGTGTCTCCGCCCGGCTCTCTGCTGCCTGCTGGTGTCTGACCCCTGGCTGTCCCCGGGGTGGAGCAGGGAGCCCCGGGAGCCGCTCTGGGGGGCGGTGGGGTGGGCAGGGAAGGGGTGGGCAGGTGTTGGAGGCTGCGCCGGGTCCGTTCACCCCGCAGCGGGAGCAGCAGGGCTGAGGTGAGGGGGGACAGACCCTGGCTCCCACTCTGCGGTATGAAGCCAAACCCACTGACCCCAGGCACAGCCTTGGGGGGCCTCCGCCGCATCCCGCACCCCAGCCCTTCCTCAGGTGTGGAGGGGTAACCAGGCCTTGGGCAGGGGCTGGGTGGGCTCCAGGGGACCTGCCCTGGGAGATGAGGGGCGGGGTAAGGGGCGCTGCCTGGGGCCTCTGCTCACCAGGCCCCCAGGGTTCAGGTAAGTGGCTCAGGATGTCTCAGGAGGGTGGGATCGTGCGTGGGGGCTGGGCTGTGTGAGGTTCTTTCATTCATTCATGAAGCTGACATCAGCCTGACCCCTACTGTGTGCCAGCCACTGTGTACACACTGTGTGCCTAGAGCCGGTGAGCCCAGCAGAGCATCTGCTCTGGGCCTCCAGCCTGGCCAGAGGGGAAGGTACTATTTAGAGTGGAGAGTACTTAAGTTTCTTTGGAGCCAGCAGGCTCTTGGTGTGTCTGCAGAAGCCCGGCAGGCTGTGCAGGCCCCTGGTGTTGGGGTCCCGGGGTCCCCTTTCCTGTGGTCCTCCTGCACACTCGGCCGTCCTGTGCCAGGCGCCGGAGGCCCGGCCCCAGGAGACTTGCCCGTTAGCCGCAGACCAGGGCGGTGCTGTCAGGACTGGGGCGGGGGCTCGGGTCCTCTGACGCCCCCGTAGCTGGTGGACCCTCTGCCGTGCCCTCTGTGTGGGGGCACCCTGAGGTCTGCGCCCTTCCTGCAGTGGTTGGGGCTCCTCGTTGTATATCTTGACCTTGTGCCCTCCTGACGGGGTCTGCCCACTCCCAGTGCCAACATGCCCGCAGGCAAGTTGGATGCAGGTACAGAAAGCGTGAGCCCCCTTGAGCAGAGGACACCCATCGTCCCATTAGTCTGGCTCTGGGGGTCTGAACCCCTGAGTGGAGGCCACCTGCCCCCCTAGCTGTCCCTGCTCCTCCCAGAGTGCGCGCGGCTCACCAGGGGCTGGTGGGAACGTTCCAGGCTCAACTCGCCAGTCTGGGGTCTGTACTAGCACAGCCCGCATTTTACAGGCAGGGAAACAGAGTCTGGGGCTGCGTGGTTAAGAAAGAGCAGAAGCGAGCCTTGAACGCGGTCATGCTGGCTTCGGCACCCGTGCCCTTGTTCTCTGTGCCACACAGCCGGCCGTTGGACCCAGGGCTGGCCTGGCCTGCTCCTTCCAGCCCCCGGCCCCTGGATTCCAAGAGCCTCTGAGTCTCCACGTGCTGAGTCACTCAGTCGTGTCTGACTCTGTGCAACCGTACGGGCTCCTCTGTCCATGGGATTCTCCAGGCAGGAACACTGGAGTGGGCAGCCATGCCCTCCTCCAGGGGATGTTCCCGACCCAGGAATTGAACCCATGTCTCTTAATGTCTCCTGCGTTGGCAGGCGGACTCTTTACCACTGGCGCCACCTGGGACGCCCTGGGAGTCTCCACAGCAGCCCCCGCACTCCACGTGCCAAACTCGCAGCCCGAAGCGGGGCGAAGCCCCATCCTTCTGCTGCCCACAGCCACCCAGGGCGCGCAGGCGACTGCAGCCGCCCAGCCAAAGCCCAGGCTTCGGGCCACAGCTGGGAGAGCCACCCCGCCCAGCCCTGGGCAGCAGTTAGCCCCCTCGAGCCAGCCCTGGGAGGGTAGGAGTGTGAACTCTGGAGCCGGCCAGCCTGCTCTGCCACCTCGGCAAGTTACTTAACCCTGTGTATGTATCTCAGTGTCCTCATCTCTAAAATGGGAATGATACTACTATGGGTGTCTTGGGGGTGCTGAAAGTGAAAGCGATAGTCGCCCGGTCGTGTCCAGCTCTTTGCGACCTCATGGACTGTAGCCCGCCAGGCTCTCCAGTCTATGGCATCTCCAGGCAAGAACACTGGAGTGGGTTGCCATTCCCTTCTCCAGTGACCTTCCCAACCCAGGATCGAACCCAGGTCTCCTGCATTACAGGAGGCTTCTTTACCAGCTGAACCACCAGGGATACTAGGAGGGGATTGAATGACTTCATATAAAGCACTCAGACCACTACCTGGCATGTAGCAAGCCCTTTAAGTGTTAGCTGTCACTTTAGGTTTTAATTTTTGTTATTATCCTTCTGTGCAGAAGCTAATCCAGACCCTCTTGGCTGGGAAAGGGGAAGCTACAGGGGCTTTGAGCACCATCCAGCCTTGCAGGAAAAGACACACTGAGGGGTTGAGGATGTGGGGAAAGTGATTGGGCCCAGGTGGAGGCACCAAATGCCTTTCCTCAGAGCTGCTTTGTGTTGCCTTGAGTGCTTATCCTGAGCTGGCTGAGGCATCACTCTCCTGGCCTTGTCAGACCCCGTTCAACCCTGGAAGGGGGCGTAGGGCTCAGAGATGGGCAGGGCCTTGGCTGAGGTCACACAGGCAGGACTGGAGAGGCAGGATGTGAACCCAGGGCTGCCTGGCCGCGGGGTCCGAGCACAGAGCGCTTGTCTGTTGCTCTCTCGGGGCCCCGCTGGTGCCGCGGCCAGCCCCGGTGGGGCCAGGGCGATGTGAAGACGGCGACGGAGTCGGCGTCCTTGGAAACAACTGATTTAATTACAGATAGAGAGGGCTTAGAAACTTAGCCGAGAAAAAGAGGCCGAATAACTTGGTTCACATGGAATACCAATAAAATTCAAGACAAGGAGTTTGCACCATCTACGCTGGGCCACTGGTGCCACGTGAATATCGGAAGGTGCCCTCCTTGGGCTCCTTCTCACGTGGGCTTGAAAACCGGGGCAAGTAAGTAGACGTGGCGAGCACCCACGCTCCAGATGGGAATTCAGCCAGAAAAACGGGGAGCAGAAAAGAACGACATGAGGAAATCAGTCTTTCCGGAAACTGATCCGATTTTTTTATTTTTGGATTTGCTTATATACCTTTTGTTACACATAGGGATGAATACAGAGTCACGTGGGGGTCAGCAGTCCTGACCTTTATCAAAATCAGGTGCTTCACATAAATGTATAAAAAAAAGTCTTAGGGGTTTTACATCATCTTCTGGCCATGAGACCTGCTGATGTTTTATGACCCTTTCTTTCTGATAACCAAAAACCTTATTTTTTCCAATGGTGTTTTTTCTTAAACCAGGCACCACCCTCCAAATAAAGTTGCATTCCTATAGGGTGAGGGTGTAGCGAGTTACAATCAAGAAAGGAATTTATTTAACCCAAGGTTAACATGATTAATCTTAATGGTTAATACTTATTTCTCCTCTATGCTGGTTATATTCACTATAAGGGCAGGGAACATGGAGATTTAGCAGCAAACATCAGCCCAACACGTGAAAATCCTTTCACCAATGCTCCCCTTAAGATCTATTTAGTCTTAAGATAGTGATCAAGTTACCTTTTTACATAGCAAGGACACAGTGATTTATAACAAAGTACAGTGATCTATTACAAAAGGGAAAATTCATTAACTCAAAAAGTCTAGTATTGCTAACATCAAAAACTATTCTATTTCCTTTTCTATATTCCAAATACATTGATTAATATATTCCCAGGTGCCTAAGGATATGGAGACCAGGCGGCAATCATTGACTCAACAATGAGAAAAGCCCTATGCTAATTAAGAGTCTCAAAATATTCCAAAACTCTCTGTGCTATTTATGGTTGAGAGGTAGTAAACACTCATGTGCGTAGTGGCAGGAGTATGGATAATCCTGTCACACAAGCTAGTTTGCCAGCAGAGAGGTTTGACCTGAGACACCCTTGTCCCACCCAGGGCAGGGAATTAGCAGCAATTATTGGGACAACAAATGAAAAATCCTTCACCAATATAATTCCTAACCAACCCACTATACTGACAATTTCCCAAAAGAATCTGCCTTTAGTAAGTCTAAAACATCTCGTGCCTCTCAGGTTGGGAGGCTGTAAACAATCACACGTGGCCGGACGAACCTATACAGGCGGGCTAGATAACCTTCAGAGGAGTCCGTAGCTGAAACACTCTTGTCACGCCCAGGAATTTTTGTTGCCTTGGAGCTGCACGTTTACTCCTTCTCCGAGAGAGCCGGTTATGGGGGAGAGCCCCCCGTAAAGGCAGAGGTGTCGGCGAGAGCATGACACACTCTGGTTTGGGGGTAGATGCTCGGGAACTGGGGGTTTCCTGAGGCTCGATCATGCCTTTGCGTATGCCAAGCCTCCTTCCTCATGACCCTTGCCACGGGCGGAGCTCCTCACGCTGGCCCCCGGCACACTAGGAGAGGGGTACTGAGCATGCGGCCCGCGCTTGAGGCAGTCAACTCTGGAGACACGCCCGTGTCGGCATTCGCTTTGGCTTTGCTGGCACCCGCGGTGTCTGCCCGCCTCTCTCCAGCTCCAGGTCTCTCCGGGGCCATCTCCTGCCCCTGGGGTGAAACTCTCTGCCTGCCCCTGCCCACTGCTCCAGACCACCCGTCACCCTCCTGGCCCCACCCTGGGTCCAGTGCCCTGGGAGCGGTGAGTTGTGAGACCGGGGAGTTCCTTCTGGAAGGTCAAGCATCTGATGATGCCTGGGAGGGGCTGCAAGCTCTAAGGGGCCGACTGGAGCACCCCCCGCGCCCCCAGTGCTCTGACCCCTGATGGCGACCCCCCATCCCCCCACCCACAGTGCTCTGACCCCTGACTGTGACCCCCCCCATCCCCAGCACCCCTAGGCCCAAGAGCAGAGTCCCTCTGGGCACCGTGGGGAGACTGGGGAAGGGGTGGATGGGGCCTTGCCCTTTAGAAGCTCACAGTCTGAGGCGGGAGACACCACCTTGGACAAACAGCCTGAGGACCTCTCAGGAGCTCAGCGCTCGTCAGCAGGCAAAGCACAAGCTCTGGGGTCTGACTGGCCCAGGTTTGAGCCCCATTTCTGCCACTTACTAGTAGGTGCCCTTAACCTCTCTGAGCCTCAGTTTCCCCATATGTAAAATGGGTGTGAGTGAGTGAGTGAGTGAAGTCACTCAGCTGTGTTCGACTCTTTGAGACCCCATGGACTGTAGCCTGCTAGGCTCCTCTGTCCAAGGAGATTTTCCAGGCAAGACTGCTGGAGTGCATTGCCATTTCCTTCTCCAAGAGATATTCCTGACCCAGGGAGCTCCTGCATTGTAGGCAGACGGTTTACTGTCTGAGCCACCAGGGAAGTAAATGGGCGTTCAGTTCAGTCGCTCAGTCGTGTCCGACTCTTTGCGACCCCATGAACCGCAGCACGCCAGGCCTCCCTGTCCATCACCCACTCCCGGAGTTCACTCAGACTCACGTCCATTGGGTCGGTGATGCCATCCAGCCATCTCATCCTCAGTCGTCCCCTTCTCCTCCTGCCCCCAATCCCTGCCAGCATCAGAGTCTTTTCCAATGAGTCAACTCTTCCCATGAGGTGGTCAAAGTACTGGAGCTTCAGCTTTAGTATCACTCCTTCCAATGAACACCCAGGACTGATCTCCTTTAGAATGGACTGGTTGGATCTCCTTGCAGTCCAAGGGACTCTCAAGAGTCTACTCCAACACCACAGTTCAAAAGCGTCAGTTCTTCGGTGCTCAGCTTTCTTCACAGTCCAACTCTCACATCCATACATGAGCACTGGAAAAACCATAGCCTTGACTAGATGGACCTTAGTCGGCAAAGTAATGTCTCTGCTTTTCAATATGCTATCTAGGTTGGTCATAACTTTCCTTCCAAGGAGTAAGCGTCTTTTAATTTCATGGCTGCAATCACCATCTGCAGTGATTTTGGAGCCCCCCAAAATAAAGTCTGACACTGTTTCCACTCTTTCCCCATCTATTTCCCATGAAGTGATGGGACCAGATGCCATGATCTTCGTTTTCTGAATGTTGAGCTTTAAGCCAACTTTTTCACTCTCCTTTTTCACTTTCATCAAGAGGCTTTTTAGTTCCTCTTCACTTTCTGCCATAAGGGTGGTGTCATCTGCATATCTGAGGTTATTGATATTTCTCCCGGCAATCTTGATTCCACCTTGTTCTTCTACCAGCCCAGCATTTCTCATGATGTACTCTGCATAGAAGTTAAATAAGCAGGGTGACAATATACAGCCTTGACGTACTCCTTTTCCTATTTGGAACCAGTCTGTTGTTCCATGTCCCGTTATAACTGTTGCTTCCTGACCTGCATATAGGTTTCTCAAGAGGCAGGTCAGGTGGTCTGGTATTCCCATCTCTTGCAGAATTTTCCACAGTTTATTGTGATCCACACAGTCAAAGGCTTTGGCATAGTCAATAAAGCAGAAGTAGATGTGTTTCTGGAACTCTCTTGCTTTTTCGAAGATCCAGCGGATGTTGGCAATTTCTCTGGTTCCTCTGCCTTTTCTAAAACCAGCTTGAAAATGGGCGTCATGGTGCCTAGTCTGCAGAGTGGCTGTCCCCTCTCTGGCTCTCTCTCCCCGGTTCCTCTGCCTTTTCTGAACCGGCCTGGAGACGGGCGCCATGGCATTTGCGGAGCGGCTGTTTCCCTTTCTGACTCTCTCTTTCAGCCACCCGGCTTGCAGGATCTTAGTTCTCTGACCAGGGATGAGCCTGGGCCCCCGGCAGTGGAAGCACTGAGTCCTAACCTCTGGACCATCAGGGAATTCCCTGCAGGGTTGCTGTTAAGATAAAATGGGAGACAATGGATGGCAAGGCCTAGCGGAGGAGGTGTTCAGTCAACAGTGTAAGGAAATCACTGTACGCTGGACTATGCCGCGTAGGGCTGCTGGTAAGGTAACGGCCTAATGCAGCTGAGGCTGATCTAGGCAGGCTGCTGGAGGAGGTGAGGCTAGATCAGGGTGTTCAGGGAAGCTGGGCTCTTGTTGCGTAGGCGCACCAGCCCTGGGAGTGAGGGACCGGGATTCGCGCGCGGGGCAGGCCCGTGGGGGGAAGGCCATGCCCACCATGCTGTGTCCAGGGCAAGGCTGGAGATGGACATGTCACGTGGCCGTGGTCCGCCCCATGCACTCAGCCCGGGGGCCCCGAGATGCATGGGGGAGCCCCGAGACAGTCCAGGGAGGGCATCACAAGGGACTTCAGGCCTTGGCTGCATCTCAGATCCTGTGTGTTTCGAGAGGAGCTTCACCCTTGCTGGGCCGCTGAGCGGGAGCAGGGTGAAGCCTGGGACCCGCATGCCCCCCAGGGCGTGGGACCCGGGCAGACGGCAGGCACTGACTGATGGCTAGGGGTGCCAAGGCCCAGCTCAGGGGCTGGAAGGCCAAGAGAGGAGTCCGGGGGGTTACATGGCAGCCTCACCCCAGGCACGAGTGGAGAGGACCCGTGTGGGAGCTTTACCGCAAGAGGGTGAAGCATGGGGAGTAGCTGCCTGGGTGGCTGGACCTGGCGGACTGAGGAGCCGGTGTGGGAAGGCAGGGGGCATCCTTGGCACGCTGAGCAGCTCTGGTGGAGGCAGGGCGTGGGGGGGACAGAAGGAGAGGACGGCGCTGCCCTGCAGGGTCAGGAGGCCCTGCTGCCACAGTGACCCGGGCCTGTTCTGCGCCTGGCCTGTGGTGGAGGGGCAGTCAGAGAAGGGACCTCAGACCCTGGATTCAGGGGAGTGGGCTGTGCACTGGGAAAGAGCGGGTGCCCCACGGCTCCCGTGGGAGAGGAAGGCGCCCCCAGGAGCGCAGGCTGGGGGTCTCTGCAGGCTGTCCCCCAGCCCCCGCCTGCATGAAACGCTGTGTTTTTCCAGTTGCCTGTGGTGACGTGGCCGCTGGTCCCAGCTGGGTGAAGAGCAGCCTGTGATTTCCCCTGGGGCTGGTTAATTACCTGATGTGGCAACCAGCCTGTGACATCACGGGGCCAGAGTCCTCAGGGGGAGAAGGCAGCTTTGGCAGAGGCGCCTGCAGCCCTCCTGAGCTGGGGGGCAGGGAAGCTGGGGAGGGACTGGGAGCAGGAGTCCGGGTCTGTGCCGTGTGGGCAGTCGTGTCCGAGCCCGTCTCCTCCAGGCTTCAGCACCACCTGCCATCCCTCCTCGTTCCCGCTCTGTGGCCCCAGTTTCAAAACAGCTTCCGGTGACGGGCCGGGGCCTGGAGGGAGCCCTGCACCCTCAGGAGTTCCTGGGGTAGCCGGTAGCCAGCGTCACCCGGCCTGCACCTTGGAGGCCCTGGCTGGTGCGTGCAGGAACCCTCAGAGGGCAACTTTCAAACTTTTTTGACTGGACCCATAAGAATAAGTGTGCTTTGTATCATAACGCAGGACATACACATAGAAAATCCTTACTGTGCACACATGGGTGTCTTTGCAATTCAAAAGAGGCTTCACGAAATAAGGCTTAGCCTGATTGTGCAGTGGGTTCTGACATTTTCTGTTCTACGCCATTCTGTTTCATTCTTTTAAAATATGACCAAGGAAATTGCTTGCTTGACCCACTGAAGGTTCCCCCCCGTCCCCCACCTGGTTTGAACACCAACTCTGAAGGGCCTGGAACATGGCATCTGTACACTGGAAAGTCTGAAGCCCGGTGAGGCGCAAGATCTGCCCAGGGTCACACAGCCAGAGCTGCGGGTAAGGAGCACAGTGCGTTGCGTGCTCCAGGCGCACACAGCCCCGTCCTCACGGCCCTGCACTGCCCCCTGCTCCTAGTTCCCCGATCACTGAGCTCTGGACCCAGGGCTGGAGCTTCACCCGACTCCACTGTCCGTTCTCTGGTCCCTGCCCCAGACAGTCTCACTGAGCCGCCCCGACCTGCCAGCCTGTAACACCTTTCGGGCAGATCACAGAACCCTCTCGCCTCTTCTGGACACGAGTCCAGTCCATCCAGCTCGGATGACACTTTCCTCTCCCATCCCATCTCACCCTCCCCTCATCCCCTGTGGCTGAGGCTTGTTGTTGTTCTGTTGCTAAGTTATATCTGACTCTTTGTGGCCCCATGGACTGCAACACACCAGGCTTCCCTGTCCTTCACCAACTCCCAGAGCTTGCTCAACTCATGTCCATCGAGTCAGTATGCCATACAACCATCTCATCCTCTGTCGTCCCCTTCTTCTCCCACCTTCAATCTTTCCCAACATCAGGGTGTTTTCCAGTGAGTCAGCTTGTCGCATCACGTGGCCAAAGATTTGGAGTTTCAGCTTCAGCATCAGTCCTTCCAGTGAATATTCAAGACTGATTTCCTTTAGGATGGACTGGTTTGATCTTGTATTCCAAGGGACTCTCAAGAGTCTTCTCCAGCACCACAGTTTGAAAGCATCAATTCTTTGGCACTTGGCTGGCCGTACCAAGGGTCATGGTCTGCTCTTTGCTCTGCTGGCCTCTCTCTCCTTTGGGTCCCATTCTCCTGCAGCATGCTGGAGTCGGCCCAAAAACCTTGAGAAAAAATGGGGCAGAGACCGTTTTGTGTTTGTATCTACCTGGAGCTCTAACAGTCTCCCTCGGCCAGCCCTGGCTCACGGGTGACTCCTCTGTGCGGCTGGCACCCGAATGTTCATCCCTTCCTTTTTACATCGAATGTTTAACGAGCACCTACAATGTGCCAGGCCCTGGGCAGGCGCTAGGGCCACTGTGGCAAATAAAACAGGCAGAGTCCCAGCCCTCCCAGAGTGTGTGTTCTAGGGGAATCCATGAAGAAGGAAACAGACACACGCTTTGTGGAGTGACGGGTGTAAAACAGGGTGAGGGGCTGGAGAGGCGTGGGCGTCCTGTTAAATGAGATGGCTGGGGAGGCCGCACTGGGGTTGTAGCATCTGAGCAGAGACCTGGGCGGAGTGAGGTGTGAACCGTGTACTCAGGGAGAGAGTCCCAGGTGGAGGAAAGAACAGCTGGCGCACAGGATCCGAGGCAGGAATGCCTGGAGTGAGGGGCAGAGAAGGACTAGGGGTGGGTGGCAGCCACGGTCTCCCAGGTTAGCACGGGAGATTCTCTGAGCCCATGGCAGTGGGAGGGGGTGGGCCCATCATGGAAGACCTGGTCTGGTCTGACCTCTTCATCCCCTGCTCAACTCGCTTTTCTCCCTATAGTGGTCCACCTTCCAGCCTCTTGGGGCTGGGGTCCCATTGCCTGCAAGTGGCCCTCTTAGGGGCACCAGCAGGCCTCACACCTGGCCCCTATCTCTGTGTCTGCCGGACCCGTGATAACACAAGCCTTGCCTTACTGGAGGTGGGAGGGCAGGTTGCCCCTGCCCCAGTTATGGACATCCAAGCAGGGAGGGGTGAAGTGGGCAGGTGAAGTGGTGGCCTCTCCTTTGCAGGCCTCCCAGATCTCTGCAAGTGAGTCCCTGACATCCCCTCATTCAGCCTGTGGGGAGAAACGGGTAGGGTCAGAGGACACTTGCTCCTTGGCGGGGGGTGGGGGGGGGGGGGAGAGAACTATGACAAACCTACACAGCATATGCAAAAGCAGAGATAATCACTTTGCCGACAAAGGTCCATACAGTCAAAGCTATGGTTTTTCCAGTAGTCATGTATGGGTGTGATTTTCATTCTTTACATGATTCTCCATAAAGAATGTGGAGTGCCAAAGAACTGATGCTTTCAAACTGTGGTGCTGAAGACTCCTGAGAGTCCCTTGGACTGCAAGGAGATCCAACCAGTCCATCCTAAAGGAGATCAGACCTGGGTGTTCATTGGAAGGACTGATGCTGAAGCTCCAATACTTTGGCCACCCGATGTGAAGAGCTGACTCCTTGGAAAAGACTCTGATGCTGGGAAAGATTGGGGGCAGGAGTAGAGGGGGACGACAGAGGATGAGACGGTGGATGGCGTCACTGACTCCATGGACATGAGTTTGAGCAGGCTCTGGGAGACAGTGAAGGACAGGGAAGCCTGGTGAGCTGCAGTCCATGGGGTCCGAAAGAGTCGGACACGACCGAGTGGGTGAGCAAGAGTCAGGAGGGGGTTGACGGCTGGGGCGGCAGAGCTGGTTTCAGCCACTTTGACTCTAGAGGGTGTCCGCCACCCCCCCACGTCCACCTTCTGAGTGGTTTTCTTCAAAAGCGGGCCCTCAAAGCCTCCTGGGCCTCAGTTTTGGATCCTAGTAGACAATTCCCGGGGAACCAGAACCATCTCCCTCAGTTGCCCGTTTTACAGATATGGAAGTGGAGGCTAGGAGAGGTGGAGTCGCTTGTACAGGGCCCACGGGAATACAGGGATTTGAACTGGACAGTCTGGCAGCAGAGCCTCAGCCAGCTGTCTTCAGGGCAGTTCCTGAATCTGGGATTTGCGAGCGACTGGAATGTGAAGGGAACCTTCCAGAGGAAAGCAGTGCAGAAGTGGAGAGAGCGGGCGCAGGAGACGCAGCCGGGAGAGGGCGCCCGTCGTCCCGCAGGGGTGGTTTCAGGCTGATTCCACCGGGGACTCGGACGAGAGGGACGCTCGGAGTTCTCCCGCCCGAAGTAAAGTACCTGGGGCCCTGCCCCTCCAGTCACGGGCGAGGGCCACTCCGCTGGGAGCAACATCGCTTCTTGGCTAGTTTCAGCCCAGTTGCGCCTCAGGAGCTGCCTGGTGGAAGCCCAGCCCGCGGGGCGGGGACTGTGGGCCACAGAAGCAGACGGGGGTCCTCGGGGTCTGGGGGCTGCGTGGGGCGCCCACAGCCTCCCCTGCCTGCTTCCCCTCCTCGTTAACCCCGATCTCTGCGTCTCCGGTTCTGCCCACTCTCCTCCGCCCAGCCCTGCCTTTGGGGTGGCCTGGCGCCTCCCATCTCCAGCCTCAGACCCTCTCTGGCCACCGCCTCCTCCCGGAAGCCGCGTCTGTGTCCACGCCATCCGTTCGTCTGCTTCTGTCCAGGCGGCCCCCGGCCAGAAAGGGTGACGGGAGCCGCTGCCCAGGGCAGGACGGTGGAGGCAGGGAGGGGAGCCTCTGTAGGCATCGCCCCAGGCCGCTCCTTCGACTCCGGGCTTGGCGCAAGCCCCGCCCGCCTCACCCCCTCCCCGCCCGCCTCACCCCTCCTCTCCCCACCATCCCTGCGCCCACCCAAACCGTCCACCTCCAGACACCCCCTCCTGGCCAGCTGCCCCATCAGCGCTACCATGCAGCCCCCAGCCCCCGCCGAAAATCATCACAACTCCTGCGCTTTGCGAGAGGAGGAGCCTCGGCATCAGACCCGCAGGGTTCAGGTCTCGACTGCCCGCCGCGGGCCGTGTGCCTGGGGCTGTGACTCCCCCACCTGCCCTGGCTTTCCTCACCTGCCAAGCTGACCACGGAGCCTCCTCTCTAGGTCACGGTGAGGACTCTGCAATCACGCCGGGACAGGAGGGTGAAGAGAACAGCCGTCCTCAGGTGAGGACTTCCTGCCGCTCAGCCTTGGGCTTGAGTGAGGGGCTTTGCGGGGCTTCCTGCATGTAGCTGTGAGCTCCCTGAGGGCAGGGACAGAGCTGATCCCACCTCGGTCCCCAGGTGCCTGCACAGTGCAGACGTCCAGGAGATGGGTGCTCAGTGGCTGAAGGAATAAATGGCTACATGGGTGAATGAATGAATGGCCAGGCTACAGCTCTTCATATAACTGGATTTTTCTGGATACCCAGACCTCAGCTCTGAGCAGCTCTCAGAGCTTGTGAGTTCTGGGTTAATAGTCTGTCTCACTTACTAGGATGTCAGCTCCACGAGGGTAGAGAAATCATCTGTCTTTTTTTTTTGGATCATGCTGCACAACGTATGTGATCTTAGTTCCCCAGCCAGGGATCAAACCCACGCCCCTTGCAGTGGCGGCGCAGAGTTCTAACCACCAGTGAGAGAAAGTAAAAGTGTTAGTTGCTCAGTCGTGTCCAACTCTTTGTGACCCCATGCACTGTAGCCCACCAGGCTCCTCAGTTCATGGAATTCTCCAGGCAAGAATACTGGAGTGAGTAGCCACTCCCTTTTCCAGGGGATCTTCCTGACCTCAGGATCGAACTCAGGTCTCCCACATTGTGGGCAGATTCTTCACCATCTGAGTCACTGGGGAAGCCCAGGCTTCACCACTGTCTCTAGTACTCAGAACAGTGGGTGGTACATAGTAGTTGCTCAGCTAATACCGTTCAGTGAATAGAAGAGTAAGTAAGCACATTAATCGAATGAATGGTAAGAGTGTTCCCTGTCATCCTGGGGGACTGGAGGATTCCTCTTAGTTAGACCAAGGATTCAGTCCAGCAATTCTAGTTGCTTGGTTCAAGGTGGTCAATCCCTCAGCAACGACTGTGAACCTAGGATGTGGTAGGCCCTGATAATTCGGCAGTGGTGGGCCGATCCCTGCCCTCCCGCACAGAAGTACTTTTGCCAGATGGTAGAAGGCATCCCCCAGGTGTTTACAGAGCCCCCACTAAGTGCAGGTGCTGTGGACGCAGAGCCCCAAGCAGAGCCGCCAGGGTCTCCACCCTCGCGGCGCTCACATTTGTTGTAGGGGGAGATGCTGGACCTTAAATAAGCACAGATATCAGGGTGATTTCTGTGGGGGGTGACTGGTGGCTGGCGTGGGGACAGGGAGGTGGCCAGGGACGGCTTCTCTTGAGCTGAGCGCTGGATGATGAGGTTCCAGAGGATCTGGGGAACGAGTGTTCCAGGCACGGGGGGACAGCAAGGACGAAGAGCAGGCCTGGCCGTTTGAGGAGCAGCACGGAGCGGAGTGCCCAGGACAGCGGGCGCAGGCACGGGCCGGGGACTGCGGTCAGAGCGGGCCGGCTGGAGGCCCCCAGGCCGCGAGGCTGGGGCTGGCTCTGTCCCTAAGGTGATGGAAGGGAGGGAGCCGGGCAGATGGAGACAGCCTGACTGGGGGTGTGACGTCCCCGTGATGCTGGTGGAGAGTGGATGGCCCAGCAGGGGAGGGAGGAGGCTGCTGGTGGAGAAGGTGACAGCTCTCATGGGGCAAGGCTGGAGCAGCGGTGCTGATGGAGAGGGCTAAATCTGGGGCAGAGGTCAGAGAGAGGGCTAGGGAGACTTGCTGGTTGCTGGATGGCGTTGGTGGGAAGAGTTGGGGAAGCAGGACTCCAAGAAAGTGCCTGGGTTTGTCATTGGGACAGCTGGGTAGACCATCACATCGTTTTCTAAAGCCGGGGAAGGAAGACGGATTGTGGTTTGCAAGTTCCGTTTTGCCTGCGTTTGCTTGAGATGCCTAGTGGGCAACCATGTAGGGAGGTGGAAATTCAGTCAGGAGCTCCAGCAAAGAGTCGGGGCTGGAGGCATAAATGTGGGTGTCAGCCGCAGGGGTGAGACCTCCTGGGAGAGGGAAGAAGGGAGGTGAGAAGGGGCCCGGGGTGAGCGGTGGGTCGGCTCTGGGGTTGAGCAGAGGAGGAGGAAGAGGAGCGGCTGTGGAGGTGGGGGGTCAGGAGAGGGTGCGGCTGGAGGAGGCCGCTGAGGATGGGCCGGAGGATCCCTCTGAACTTTCTGGACACCTGCCAAGGGCTGTCTCAAGGAAGGCTGGCTGGAACTGGTGCAGGAGAACAGGAGAAGACGGGGAGTAGAGGCTGGACACAGCTCTAAGTTGGGGGCAGAGGCGTCAGCAAGGAGCGGAGGGACAGGGGTTGGGAGAGTGTCTTCCAAGGGTGGAGAGCCTTGGGTTGTCAGGACGGGAGGGGCTGGGGGCCAGCCCAGTGGTGAGGGGACCCCACGTGGCAGAAGACAGGAGAGGCAATGCCGGCAAGAGTCCCTGAGCCCAGAGGCAGCGCAGCCACACCGATGGGCCGACTCTGGGGAGAGAAATTCGGACAACATGGGAAAGAGAGAGCATGGAGCCCCGGGGGAGGGCAGGCACAAGACCCCGGTGGACGGGCTGGGCTTGGGCTGGGGGACAGTCCTTCCTTTGTCACAAGAGGGAAAGCAGACAGTGTGGCCTGTGGCGGGGCAGAGATTCGAGGCGGAGAGGATGGGTGACACCTGCCGAAGGCTCCTGGATCGCACCGAGAGCCGGAGAGCAGCCGGCAGCAGGGTGCAGGGACCCGCAGGGGTGTCCCTGTGAAAGTTCGAGAAGGAAAGAGGACCAAGCAGTCAGCCTCACTGGATGCAAACTCGCAGGAATCAGACACGTAGAGGGATCCCTGGGTAGACTGCTGCTGCTGCTAAGTCACTTCAGTCGTGTCCGACTCTTAGCAACCCCATGGACTGCAGCCCACCAGGCTGCTCCTTCCATGGGATTTTGCAGGCAAGAGTACTGGAGTGGGGTGCCATTGCCTTCTCCGGGTAGACTGGTGGACACCAATTTCACTTGATGCCCATGACTTTCCCCGGCAGCCAGCAGCTCTGAGGGTCCCCACAAAGTGGGCAGAGGGTTAGGCCAAAACAGAGTTAAGAGAGGCGAGTCAAGGGCATCTGCAAAGGAGACCTTTAAGGATATGCCAAGGAGTCTTAGCTGGGCCAGGAGGGAAGTGGGGACATGAGTGTCTTATGAAAGACAGGCGAACAGACGGATTGGGGGTCTCCGTGAGGTCAAGCAATTGCTGGAGGACTGGAGTTAGTAAAAATGGAGTAACAAGGAGAGGGCAGCGAAATCCCACTGGTGGGATCTGGCTGGACTCCTCACCTGCTGTGGGCCTGAGTCTGTTTTCTTTTTCTTTTTAAACATTTTATTTATTTGGCTGTGTCGGGTCTCACTTGCAGCACGCGGGATCTTTCGCTGCACTGCGTCAGCTTAGTTACTCCAGGGTGTGTGGGATTTTAGTTCTGTTATCAAGGATTGAACTCACATCCCCTGCATGGCAAGGCAGATTCTTAACCATGGACCACCAGGGAAGTCCCTGAGTCTGTTTTCGATGAAATGATGTAATAATTAAGTAACGTCATCTCTCAGAGCTGGCTTGAATGGGCTTCGTAATAACAGAGCTCTGGGCTTGTCTAAGTTCCTCGTGTCTTCCTTTTTTCCAGATTTGCTCACAAGTGCCCACAAGGACTGCCCCATGCCCCAGGGCACGGACCCCGTGAACCCAGACTTGCCCTCTGTCGTGGCTTCAGACCATGACACTGGAAAGGTAATTGGTCGTGCTTCGTCCTCCTGGTTCCTGGGCTGTGCTCTGGAAGCAGAAACTGTTTTAGCCTCCTTCTCTCCCTGCCGGGCCTGGCTCCTTCCTGCAGGGTCAGGCCACCCAGGGTTGTATTCAGCTGATGAAGCTCTGAATGGAGCGGGGCATCCAGGCAGAACCTGGTCTATATAGATAAGAGTCCCATCATGAAGGGCCTCCCACCCAGATTCACTCAGTCCTGCAGAGAAGACGTCCTGTTATGAGCCCACGACTCCTTGGCCGCCTGCACTGCGGACTGGGGAGTGAAGAAATGAGTTCTCAGTTCATTCAGACAGATCATGCCGAACTTGCCAGGGGCCTCAAACCTGGCGCAGAATTTTGACCCTTGCCCCAGAAGCTGTGGCCTGAACTCACAAGTATATCATAAACAAATGTACACACACACACACACACACACACACACGATTCCCAAGTGGTGCTAGTGGTAAAGAACCTGCTTACCAATACAAGTAGACGTAAGAGACGTGGGTTTGATCCCTGGGTCTGAAAGATTCCTCTGGAGAAGGGCATGGCGACCCACTCCAGTACTCTTGCCTGGAGAATCCCATGGACAGAGGAGCCTGGTGGGCTACAGTCCATAGGGTCACAGAGTCGGACATGACTGAAGCTACTTAGCACGTAATTACGTTGTTTAATCTGTAAGTCATATGTGACTCTTTTTGACACCATGGACCATAGCCTGCCAGGCTCCTCCATCCGTGGGATTTCCCAGGCAAGAATACTGGAGTGGGTTGCCATGCCCTCCTTCAGGGGACCTTCCTGACCCAGTGATTGAACCCGCATCTCTATTGTGTTGGCAGGTGGATTCTTTGCCACTGAGCCACCTGGGAAGCCCAGTGGTAAAGAATTGGCATGTATGTGTGTGTGTGTGTGTGTGTGTATATATGTATAGAGAGAGAGAGAGAGAGAGAGAGAGAGAGAGAGCCCGCACACCACGTGCTCAGCGTTGTGCCCGGCCCTTTGCCTACGTTATGCCGTTTATGCTTCCCCATGCCCTGTGACATGAACGTCACTGTCCCATCTTACAGAGGCGCAGACTAAGACTCTGGGATGTTAGGTGACTAGTCCAAGGATGTACAGGAGAAACGGCAGTCACAGTCTGAGCCCAGGCCTGCTCGGTCCCCCACGCCCCCTGCCTCTCCTGCAGAGTCACGGTTGCCCCGCACCCACCTGCTTCTCTCTGCGCGCCAAGGGGACAGGAGGGCATGCTCCAGGAGCAGGCAGAGGCCGGCTCAGTCAGGGAGTACCGCCCCCTGGGGCTGCAGGAGCTGTGCCCTCTGCCGGCACAGCGTGCCAGGCCCTGCCTGCTCCTTTTTCTCCTCTTGTTTCAGGACAAACAGATGGGTTTCTGCTGGGATCCTTGGCAGGTGAGTGCACTCGCCCCTCCCGCAGTCTGGCCAGCCCCAGCTGACACTGTCGCCCTCGCTCTGTGGGCCCAGCTTGGGCACACAGTGCTGCCAGCCCTGGGGGGTCTGATGGACACAGGGCTGGGGAGGGTCCTGTGGGGGTTGGCAGGACCGCCCAGGACCTGGGGAGCGTGGGTAGTGGGGTGGGAGGGGTGGGCGGTCATCTGGCTGGTTTACCCCCTCGCTCACCCCTCCCCTTCCTACAGACGTGCTTCCAGACCACCAACGGCTACCTGTCCGACTCCAGGTCCTGCTCCAGCAACTACAGCGTGGCAGCCCTGGCCACCTCGTCCCTCGTGGGTGAGCTCCGGCTGCCCCCTCCTGCCCTGGGAATCCTCACCGTGTCCCCTAGCCACTGGCGGCGGGAAGGTCAGAGCGGAATTGCAGCTGGAGGGGCTGCAGCCCTGTTGGACGCAGAAGTTTTCTAAACGCTGGGCTCCGGGCTCCGTGCGGGACTCTGGAGGACTTGGGGGTTAACGCCCTGCCCCTTGGGGGCGTTCAGTTGCTGGGTTCTCCTGAAGTTGTGGGTGTCTCCCTGGTGGTCTCCCTGCCTCTCTGCAGCAGATGAAAGCAGCTAATTTGTGATGGGTTCCCTAGAAGCAGAGCCGAGAGGGGCACTGTGCTGGGGCTTCACCGAGGGGCTGTTCTGGAAGGAACCCTTCAGGGAGCGAGGGGAGCAGGGCAGGGCAGGGGCGGGGCTCAAGACAGGGCAGGGGCGGGGCTCTGGGCGGGGCTCTAGGCAGGGGCAGGGCAGGGGCGGGGCAGGGGGCAGGGCGGGGCAGGGGCGGGGCTCTGGGCGGGGCTCTAGGCAGGGGCAGGGCAGGGGCGGGGCAGGGGGCAGGGCGGGGCAGGGGCGGGGCTCTGGGCAGGGGCAGGGGCAGGGCAGGGCAGGGCGGGGCGGGGCGGGGCAGGGCAGGGGCGGGGCTCGGCGGAGGGTGGCTTGCAGGTTTCCTCTCTCCCAGCCTGACCCACAGAACCCGCGGCTCTGAGGCCGGGGCTGGCTTCACACGGCTCCTCCGTCCGTCAGTGTCGGCTGCCACTCGGGAGGACTCCCAGCTCCCAGGCCTCTCTGGGTGAGGCAGTTCCCGTCAACCGAGGGCAAGGCTCCCGAGGGCGCAGGTGTGAGCACAGGTGTGCTCCGTGGCGCCCGCAGCAGCAGGGGGTGGTCGCCCCGGTGCGGCCTTCGGGGCTCTGCTCAGCCGGCTCTGCTCACAGGCTGCTACATCCTCAGCCCCTCGCAGACCCCCGAAGTTGCCCCCCTTTTCCTCCACCCGAAATCCTCTCCCTCCGCCTCACCTGCCCCTCGGGGGACACTGAACCACCCGCTCCAGAAACCTCCTCTGGCTGCCAGCGCTCCCCAACCTTTCCGACCTTCGTCTTTCCCATTCTCCCAGAGTTTTGTCTCAGCTTCCTTCATGGATGCCTTCCTTTCTTCCGTCCGTTCTTTTTCTAAAGCAAGTCAACATTAGCTTTTTTGAATTATTATTTTTAATTATGCATCTGTCTATCTGCTTGGCTGTGCCAGTTCTTAGTTGGATCATGAGGAAGCTCAGCTGTTGCCCGTGAGATCTAGTTCCCTGACTGGGGATTGAACCTGGGCCCCCTGCGTTGGGAATGTGGAGGCTTAGCCACTGGACCACCAGAGGAGTCTCCTCTCTTCCTTAAATGTTGCTTTCCCTCATGTCCTGCTTTCTGGGACCAGTGACCAGCAGATCCATGTTCTCAGCCTGGGCTGGAGGAGACACCGGGGATCATCCTTGACAATGTTCTGTCCATCAGCCTGCTCATCCAGCTGGCCTGCTCCCAAGAGCCGCCCCCCCAGCCCCTGCTCCGCATCTCCCCATGCTGTCTGGTCCCTAACTGACTCCCTTCAGTGGCCCCTAAAGCCTACCCTTGGCCCTAAGTCCTCCAGTGAGGACATTCTTCCTCAACGGCAGGTCCGCCCTGCGCTGCCCTCCTGCTCGTCACGGTGCCGTTGACAGGAGAGGGCTGGTCCACCCCCAGTCTGGGCCTTGTTGAGTTTCCCAGACTCTTCTGCCACCCTGTTCCCAGTGTTGCCCCGTGGCTTGCCCCTGGTGGTCCTGGAAGCACGCCCGACTGTTCTATGCCTTCATCCTCTTCTTATCTCTGAAATAGCCTCCAACCTTGCCTCTTTTTATCCAACCCAAACTGCCTTCAAAGCCTGCCTCCAGCCACCTCTTCCAGGAAGCCTTCCCTGCCTGCTGCAGGTCTCACCCTGCGAAGAGCAGGCAGTGTCTAGGCACAGAAGATGCTGTCCCCTGGCTTGTTAACTGCTGGAGGAAGGGACAGCTGGTGGGTCTTGAAGGATCCACGAGTGAATCTCCTTGAGCAAACGGGTGTGAACTTGGCCAGAAGGGAGCAAGGGGTGTGGCAGGTCTGGAGGAGAAGGGCCAGGTGGGCAGGAGCACTGCCGGGAGCAGGCTGCTGGCAGGGCTTGGGGCCTGCGGGGAGTGGGGGAATGTCTGTGCAAGGGGACCTCGGGGTGTGGGAGGCTGTGGGCAGGCGGGGCGTGAGGAGTGAGGTGGGCACAGGCACTGCGGGTGGGACTCTGAGGACACGGCTCTGGAGGGACATGGGGGACGGGCCACTGGACCGGCTGGAGGTGCTGGGAGGGCTCGGCTCTTGGGGCTGGGGCTGGCTCAGCCGCCCTCAATCTCCGCAGGAGTGGTGCAGAGCTTCAGGGACCACGTCACAAAGCCCACGGCCATGGCCCGTGGCCGCGTTGCCCACCTCATCGAGTGGAAGGGCTGGAGTGCCCAGCGGGCGGGCTGGGAGCTGCCCCCTGCCGACGACGACGAGCATTACCGCCGCCTTCCGGACGAGCTGCGGGAGGCCCGCTTTGCCGCAGGTCAGCAGGGGCGGGGGTGGGGGACGGACTGGCTGGGTCTGGTCCTGAGAGACCCCGGGGGTCCCCCCTGCGGGTTGTTTGCACGCTCAGTCGGTTCAGTCGTGTCCAGCTCTCTGTGACCCCGTGGACTGTAGCCCGCCAGGCTCCTCTGTCCATGGGATTTTCCAGGCAAGAATACTGAGTGGGTTGCCATGTCCTTCTCCAGGGGGTGTCTTTCTGACCCAGGGTTTGAACCTGCGTCTCTTATGCCTCCTGCATTGGCAGGCGGGGTCTTTACCACTGGTCTGGGCTGGGAATCACAGTGCTGAGTGTGGGGGCATTGATGGGAACTCCGATCCCCGGGGCCACAGATGGGCAGCCTCGAGAGCCAGCATGTGGCGCCCGCCCACCCGCAGCCTCTGCGCCCCTGCTGAACCTGGTCCGTCCCCACAGGGGTTGCCGAGCAGTTTGCCATCACGGAGGCCACACTGAGCGCCTGGTCCTCGTTGGACGATGGAGAGCTGGGCCTGGAGAGCAGCCCCACGGACGTCCTGCAGCTCCAGGGTACGGCCTGGGGGCCGGGGTGGGATGCCGTGGGGCCGGGGTGGGATGCCGTGGGGCCGGCGTGCGGGCTTGCTCTGCTATCTGTGCCCTGGGACCTCAGAGAAGCCCCGCCGACCCTCAGCCTTAGGTTTTCTTCACCTGAAAAGGGGGGCTGGTGATCCTTGCCCTGCCCGTTGCCCGGGAGCGCCATGAGCATAAAGGGGAGAATGATAGATAGAGAGGTAGGTGATGGGTTAGATGAGGGACAGAGATGTTGGTAAATAGGTGGCAGACACTGTGAATCGAGCGCTCACTGTGCCCCACGCTTCACACGCGTTGCTTCCATTTATCCTGTGACGCTCTGAGAAGCAGGGCGGCTATTATCTCCATTTCACAAGTAAGGGAAACTGAGGCCTCAGGCTCTGAACCTCAACCTCAGGCACCATCAGTCACCCTTGTAGACCCCCTGGTTACCCCTGAGGGCTTCAGGGAGCCTGGGTCCTGGGTGGAGCTCGCACACCCACTGTGTGCTCCTCCGCCTGACATGAGTGAGGAGAGGGGCAGAGGCCTGGGGAGAGCACTGGCCAGCTCAGTTCTCAGAGCACAGAAGGATTTGAGGCCAGCAGGCTGGCTCCAGAGTCTGTTGTTGGCCATTCTGCTCACTGCCGCCACCACGCCATCACCCAGGGAGAAAAGGGCTCAGAGGTTCCGTGACATGACCGAGGCCACACAGCTTGGTGCTGATAAAGCTGGGTTCCGAGGCAGGCCCTCCGATGCTGGCCCCTGCCGCCTACCCCAGGGAGGGCCAGGGGCAGGGCTTCCCTGCTCCATCCTCACCCCCACCTCCCACTGCTTTTGCAGACCTGGGGAGCGTCTGTCTCCAGGACAGCCTTCTGAGTGTCCGCTCGCAGGATGACCGTCTTCTGGCCTTCTCCTCCCCCGACGGCTGGCCCTCCCCTGACGAGCCCCCCAGCCCTGGACGGCAGCTCCGGCCGCAGCTCCCAGGGGCCCTGGGGCCCGAGGGGGGGGCCGGACCGCAGGGCCCCCTCTGCTCCGGGGACGGCAGCCTGCCCTCCGAGGAGGAGGATGAGGTGTTCTACAACTGAGGCAGGCCGGGCCACACCTGCTGCAGCCCGGCGGGCAGCCCAGAGCCATCAGGACCTCGGGCGCTAGGTGGGCGTTTTGTGACCCCCTAGGGGCAGGCATGGGGTGGGGCGGCGCTCCTGTGGACACTCTGTGCCTCCCCCATGGGAGCCGTGATCCCCTTCCCTCTCTCTACCTGGCTCAGGAGGGAGCCTCCCCTGCAGGGTGTCTGCCACGGGCAGGTTCGAGGACTCTCAGCAGACACCCGGGCAGACTGCCCAGAGGAGCCGACAGCCACACAAGGGCGTGGGGACCCCGCTTAGCCCCAGGCTCAGCCCTCCGCCCTCCGCCCGTGCTCCAGCCCCATCAGAGGCAGCGGCTCCTCGGGGCGCTGACCCCTGCTCCTCAGCGCTCTTCATGGGACCCTGTGCCTCGGGGTGTCTGCTGGCCCCTCACTCTCCGGATCCACTCCCCGGGGCCCTGCTTCCCCTCCTCGTGCCCCCCTGCACCTCCAGGAAGGTTCTCGGCAGACATTAAAAGCGGTGGGTTCTCCCTGGATGACCTTGGCCTGGTCTCTGCAGGGGACAGCACGTCCTTGGGCTCCCGGCTCGCAGGAGAGGGCCCTGACCCCTCAACACAAAGACTGCCGGTCACCCTGCTGCTGGCGGCCAGGATGGTCCCCATGGAGAGGCTTAAGGCTCTGTGGGCTCCGAGGAGCCCCACCTGCGGACCCCGCTTTGTCAGCCCCGGCTCAGCCGAGGAGGAGGCTGAGGCTGGAGTGGAGGTAACTGGGAAACAGGGTCATGCGTACCCATGAGGACAGGCATCATAAGACCCAGTGGGAGCCCGCTCTCCCCCATAGCTCCCTGCCAGGAAGGGGGCACAAGGAGTGGGGGTCCAGGGTCCAGGCCGGCAATGCCCGCACGGCCACCTGGGGGCGCCCGAGAGCTCACTCGGGGTTGGTAAAGGCGAGGCGCCAAGGCGGCAAGACACTTGGATGCTGACGTGAGCGCGGAGCGCAGCTCTGGGAACCGGCTTTATTTGCGTTGAGCCTCTGGTTGGGAGTCACACAGCCCCCAGAGGGCACCTGCGCCTGCCCTTGCTGACAGAGGACACCAGGCTCCTCATCTGTGAGTCGGATGCCTCCTTGCAGTACCCACCACACGGCAGCTGTCTTCTGTCTCACATCCTGGGCGCCCAAGGTGGGGTTTGTCCTTTAGAACATGTGGCACTTGTCCCACAAGGATGGGACATGGCGACCGTGGGGTCCTCGTCAGTGCTAGGCCAGCTGCCTGCCTTGCCGAGGAGTTGAGCTGGGCTGGAGGGGAGGGGTGTGTTGTCGCAGAGGACACAGGCAGGGTCTCTGCCCTGCTTCCTTCGCAGGGGTAGCCGATTGGCTCTGTTTCATCCTGCCAGGCTGGCTCACTTTGGGGCCGGAGGGTTTGTCAGGTTGGAAATTGCTTTCTTCAACTAGAACAGAGACCAGAGGGGGGAGAGTGCAGAAGAGACTGCAGGTGGAGGCTGCAGTGCGGTCCGCCTCTCCTAAGGGCTGATTCTGGAGTGAGTTTTAGAGCCAGTGCCTCTCTGCTGCAGAGATGGGATCACTGAGGCCCAGAGGTAATGGCAGGGCTGGCCAGTGGCCACAAGAGAAGGTAGGCGTAGCTGGACCGAGTGGCCGGCTCCTCTGGGCCAGAAGTGAGGCTCGTCAAGTCCCACGGGGCCCTCCCCATGTGACAGCGGTTACTGGTGCCCGCCCCCATGGCTGCTCAAGCTTGGCTGCTCCCCTTTGTTTCACCCTCGGGGCCACGGTACCTCCACCCAAGACACGAAGCCCACAGCTCTGCCCTGAGACGTCACAAAGAGGGACTGAAGATTCAATAGCTCGAAGAGGTTGTGTGCCTGCAGGAGGGGGGTTAGGAAACGCTGGAGGACAGGCTCTCACCCCAGTTTCTTCTCAGCCTGTGAGTCCTGCGCAGAGATGAAGGCCCTGGCCAGCCTCTGTCCTGGGGTGCTGCCCCCGCTCTCCCCGCCCTCCCTGCTGTTTTTGAGCTGCTTCTGAGCCTGGAGGGCTGGGCAGTTGGGATGGGCCTGCAATGTCCACTATGACCACCAGGGGCCCCCAGAGTCCACACAAGGGACCAGTGGGCCTTGCCACTCAGGACCATCCAGCATCAGCCGTGGACAGGGGGGTGGGGCCCCCTTTAGGCCCCCAGCCCGCTCCGTCCCTCCATGGCCCATGTGCCAGGCTCTGGGCTTGCAGCAGGGAGGAACCCGCAGTCAGAGTGATTAATTTGCCCAAGATCACACAGGCAGAATGTGGGAGACCTGGCATTGAAACCCACGTGTGCCTTGATGAAAGACAAGCTTTTAACCACTATTTCCGTCCATCCAGAGTCTTCGGCTTCCTAAGCTCTCCCTCTCCCTGAGTCTCTGTGTCCCAGCAGCCCTGGGACCGAGGGGTAGAGAGATGGGGACTGCATGCCCCTTCCACAACGAGGAGGTTAGAGGCAGGAGGAGCAGAGAGCCACACTGTGTGTTGAGGAACCCGAAGCTGAGTTTCCCTCTCAGGTTGCTCTCCTCTATCCCAGGACCCAGGTCTGCCCACAGCCCGAACTTCCCCCATTACCTGGTGCAAGGAGGTCTCCGGAGACAGCTTCAGGGTCACTGGCTCTACAGGGCAACCCTCAGCCAAGATGTCCTGGAGGCACCGCTGTGGATGGGGGAAGGGTTATGGGGGCCTGGGCTAGCCCCCCTCCCGGGCTGCCCCTCTCAAACCACAGGCGATCAGCTGGCCACTCCCAAAAACCCTCCTGACTCCCCATCCCCTCCTGACCCCTCGCAAGAGTGCTCACCTGCTGTCCTGGAGCCAGGGAGGGCGGCTCAGCTTGGAGGGCCTGCACCAGCTGTGCCCTTTGCACGGTGCCCACCAGAATCTGGGACTCTGGACAGGCAGAGAGGGAGATGGAAAGAGCCACGTTGTGAAAAAGGAACTTCTGTTTCCTGGGCTTCTGTGATGCGCCAGGAGCTGTGCTGGGTGTCCTCGTGACTCTCGGGAACCTGCAGCAGCCTGTGAGTCAGGAGCTACTGTCGCCCATTTTACAGAAGAGGAGACTGAGGCTCAGGGGCGCACAGAGGTTAGTTGTCTCGCCCAAGGTCACTCAGCTTCTGAGGGCAGCTGGGCAAGGATGCCAGGGGGCCGGGAGGTCACTTGCCCACCCTGAAATGCGCCATGTGGTGAGGCCTCACGCAGGAGCAGTCTGGGACACCTCCGTGAAGAGAGCTGTGCCCTGGGGCTGGGCTTTGCCTCTCATTTCCCAGGGAGGGCGTGAGTGCAAAGGCCACCTTGTTCCTGTGGGGGAGGGGCCACAAGCTTTCAGGGCATCACTGGAGTTTGCAAGCATTCCATTTCAAAGAACAGCCTGACGTTCTGGCCCTTTTCCAGTAAAAGAAAAACTTCACAACTGGACGTACACATGTTCCCCCTTTAAAAGCAAAGCTGTTTCTTGGGTGAGCAGCTGGGGCACACAGCCTGGGCCTGGGCCAGTAGCAGTGCTTTGCTTCCTGTGGCTCTAAGGGTAGATTTGGAGTTGGTCTTGGCCACCACTTCTGTCTTTTTTCCAGGGAGTGAAGCTTCTTGGGGGGACATCCATGTGCAGACATTTTCTAATGGGGTATCTGGCGTGTTCTATGGGACAGTGCTACAAGGACCCCACTTTGAGTGGGAAGAAGGGCCTGGCGTTTGGGGTGAGAGCCTCTGACAACTCTGTCCTCCCTGCTTTCCAGCTGAGGCAGCTACAGCTCATAGAGCTTAAGGGGTCTGTTCTGCTCATAACAGCTTCACCTTTCTTGGGGTCGGGATGTGGACGGCACATACGGCTGTGCAGGCTGCTCAGTGCCCAAGAAACCTGCTCACAGGACAAGTGGGGACCACAGTCCAGCCTTGCTATGCTCGCCCAGGGCGCACCTTTGTTCATTTATACAAAGGGGACATATGGGCTGGCGGAGGCCCTGAGTGGACATGGCTGTCCCCTCCCTAACCCCCTGCTCATCTTTCCCACTCACACTGTCCTTGTCCGAGAGGGCAATGATGTTCCAGCTAGGCCCTCCCTCAAGATTCAGCTTACGAGTCTTTTAACAAGGGCCCCCATCCATTTTTCTGTGAAAAGATGTCTTTCTGATGGTGCCAGGACTGAGGAAGGTACTTCAGTTCGGGAACGCTGGGTGGGGAGGCTGAGGGAGGAGCCTCCTGGGAGGAAGGTGCCCTCCCGTCACTCTGCCCCTCCTCCCCAAGCACACCGACCCTGATTTCTAGGACTCACAGTGTGCCTTGCCAGCCCCCTCTCATCTCTTATTCAAACATGTTGGGACATCCCTGGTGGTCCAGTGGTTAAGATTTTGCCTCCAGTACAGGGGTGTGTGTGTTCAATCCCTGGTCAGGGAGCGAAGGTTACACAAGCCTCATGGCCAAAACGAACGAACAAAACCCCCCAAAACAGAAGCGATGTTGAGACTTCCCTGGGGGCACAGTGTATAAGAATCCACCTGCCAATGCAGGAGACAGAGGTTACGTCTCTGGTCCGGGAAGATGCCACATGCCGCGGTGCAATGAACCCCGAGTGCCACAGCCCCTGAGCCCGAGTGCCCGGGACCGGGAGCCACAGCCCCTGAGGCCGAGTACTGCAGCTGCTGAGGCCCTCGAGCCCTAGGGCCCTTGCCAAAAATAAATAGATAATTTTTAAAAACCCAGAAGCAATATTGTAACAAATTCAATAATGAACCTTTAAAAGAAAAGGACTGCAAGGTCAAAAAAATATCAATAAATAAACATTTCAAGCTCCCCAAGGTGGGATGGTTATTATCTTCATTTTACCAATGAGGAAAAAGTCTCAGAGAGGTGAAGTGACTTGCCCCAGGTCACACAGTTGCAGAGCCTGGGTCTGGATTCAGGTTCCTGACAGGTCCAAGGCCCTGCTCACCCTTTCCTGAGTCTGACTCTCCCAGGTGCAAAAGGGAGCAGATGGAAGCCCCTTCCCCGTTCACACCCCGCTTCCTGTTGGGCACCTGTGCTCGCCACCAGGGGATACTCAGCCGCATCTGTGGAGGCCACGACCTTGACCACCTCCTCCTGCGGTGTGTCCTTGGCCAGCGTAGTGATGGCTCGGCTCATGAAGTGCTGCACCGTCACCCGGTGAGAGCTGCGGGCAGAGGAGTGCTCCCGTCAGGCCCTGGAGCAGTGCGCCCTCCAGACCCGGGGCAAGGCAGGGGCCTCGGTGAGTTCCGCTGGTTCTCCGGTGCAGGCCAGGACTAGGGGATTCCTAGGAGGAATAGTTCCTCACATCCCAGGATGGGAGGAGCCTGGGGAACGACTCTGCTATGGCCTGGCTCTGGATTCCCAGCCCCCAGACCTCTATCTCCACAAGACCAGCTCCAGCTTCATCAGAAGCCATCCCTAGAGAATTTCATTTGAAAAAAAGCTTTACAGCATAAAGGGGGAAAACTTCAAAGTTTGAAAATGACTGGAGTAACCACCTCCATTTAACAGATGGGGAAATGGTCTGGAGAAGGTGGCAGCTCGCTCATCTTTGAGTTCAGCCTTGGACCCAGGAGCCTCAGAGGCTCTCGGTCCTGCTTCACTGGGGACAGAGGCTGCTCGACCCTGTGTGGTCGAGTGAGGACCTCAAAGCCTGCTCCCATTCTAGTATTCCAGCCCCACCTCCAGCTCCCAAGGCCCCAGTGAGGACCACAGGGCAGGAGCAGGGGGATCGCTGTGTGGCCTGGATCAAGACACGGCACCTCTCGAGTCCCAGCACCTGTCCTCCTGTTGTGAAGACAGACTGATGACCAGGAAGACACTGAGGCTCGGGGGGCCGAGGACTCATGCGAGGCCACGTGGGGAACTGGAGAGCACGCAGACTGGAGAGCCGCGAGTGCCAGCCCCTCCCACACCCACCCAGCAGCGGGTTCAGCCCACCCGGACACCGTCGCCTCGGGCCAATCTGAGCAGGCACCGCTCACCTGATTTTCCGGCCCCGGATCCACGGAAGGTATGGCAGCTTCTTGACAATGATGGTGCCGTCGTAGAAGGAGGGCTGGCAGCTCTGGGCGATGGCGTTGGCAGCCAGCACTGCCATCAGCACGGGCAGCGCGTGCACGATCTGACCAGTCATCTCGAAGGCCAGCAGCGCGGTGGAGATGCTGTGGGTCACGGCCCCTGAGAAAGCAGCAGCCCCTGCAAGCCAAGGAGGGGGGCACAGCCAGGGAGCAGGGTTCAGGCTAGGAGACAGCTTCATGCAGAGGGCAAGGCTGCTGTGAGGATGGCCGTGGGCTTGGCTGGGAATTGTCCAGAGGCTACAACTGGCTACTATTGGAAATGCCTCAAGCCTGGGCTTGGTGAGGTAGAGAGCAGTAAGGGAGAGGGGGCATCAGGGCCCAGAGAGAAGCTAGAAAGAGCAGTGGGGGCTTAGAGGAGGGGTCCGGGGAGGGGCGGGGCTCATGGGAAGCTACTGACCTCCCCATGCCCTGCAGAACTGCTAGCTGATTCTCCAGGTCCAGCCCAGACCCACGATGTACACCCACCCAGTAAGAACCCAGCCCACTCACCTGCCAGTGCATACCCCCCAGGCATGATGGGGTTGGCGACTCCTCCGGCCACGATGCCCTCGGGGAAGGCCACAGAAAGGGCCTCTCCTAAGAGGCGTCCAATGGCAGCTCCTGGCCACAGGCTTAGTGTGAGGGTGGGGGCCAGGCTGACCTGCTTCCCAGAGCCCTCCCCACCTGGGGACCAGTATCAGCACCATACTGGGGAGGCAAGTGGATGAGCAGCCACGGCCCTGTCCCGGTACCCTGAGCCTCTCAGACCCTCGACACCCAGACTCACCGAAGATAAATATGGGCATGAAGTACCCGGCGGGCATGGGGATAGTGGTGGCCAGAATCAGCATCCAGAACTGCGGGGAGAACGGGGCGGGGTAGTGGGGGCGGAGGTTAGAGGGGGCCGTGGAGGGACCAGCTGGGGCGGGGAGTTTCCCTGGAGGAGGAGGAGGCCAAGGCGCACACCCATCACCAGCATCCAGTGTGAGCGGAAGTGTGAGCCGGGGAAGGACCTCCACCCTGGCAGCGTGCCTACTGTATGCCTGGCACTGCACCACAGCCTCTCCTTTCTTCCCTCCCAACCTTCTATGATGTAGGCCCAGTGAGGACCCCATTTTAAAGATGAGGAAAGCAAGGCTCAGAGAGTTGAAGCAACTTGCCAGGGACAACACAGCGGGCAGAGGTCAGGGCAGGGGGTCTGGGGGGCGCTGCAGGCCCCGTGCTGCGCGCATGTCCTGGGGAGGCGCCCAGCCCACCCAGGCTCTGTGCACACCCCTGGGGGCCCACCTTCATAACAAGGAAGAAAGCGAGGGTCCCGAAGATGGTGAGCTGTGGGTGGCACCATTCGAACCACAGGTTCTGGGGGTCGGGCTCCACGGGCCAGGGCGGGGACGCGTTCCGGGTCAGCAGCGCCCAGGAGTTATCGTCGAGCAGGGAGTCCAGATACTCATTCATGGACAGCTGGAGGGGAGGGGGGTCAGAGCTCTGCCCAAGGGCCGGGCAGCAGTGCCCCCACCCCTCCTGGGCTCAAGCCCTCCTCGGCCACTTCCTGCTGGGGGGACTCCTCCGTTGCTGCAGGAGCTGCTCTGTGCTAAGTCGCTCCGACTCTGTGCGACCCCGTGGACTGCAGCCTGCCAGGCTCCTCTGTCCATGGGGTTCTCCAGGCTCGAATACCGGAGTGGGTTGCCACCCCCTCCTCCACGGGATCTTCCTGACCCAGGGATCAAACCCAGGCCTCCCACACTGCAGGTGGATTCTTTGCCATCTGAGCCTCGCAGGGAATTGCCGTGGCCTCCCATGAAAAGCGCCACACAGCCCTCCTCTTCTGGGTGTTGAGGGGACTCAGGGAGATGGTGGACACAAAGCAGACAGTGATGGGTGGCTCCCCCCGGCCCCTTACCCGAGATGCCATGAAGCGGCCCACGCCAGGCGGGTAGGTGATGGAGGCGAGGGCCAAAGCCGCCAGCGCTGAGTACAGAGGCTTGCTGTGGGGGGTGGGTGGGGGTCAGCGCCAGGCCACCCATCGACTCCCCTCACCCCACCCCACGGGCAGCCCCGCCAGTCTGGGGGGTGACGCTGAGGCAGGAATGGGAGGAGGGGGCAGGAGCAGGGCTCTGATCCGGGGGCTGCCCCACACCACTGGGTGACCGGAGGTGGGAATATAGGAGAGTTCAGGACAGAGGCCACTGTCCGCCAGGCAGGAGGGACCGGAGTGGAACCGGCCTGGCGGAGGAGGGCTGAGTCTGAAACGGCAATGCCAGGGCTCAGACTAGGTTGGGAGAACAGGGCTCAGTGAGGTCCTGGGCTTCCAAGGCAGTGGGGTGGCAATTAGTGAGGGAGGGCTGGAATGTTGACGCTGGTGGCGGCACACCCTGCGGGGGCCTGCAGAGGGTGCTGGTGACCGGGGACGGAGGGTCTGGGGCATCACCCTGACGGGTCCCGGCCCCCACCCAGGGCCCACCTGGTGGCCATCAGTTTGGAGAGGACTGGATTTGTTTTGACAAAGCCGAGAAACTTTCGCTGGCAGAAGAGGTAAGCGCAGCTCGCCACGCCGCAGATGGCCCTGCAGGGGCGGGTGGTTAGTCCAGAGCCCCTCCTGGCCCCAGGGCAGCGGTGCAGGCGGGCGGCGCCCCCACTCACCCCAGCGCCACGAAAAAGAAGATTTCTGGCAGGTCGAAGGGGACATCCACCCGGAAACTGGTCTTGTAGAGGGAGGTGATGGTCTCTGGGGAGACAGAGAGTGGGGTCAGGGCCCAGCCCAGCCCAGCCGGAGGCTCAGAATCAACAGGCAGGAGAGGACTCGGGCAGGTGTGCCCCAGACGCCCTCTCCCGGCCGGCCTCCCTGACTGGCTTCACCCGCTTCTACCCCGGGGGCTCCCATCCGTCACGGCCAGCAGAGGTCAGTTCCTCCCGGGCGCCTAGGAGTGGGGCAGCGGACGGGAGGGAGCGGGGAGCGAGGGGAAGAGATGGGAGGGGGAGGGGCAGGGGGCAGGGGCAGGGGCAGCGGCGCTCACCCTGCTCGCTGTTGAAGACCGCCAGCAGGCGGAACATGAAGGCCCCGCAGGTGGCCGCGAAGAAGCCCCTCCAGTAATCCCAGACCGAGAAGTGAGAGGACACGACCTCGATGCAGAACAGGACGCCTGGGGGCGACACGGGGCTGAGAGCAGGCCCACCCGCTCCCGGTTCTGAGCTGAAGCCGAGGGCGGGCACGCGCGGCGGGACCGGCGCCCCCCCCCGTCCTGACCCCTGCGGTGGGGAGGGTGCCCGCCCCCGTTTCCCGGACGAGGAGCGAGGCTGAGAGCCGGGCTCCGCCGGTCCGGGACGCGCAGGGGGGCCGCGTTTGAAGCCCAGGTCTGTCCAGGGGACCGCCGCGCGTCTTGGCGCCCACCCGCGCCGCCCCGCCACCCTGGGGACGGTCAGCGCTCCCGGGAAGACGGCGGGAAGGACCGCGGCCGCCCCGTCTGCCCCCCAGGTCCCTGCGCTGGGCGGAGTGGCCGGGCTGGGCCGGGGGCCGTGGGGGCCGGGCGTGGGAGCCCGGGAGCTGTGGGGGCCCCGGGGGGTGCGGGGGAGCCCGGGGGGGTGCGGTGCGGGACCCGGGGCCGGCGGGACCTCACCGCTGAAGGGCGCTGCGAACACCGTGGCCACGCCCACCGCCGCCGCGGCCACCAGCATTTCGTTAGGCTTGCTCTTGTTCTGGAGGGATCCGGAGTCCCTGGCTGAGAGCCAGCCCCCGCCCGCCCCTCCCTCTCATTCCTCCAACGGAGGGGGTCCCCACGAGCCCCTTACCTCGGACTCCCCAGTGGCCTTGGCGCGCACCCGGCCCAGGTAGGCAGCGATCATCACAGACAGGTGCACGAAGGGGCCCTGCCGGGGAGGCGTGGGCACAGGGCTCCGGTCGGGCCTTGATGGGAGCCCCAGCCCTGCTCTTCCCCTCCCCCTCCCTGGGTCCCAGAGCCCCTGCTCATCCAGGGACGGCGTGCCTCCCCCACCCGCCCTCCACCCCACCTCCCAGGTTCCTGAGTCACACTCTGGGGACCTGGCCTGCCTCCACCCTCAGGCGGGCACTGTCCTGAGTTCCTGCTGACCCGGTCTCAGTGGGTGATGCAGAAAAGGCAGCGGGGGCTGTAGGGCAGCGGTGGGGAGTGGTGCCCTCTCGCCTGTCCATACCACTTTGCCCAGGAAGATGGTGCTGCCGCTGGCCAGGGTACAGGTGAGGCCCACCACCTTGGCCCCGAAGTTCTTGATGTCCAGGTAGTCCTCCAAGACCACGCCTGACAGGATGGTCTTCAGCTCCGGAATTCCAGAACCTTGGTGGGGTGGATGGACAGGGGGCAAGGGGAGGGACCACCTTCAGATTAGCCCTTATCCCTTTACCCTGCACAGGGTGTCACATTCGGGTCTTGTCAGGTCCCCTAAACCCTGTCAGTGAGGGGTTGTAAACTCATTCTGCGGATGAGGGCTTCCCTGGGGGCTCAGACAATAAAGAATCCACCTGCAACCAGGAGACCTGGCTTCAATCCCTGGGTCAGGAAGACCCCCTGGAGAAGGGACAGGCTACCCACTCCAGTATTCTTGCCTGGAAAATTCCATGGACAGAGAAGCCTGGCAGGCTACAGTCCACGGGGTCACAAACAGTCAAACATGACTGAGTGACTAACACTTCACTTTCTGCGGATGAGAAAGCTGAGGGTCAGAGAGGGGATGTGAACATCCGCCTTCCTCCAGCTGGGCCTGCTGGACACCATTGCAGGATGGGGGCAGCCAGGAGGGACTCTCAGGCCTCGTCCCCGTGACGCACCCCTGCACCCCACTCTGCTGGCCGGGGCCGGAGGCAGAGCTGCGAGGCCTGGCAGAAATGCGTGCCTCCATGAGCCCCTCAGAGCAGAGCCAGCACTGACCCGAGAAGGCTCTGTCCTCTTCACTGTGTGACTTCGGGCAAGTGCCACGACTCTTCCGAGCCTGGCTTCTCTGCCGAGAGAAGTGAGGTTACCGCTTCCTGCCGTCCCCCAGCAGGACGTCTTTGGCCGGCAGTCACTGCCGGGCAAGGCACGCAGGTGGACGGCGTGGCGACTGGGCTTACCTCCTGAGAAGGGTGTGATGCTCTGAGAGAAGCCTGAAGAGAAGGAGACCAGGGCCACGGGGTACACGGTCCAGGAGAGATACCGGAGGAGGTGGCCATCCCCGACCTCCCGGTACAGCCACTTGTGTGCTGGGGACAGCGGGGCGTAAGGGAGCCGTCCACAGGCTGCACAGCCCGCAGACACCCGCTTGCTGGCCAGAAAGTGCACGCCCAGAGGCCACCCGCAGAGAGGTGGCCAGGGCCGCCCCCCGAGAGGAGGAGGAGCAGGACCCTGGCTCCCCATCCCCCATGAGCGGCAGACCCCCAGGAGGGGGAGGAGCAGGACCCTGGCTCCCCATCCCCCGTGAGCGGCAGACCCCCAGGAGGGGGAGGAGCAGGACCCTGGCTCCCCATCCCCCGTGAGCGGCAGGCCCCCAGGAGGGGGAGGAGCAGGACCCTGGCTCCCTATCTCAGCGTTGCCACTCCTTAGCTGAGTGACATTCTGCAAGCTGGTCAGCATCGCTGAGCCTCTGTTTTCCCATCTGTCAAACGGGCTCTGATGGTAGCTCCCTTACAGGGTGACTGTAAGAAGCCAGGCGGGGCCTGGTGCCCGCAGGTCCCTGCAGTGCTGTCAGAGCAGCTTTCTGTCCCTCACTCCCCTCGCAGGGGGACCTTGGGCGCAGGGAGCCTGCGGAAGCATGTGGAGGGACTGTTCTCTGCCTGTCTAGATGAGGCCCAGTAACCCAGGGTCTGAGACCAGGGCAGGGGGAGCAGGGGCAGTGGGCAGTGGTGGCATAAAGCTCAGGGAAAGGACGGTTTGGTCTCTCGTCACCGTGCAGACACGGAGTCTGAGGCCCAGGGAGGTGCCCAGGGTCACCCAGCATGCCAGGACCAGACCCAGTGCCCTCCCTGCCCCCGCTGCACCTGGCGGCCCCCCCCACCCCCAGCATCCCGAGAGCATGCTTGGAGGCCTGGCTCCTGAGCGGGCGGGTGTGTCGGGGTTGGGGGTTACCTCGGACCACACGGCCAACGGCGAAGCTCATGGTGAAGCTGATCAAGGCCATGAGCACCCCGAGGACCGTCAGGAAGTACCAGTCCTCACCCACGCGGAACAGCTTCTGCTTCAGCCAGTCCAGGCCACCTGGGGCAGGGGCAGCGGGTCAGAGCCCAGTGCCGAGGAGGGCAGGGAGGGAAGGTGCTGTGTGGGGCTGAGGTCGGGTGGGCCAGTCCTGGGAGCCTGGGAGGGGGCTCTGCCTCACTTGCAGGACGGCAGGGTTTGTGGCAAGTGGAGGGGGAGAGAACGCCGGCCTCTAGAGAGACTGCTCTGTCGTCCCAGGACCCGGGGGCTGTGTTCCCGAAAAGCAGAGAGCCAGCCGCGAGCATGTCTGACCCACAGACAGGAGGACAGACCCCCTCCCTCCGCCCCGTCACCCAGGAAACGCTGGACCTGGGGAAGGAGGGGCCGCTCCCAGGCTCCAAGGCGAGTGGGGAGGCGGGCTGGGCAGGGTGCTGTCGCGAGGGGACTCCCACAGGGGTTCGGCGGTGGGGAGCCCAGCTCTCACCTCGGATGCCTCGGCGGACGCGGGGACATGGGCCCCAGAGCTCCTGGAGAGTCACAGGGTTCCCCGAGGAGCCCTCACGAAGCCCCACCAGCTCCTCCATCGGCCCCTGAGGGAGTGCACAGGCAGACGGATGGTCCCTGGTGGGCGGCTCCAAGGCCCTTCCCCTCCCTGCCACTGGGCCCTTCCCATCTCTGCTTCCCGGATAGGAAGGAAGGGAGGCGTTTTCAGGAGCAGACACAGCTCTGATGTGCCTTCATTCCTGAGGGGGTCCCCGAGGCTGCACGGGTGCGTGTTAACATTCGGGGTGGGGCTGGGGGCTTAGAGCGGCCCCTTCCATGTCTAGCAGCTGGTTGGCCAAGGCCAGGCCCCCGGCTCTCTGGGAGCCATCACTCCACCTTCCCAGGACGCTTGGCTGTTACCGCTGCTCGGGGCAGCCTCCCCACCCCTCACTGTGGGGTCCCCAGGCCCATCCCTGAGCCCCCGCTCCTGCAGCTGAGGCTTGGGTCAAGAAAACCCCAGGTCCAGAGGGAGAGCCCCTGAGGGTCCAAAGGCGGTGCTGGCGCCCATCCCCAGCCTCCCACTCGCGCCCTGCGCTGGCCCCGGCAGGTTCCGCCCGAGTCCCTCCTGGGCTGTGCCCTGTGGCCGCTCACCTCGCTCAGCCCGCTCTGCTGTGGCCCCAGCCAGCGCGCCTCTGACAGAGACGCCTTTGCTTGCAACTCAGGTGCACCTGGACAGGTGTGCATTCCACCAGTCAACACCCTGGCCCCCTCCTCCCCTCCCCTCCCCGCCGGGGTTCACCCTGGCCATTAAGAATGTCCTTGACAAACCGACCGGAACTGCCCTGGCCAGCTGAGCAGTACAGGCCAGAGCTGCCGGGAGGGGCCAGGGCGGGAGCTCCCCAACCTGCCAGAGCCACGCAGAGGCAGGGGGCATCCGCCTGAGCTGCAGGCTGGTCAGAAGGCCTGGGAGGGGGACGCTCGTGGTGCAACAGGACAGCTAGGGGTCATCTGCAGGGGCTGAAGGCCAGAGCTGCAGACTCTCAGAGTTGGGCAGGGAGGGATTTGGAGGATCAGAGAAGAGAGAGTGGAAAGGCCCACCCAAACGGTGATGCTGTCTCTGACCGACAGGGCTGCTGGGAGGAGGAGCTTGATGCACCCGCTCCACGCTCTGCTGGGGCAGGATAAAGTCTGTGGCCTTTACCCAGAAGCCTCAAGCACAACCACTGCCCCTGGGTGCTGTGGTGGGAGAGGCAGTTTCACAGACTGGGGGGTCTGGACGTGAGGGTCTAGTCCAGGCTCCTCCCCCTGCCCCAACTCCCTGTTCCTGCTCCAGCCTGTCGGCCCCCTGCCCCCAGCGCTGAGTGAAGCAGGTCATCAAGGCAGGATCTTGGAGAGGTGTCCAGGCTTGGGAGCCAGGCAAACCAGGGTGGAACTCTGGGCTTTGTCCCTCGGCCTCTGTGACCCTGGGCAAGCGCCCTTGCCTCTCCGAGGCTCCATTTCTTTGAAATGGGCCGACGCCTCTCAGCTGCCTGGGTGTCCCTGAGCACTCACTAACTTGGAGGAGGGCCGAGCACAGCGTGCGCACACGGCAAAGATGCAGCAACAATGAACGGAGCATCGGAGAGGCGCCCTCGCTCATCTGCGATCACAAAGCCCAGGCTCCGACGCGGCGGCCCCTCCTCTGCCCAGAGCCCTGCAGCTCCTGTGGCTTAAGCATTCGGGACGAGGGTTTAGGCAGAGAGCAGAGGGTCTCTGCCCGATGCCGCTTTGTGAAGACTTGGGCTGAGATCTGGGACACTCCTGCCCTCTTCCAGACAGCGCCCCCTTTCTGAAAATCACGATGGTCTTTCAGTGATTTAAACTCCTGAGACCCTGAGCCGCTCTCTGCCCCTAGACGTCAGGCCAAGTCAATCCGAGCTAGGAGCGTGTGTGTGCTGTGAGGGGTGGGGTGGGGGCTCACTGCTTTGCATGGACCGGGGCCCACCGTTGATCGGCTGCTCCAACCTGTGTGTAGTGACAGCGTCACCGGCCGCCCTGTTGACACCCCTAACCCGCATCTCCGGTCTCAGGCAGCCTCGACTGGCCAGCCAGCAGCGCACGGCCACACCTCCCCAGCCCTGGGAGCATCGGGAACCTGGGGAGAGGGCGGCGGGCGGACACTGTGCCCGCGGCGAGTCCCCCCAGAGCCAGGCCCTGCATTGCAGCCCCCGGCGTCTCCTGCTTCTGCGTCAGGCCGTGGGGGCGGAGGGCAGGCTTGATGCCAGGACAGCTCTGTCACCGCTAACTGGTCCTTCACCGCTCGGAGCCTCGGTTTCCTCTTCTGTCCAGTGAGGGCTTCCGTGGGGCTCAGACTGCGAAGAATCCACCTGCAACACAGGAAGCCCAGGCTGTACCCCCAGGTCGGGAAGGCCCCCTGGAGGAAATGGCGACCCACACACCAGTATTCCCGCCTGGAGAATCCCAGGGGCAGAGGAGCCTGGTGGGCCACAACCCATGGGGTCACAAGGAGTGGAACACGACTGAGCGACTGACACGTCACTTCTTCCAACGAGGGGAGCGCGAGCGCCATGGGGCAGGGCCCTGTCTCTACCTTGTTCATCACAGTCACGGGTCCCCCAGAACCCCGACAATGCCTGGCACAGAGCAGCTGTTCAGCAGCTGCCTGCTGAGCCGTGAGTGGTTTCCAAACGTTGGCCTGTGGGCTGGTTGAGCAGGGAGCAGATTCCCATCAGAATCTCTGGGTATGTGGGAAGAGTCTGTGTTCGTTAAAAGTTCCTCCAGGAGGCTGAGGTGCCCTGGCAGGTCTGGGATTGAAGACACTGCATCATCTCTGAAGCCCCTTCGGTCCCTAGGATCTGAAGGGAGAGACAGGCGCAGAGACAGGGGAATGGCCTTAATGACCTTTCAGGGTCCCTCCTGGCCTCTGAAGCCAGTAGATCCAGTGTCTGAATGGGTGACACCTTGGGGACGGGGGAGGGGGAGGCACGGGGGGCGGGGGTGGGTAATGGGAGCTGACGTCCAGGAGCAGTGACTCAGGCCTCTGCACCATGACCGTGTGTCTGCATTTAGCCACAGGCTCTTGTTTCCTGGCGGGCGGGCGGCAGACCTCTGGGCCCCCCAGCCCCACCCCTACCGTCCCTCCGTCTCACCTCTGTGCTGGTGACTTCCTGGCAGCCCTGCTGGAAGCCCCTCTTTGGGGTGGGGTGACCCAGCCAGGCAGGAATCTCCACTGGAGAGACAGACCCCTCTGTTCCAGCCGCCACCCTGACCCAACTGCATGGACCACCAGCTCCAGTCATCACCCTGTAGCTGGACCCCCACCACACGCACACCAAGGAAGAGGCTGTGCGGGAGCCAGGCAAGAGAGGAATGGTCTCCATGTTCAGGAGCCCCGTTCTGATGGGGCAAACAGGTGACCACTTGCCCCAGGGAGCTGCCAGTCTGAGAGGGGACGGGACACTGGAAGCCCAAGTCACACCCTGTGCCGGGGTGGGCAATGCCAGCTGGTACAGCAGGCACCTGGGCAGGACCTTCTGTGTGGGCTGCAGCAGTCAGAGAGGCCGCCACAGGGAGGAGGAACCAGAGCTGGTCTGGGCATGGGGAGAGCCAGCCTGGGGCCCCAGGCTCCCTGGCTTCACTCCCTGATACCGCATGATGTCAGGCCAGGCTCCGCGGACCTGAGTGTGGGCAGGGGCCTCTTGGGGGGTTCTGGGCCAGCCTGTCTCCTTACACAGAAGTTCAGGGTGCCCTGGCTTCCTGGGGGGTTTGGGTCAGATACCTCCAGTTTCAGATCCCGGCCCCGCCACTTTCCAGGTGCAAGCCCCAAGCTCTCTGTGAGGCCCCATTTCTCCATCTGTAAAATGGGAACAACCTCTCCTTGCAGTGATCGAATGAGGCCATGCTGGAAAGCTCCCAGCCAGGAGCCTGGCCCAGCAGGTGCCTCAGAACTCAGAGCTAGAACGACCGTCTGGCCAAGCCTCCTTTACCCTTCTGCCTCCCCGGCCTCTCCTCTGAGCTGGAGGTCAGGCAGACACCTCCTGGGAACAGAACCTTCTATATCATTAAGGACCATTCCTGAATCATCTGCTCTCCTCCCCTGAGTCCAGACCCAACCCACCCTGCCTCAGCTTTCTCCTCTGGGTCTTGAAATGTTCCAGAGTTGGGGTGGTGAGAGGCAGGGAGACAAGCCTGACATCTGGGTTCCTTGGGGGCTGGGATGGGAACAGCTGCACTTTCTATACCCACCTCCAGGGCCGTCTCAGGCCTCCCAAGAGATGGCCGTGAACGTTATCTGTCCTGGCTGGCAAAGCCCTTGCCTCACACAGGGATCCCGTGGGTGGGGGTCCCCCATGCACCCCTGGCCTTGCATCTCCTGACCTCCCCAGATCCAGGGCCTTGGGGCTCTGCCCCGATCCCTGGCGCCAAGGGCTGAGAGAGAAAACCCTCTGCAAGAGGTCTGCAGTTTGATGGGGGAGGCACAGTTCTTCGACTGCTGGGGGAAGACAGACTTAGAGACAGGCACGCACAGGGTCCTGAAGCAGGCTGGGGTCTGAGCGGCGGGGGGACAGCACAGGACCCTGCACCGTTGCCACGGCGGCTCCGGGGCTGGAGTTATCAGCCTGGAATGCTGGGCGGTGAGCTCAGCCTCACGGGCGCCCGCGCTGGACTGTCAGCAGGGCCGTCTCACTAGAGAAGCTCCCCAGCCCCTCTGGGCCACGGAGAGGACTAAATTTAGCCAGTAGACAAGGGGCTGGCCCCGCGCCCGGGGCGGCCGGGCCTTATAAAGCGGCGGCGGCTGGGGCCCGGCAGCTCCCCGAGCCCGCTGCCCCGGTGCTGCCTGTCTGCCCAGCCCGCCGGCCGGGGCCCGCCGCTGCCCCGCGGATGAGCCACAGGACGTCCTCCACCTTCAGAGCGGAGCGGAGCTTCCATTCCTCCTCCTCCTCCTCCTCCTCCTCCTCGGCCTCCCACAGCCTCCCGGCCCAGGACCCACCCATGGAGAAGGCCTTGAGCATGTTCTCCGAGGATTTTGGCAGCTTCATGCGGCCCCACTCAGAGCCCCTGGCCTTTCCAGGCAAGTGCTCAGGGCCCCGTGGGGAAGGGGGCCGCGCAGGGCGGGACCACCAGTTCCAGGGCACCACCCGCTGCCACCACGCCTCCAGCGACAGGTGCTACCACTGCAGCCCCGTGTGGCCTGACAGACAGATGTGGCCGGCACAGGCAGGCCTTCAGGAGACAGTGCTGGCCTGGGGTCAGCTCTAGTGCCGGGGTCTGCGGGGCCTGGGGCCAGGTCCTCTCTGGAGTCCTGAGAGCTGCGGGGCTCGGGAGAGGCATGCAGACCCCCTGCAGGCCTGGGGTGGGTCCCTGCAGAGTGTCATACACGCACACCCGTCCCCCACAGCCTCTGCTGGGCAAGGCCCCGCCCCCTCAGTGCAGCAGAGATGGTTGAGGGGGCAGTCAGGCTTGGGGTCTGCCCCTTCACCCCGCACCCAAGAGGGAGCCAGAAGCCTGGCCCTGGGGACAAGCCTGCTCTGTGCTCTGCCCACCCAGCACTCCCCACAGCCCGTGCTGGGGGGCCGGGCAACATCAAGACCCTGGGAGACGCCTACGAGTTTGCTGTGGACGTGAGCGACTTCTCACCTGAGGACATCATTGTCACCACCTCCAACAACCACATCGAGGTGCGGGCTGAGAAGGTGAGCCCGTCCCCCCGCCCCACTCCTGGGCTTCACACCCGTACCCTCTGCATAGGGGCTTCCTCCCACGTCCCATCCTGGGACCCTGCACCCCGACTGTGCTCCCTGACCCCCAGGACAAACAGGAGGCCTTGCTCCTGCGGCTGGTGGGCCACAGGACCCCCGTCACTGCCCCAGGCTCCCAGGTGCTTTCTTCAGGAACCAAGGGAGCCACAGGGAGGGGCGAGGGGCAGAGGGTGCAGGAGGGGGCCCTCGGGAGGTGAGGCGAGAAAGGAAGCTGAGAGGAGGAGGACGGCCCTCCCTCTAGGCCTGTGGGTGGTGGGCACCCCATGCCCAGGGGCAGCCGGGAGAGGAGCTCTTGCCCCTGATGCCCCTCAAGGCCTCGTTTCTCCTAGACCCAGAGGCCCGGCTAGTGTCTCAACTCAGGACCCTGAACTGGGCTCAAGGCTGGGCAGAGCCCTGCAGGTCAGGTCCTCACACCCTCCAAACCCCACGCTGCCTCCACCCACAGGTTCTCAGGGTCAAGAGGCTTGCACCCTGGAGGTGGCTGTGGCTGAACGGGGAGTGCCCCTTAGAGGAGAGGGGCTGCTCAGGGCCGCCTCTGATCCCCGAGGCCCGGCTTCCTCCTTTGAGCCTAGAGGGCCCCCATCAGGGAGCCAGGCCCTGTGGATGCCAGGACCAGCGGGCAGCACGTGCCCGCCCTGCCCCCGCCAGTGACTCAGCTGCCCGGCTCCAATGGACAGTGTGTGCTGGCGGCGTCAGGGGGACGCTGCCAGCGGCTGACAGACACCCACGCGCGGGAATTCGAGTGCAGGGACCTGGAAACACCCCCTCCTCCTCTGAGAGCCTCCACCAAGCCCCACCCTCCTCCGGGCGGCTGGGGTCCTTTGAGCTCCTCTGCACGTGTCCTTGCTAGGTGCTCAGCCCGTGGGCACCACTGCCCCAGGGCAGCTCCGACGCCAGGCCCTCGCGCCTGAGAGCAGGGCCCAGGGCGTGTGGGGCCCAGCTAGGGTGGGAGCAGGGAGCAGGCGGGGGGCGGGGGGGTGTGCAGCCCGCCCTGACCCTTTGCCCCTTCCGCAGCTGGCAGCCGACGGCACCGTCATGAACACCTTTGCTCACAAGTGCCAGCTGCCTGAGGATGTGGACCCCACGTCGGTGACCTCGGCCCTGCGGGAGGACGGCAGCCTCACCATCCGGGCCCGGCGCCAGCCCCCCACGGAGCGCGTGCAGCAGACCTTCCGGACGGAGATCAAGATCTGAGGCCGCGCCTGCCCCACCCCCAACTGCCCCGCGCCGTGTTCTCCCCACTGGCCAGCCAGAGTGGCTCTCCTGACCCCTCGTGACAGCGCTGGGGACATCTCAGCCCAGGTTCCGGGCCCTGACACCCCACCCACCCCAGACCCCAGGTGGGTCATCCCCACCCCCAAATGAGGGCTTCTGCTCTACCCAGGGCAGGCCGGGGACCCCCCGCCTCACTCGTGGCCCCCAGATTGCAGATGCGGCCTTAATCCAGAACAAAGGGTTTGGGATGGGAACAGGCGATCCCAGAGAACCCGGTTTGGAGAAGGGGCTTGGGACAGGCAATCTGGACAAATAATCTGCAGGACAGACAGACAGACATATTCTTTCATCTTTGGAGTTTCTGCAGGGCAGGGGAACTGGACACCCGGGACCCCCTTGGCCAAGGGGAGCAGGAGGGCGGAGGGAGATCGCTGGCAGAGGTGCCCAGAAAACCGAACTGCCCAGGCACAGAGAGGCCAGGAGACAGCCCTGATGGTCCACTTCCCCGCGGCCGCTCTCCAAGCCCGAGCCCGCTGCCAGGCTGCCCGCCCACAAGGTGCCCCATCCAGCCCACTGCCCCCGGGGCAGGACCATGTTGTGTCTGTATATAGACGGGGTTTTTCCAATACAGCTGGTTCGTGATAAACGGTGTGAACCCTCTGTTACCTGCTCATGCCTCCAGGGAAGGCTGGGCCGAGGGGCGGGGCTGACCCTTCCTCCTCCCACCCGGAGACCTGGGCTCCCAGGACTGTCTCCACTGCAGAGGAGTACCCAACAAGAGGAAGTATGGATGGGGCTTGAGTCCTCAAGGTAGGATCCCAGCTTCCCGCCAACCTTCCCTTGTGGCCGTCCGCCTCCCCCATCCTCCCTATCTATAATCTGTGAAATTATAGGCATGGCGTGTGTGTATAGCACACACACACAAACATGCCACACACACATGCCTGGTTACCCTTGTCCTTCAAATACAAAGCGTTACCATTGGTTGCAGCCAAATTCAGAACATTCTGTTTTTCTTTCTCAATTTTTGGTCACACCCTGCAGCCTGTTGGGCCCTAGTCCCCTAAGCAGAGATTGAACCCTCACCCACCGCGTGGGAGGTGGAGCCTTAACCACTGCCACCAGGAAAGCCTCAGAGCGCTCTGGGGTCAGGCGCACAATCTCCACCTGTGCCAGTGGGCACCGAGTCCGACAGCTGAGCGGCCAGCCTGCCCACTGGAGGCTGGGCGTGGGCCCGGGGTGCCAGAAGCCGCTCTCCAACCACCCGAGCCCCTCTGCGCAGAGGGGAGAGCTCCCCATTCTGCCTTTCAGCCCTGCCCTTGCCCCACAGCTTCCTGTTAGAGAATGCCCCACCCCAGTCCCTCCTCATCCCAGGCCCCGCCAAGGACCTCCTGCCAACCTCCATTCTGGGGACCCCCAGCTGCCCACCCCCCCGACCTGGCGCAGCCTCCCACATTCAGAGGCAGGGCTGGGGGGTGCAGCAGGGGGCCCTGGCTCTGTGAGGTGGCCTCAGGGGACGACGGGGGTGGGGGAGTCCTGGCGTTGTATCCTGCACACACAATAAACAGCAGAATCTCTGGCTCTGGAGGTCACCCGCCTGAGGTTTTCAAGCTTGGGGTAGGGCAGGGATGGAACGCTGGATAAGCAGCGTCTTTCCTAACACTGGGGGATGGGGTGGTAGCTCAGGTAAATGTCAAGACCGCACAGAAACGTGGGTTCCTTTGACCTCCTGCTTTGACTCCCGGGCCCGCGTGGGCAGTCTTCTGGGAATGGTTTCCCTGAAACCCTGGCGTTGCCTTCTCTTCCAACTGCCAGCCCCTGCTCCTACCTGCCAGGCGCTGTCCCAGCTGCACTGGGCGGCTTTTCAAGCCTGTCTTGTACCAGCCGGGTGCTGACGACCAGTGAGGCTAAGGGACCAACCTAGGGGCACACAGCCCCGGGCAGAGGCCGGCTGGGACCTGGCTGGGGAGCAGACCGGTTGAGGGAGTCTGAGCGCCCTTTGGAAGGACGCCCCACACACACACACCATCGGAGTTCCGGGCAGCTCGGTGCAGCCTGGAGGAGGGGAGGGGAGGGAGGCAAGGGGCGCAGTATTTCCAGTCTCCGTGACTCACTGATTCCACCGGGCTATTTGCAGCCCCGACACTCATCGCTGAGGAGTTGGGGGGAGGAGGGACCAGCTCTCCCCCTTCTCCGACCCCCACTTGGGGCCAGGCTCACCTTGGCGTCCCCAGCCCAGCGGCGTCCCTCCCTGGGCCAGGAAAGGGGGTGGCGAATGGGGCAGAATGTTCCCCACCCCGCGGGCCCCAGCGGCCCCTCCCCAGACTGCGCGCAGAGAGGCTGAGGGAGCTCTGGAGACAGAAGGCGCCCTCCTGCCAAGGTGACCCGCGGAAGAGGAGGGCGGGGCTGGGGACCGCGGGCTCAGCGCGTTGGCTCCGCCCCCTGGCGACCCGGCTGGCGGCGGGCTTTGTCTCCGCTGGCCCCCCACGCTTTCCAGGCTAAAAATAGACCTGGCTGCGGGTCCTGGGCTCCGCCCCTACCACGTGAAAAATAATTATAGCAGCCCCATTCATTGAGCGCCTAGTGTGTGCCAAACACCTGCTCATGCCCACCATCCTGCGAGGTGGGCACCAAGGAAGCCAGGAGGTTCAGAGAAGTCAAGTAACTGGCCCAGGGTCACACAGCTGGGAAGTGGCATGGCTAGAATGTGAATCATTGTGGGTCTGGAATGTCCTCTGCTGGGTCAGCTCAGAGCAGTCCCCCACTCCCTGCCCTCCTGTATAGAGAAGGGGAACCCTTACATCTTATAGCTTTAGCAGAGGGTGTGGGCAGGAGGCAGGGGAGGTTGAAAACATGCAACCTTGCAGGGCTAGGGATCTGTGAGCAAGTCCAGGTCCAGTACCTGATGGGTGTGAAGGGCCTGGGAGGTGCCATCACTTTCAAAGGCCTAGCCCAGACCAAAAGCCTCCTCCTCCTCCTGGAAGTCCTCCAGAGTTACCAGCTCAGAGTCACAGAGCTCAAGGAACCCTAGGTCCAAAACTTGTGTTTAAAAGCTCAGATTCAGATGAGATGAGCACATGCCTGGGGCTGAGGGCAGACCTGAGGCTTGGTTGGCCAGCCCCATATCCTTTGGGAGTCACTCCCAACTCCCCATGGTTTGACGGGGGGACCCAGGCCCCGGGAGGGGTAGGGCCTTGCTCTCAGTCACACAGCAAGTCAGTGGCAGAGATGGGGTGAAGACCAGGCCTCTGGAACTGCAGGCCAGAGCTGCTTTACTGGACCACCCCCCAACCCCAGCCCACCCTTCCCTGACCCACCTCCCTGTTGTGCCCCTCCATTGGCCCTCAGCCCTGTCCGCTTCCCGTCTGCCTTGGTCCCAGGTCTGCGATGGCAGAAGATGCCTTATTTTGCCTTCTTGCTCCCAAGCCCAGCATGGGAAAGGAGCTAAGTTAATGCTTGTGGAATTTTTTAAAAAGCTCAGAAGCCTGAGTAATGAGTGGAGGGTCCCTGGTGGCCCAGTGGATAGGAATCCACCTGCCAATGCAGGGGATGTGGGTTCATCCCTGGTCCTGGGAGACTCCACACGCCGCGAAGCAGCCAAGCCCCTGCGCCGCAGCTCGGGAGCGCGCGCTGCAGCGGCTGACGCCGGCACGCCTGGAGCCTGTGCTCCGCGCGGAGGCCCATGCGCCGCAGCGAAGAGCAGCCGCGCCACCGCGACTAAAAGCCAGGGCGTAGCGGCGAAGACCCAGCGCAGCCAAAAATACACAAACAGGATCTAAAAACTTCCTTTTTTAAAAAAAGGAGTGGGGACTCAGGACCTCCCTGGTGGTCCAGTGATTTGGGTTTGACCCCTGGTCGGGGAACTAAGATCCCACATGCCGGGGCGGGGAGTGGGGCCACTAAGCCGGAACGCGGCGCATCTGCCGAGCTGGAACGCCACAACCAGAGAGTCCGCGAAGAATCACCGAGAGGCTCCTGTGCGTGGTAGCTGAGACGCGATGCGGGCAAATAAGTTAAAAAGCGTAGTTCAAGCGGGGCCCTAGACATGGGCAGGTGACTAACGATCGAAAGTGTATGATGTATAGATTTCATTAAAAAAAAAAAAGGATTGGAGGATCAGTTGTAGACTCTGGAGCCACACCACCTGGGTTCAAATCTTGTCTCTGCTGCTTGTGATCTGTGTGATCTTGAGTAAGTAACTTAACCTCTCTGTTGCACCATGGCAAGAATACACAGAAGAGCTGGACAAAAAAGATCTTCATGGCCCAGATAACCATGATGGTGTGATCATTCCCCTAGAACGAGACATCCTGGAATGAGAGGTCAAGTGGGCCTTAGGAAGCATCACTATGAACAAAGCTAGTGGAGGTGATGGAATTCCAGTGGAGCTATTTCAAATCCTGAAAGATGATGCTGTGCAAGTGCTGCACTCAATATGCCAGCAGATTTGGAAAACTCAGCAGTGGCCACAGGACTGGAAAAGGTCAGTTTTCATTCCAATTCCAAAGAAAGGCAATGCCAAAGAATACTCAAACTACCGCACAATTGCAGTCATCTCACATGCTAGTAAAGTAATGCTCAAAATCCTCCAAGCCAGGCTTCAGCAATACGTGAACGGTGAATTTCCAGATGTTCAAGCTGGTTTTAGAAGAGGCAGAGGAACCAGAGATCAAATTGCCAACATCCGCTGGATCATGGAAAAAGCAAGAGAGTTCCAGAAAAACATCTATTTCTGCTTTGTTGACTATGCCAAAGCCCTTGACTGTGATGAATATAATAAACTGTGGAAAATTCTTCAAGAGATGGGAATACCAGACCACCTGACCTGCCTCTTGAGAAACCTGTATGCAGGTCAGAAAGCAACAGTTAGAATTGGACATGGAATAGACTGGTTCCAAATAGGAAAAGGAGTACGTCAAGGCTGTATATTGTCACCCTGCTTATTTGACTTATATGCAGAGTACATCATGAGAAATGCTAGACTGGATGAAACACAAGCTGGAATCAAGATTGCCAGGAGAAATATCAATAACCTCAGATATGCAGATGACACCACCCTTATGGCAGAAAGTGAAGAGGAACTGAAAAGCCTCTTGATGAAAGTGAAAGAGGAGAGTGAAAAAGTTGGCTTAAAACTCAACATTCAGAAAAGTAAGATCATGGCATCTGGTCCCATCACTTCCTGGGAAATAGATGGGGAAACAGTGGAAACAGTGTCAGACTTTATTTTTTGGGGCTCCAAAACCACTGCAGATGGTGATTGCAGCCATGAAATTAAAAGATGCTTGCTCCTTGGAAGGAAAGTTATGACCAACCTAGATGGCATATTCAAAAGCAGAGACATTACTTTGCCGACTAAGGTCCATCTAGTCAAGGCTATGGTTTTTCCAGTGATCATGTATGGATGTAAGAGTTGGACTATGAAGAAAGCTGAGCGCTGAAGAATTGATGCTTTTGAACTGTGGTGTTGGAGAAGCCTCTTGAGAGTCCCTTGGACTGCAAGGAGATCCAACCAGTCCATCCTAAAGGCGATCAGTCCTGAGAGTTCTTTGGAAGGACTAATGTTGAAGCTGAAACTCCAATACTTTGGGCACCTGATGCAAAGAACTAACTCATTGGAAAAGACCCTGATGCTGGGAAAGATTGAAGGTGGGAGGAGAAGGGGACGACAGAGGATGAGATGATTGGATGGCATCACCGACTCAATGTCATGAGTTTGAGTGAACTCCAGGAGTTGGTGATGGACTGGGAGGCCTGGTGTGCTGCAGTCCATGGGGTCACAAAGAGTCGGACATGACTGCTCGACTGAGCTGAGCTGAGCTGAGCTGTTGCAGGATGAAACGGTGCTAGCAGGCTCCGCCCGCTGTGGCTGTCTTGTGATGCACTTAAAGGGCTTGGTGCCTGGTGGCTGACTACAGTTCACATAGGCCCTGTGCCGAAGCCTCCCCGAAGGGCTTACGTGGAGCCCCCTAATCTCATTTCTGTCTGGATCCTGACACTCTGTCTCCGGCTCCATTAAGATGGAGACTTGGGCTGGAAGGGCAGAGGAGCTGCCTTGTGCCTGGGGCCCTCTTTCCAGGAAAATCACGTGAGGCAGACGGAAGAGGCAGGTTCCTGGGACTTCCTGGTGGTGGTGGTGCTGCTGCTAAGTCACTTCAGTCGTGTCCGACTCTGTGCGACCCCATAGACGGCAGCCCACCAGGCTCCCCCGTCCCTGGGATTCTCCAGGCAAGAACACTGGAGTGGGCTGCCATTTCCTTCTCCAATGCATGCAAGTGAAAAGTGAAAGTGAAGTCGCTCAGTCGTGTCCGACTCCCAGCGACCCCATGGACTGCAGCCCACCAGGCTCCTCCGTCCATGGGATTTTCCAGGCAGGAGTACTGGAGTGGGGTGCCATTGCCTTCTCCGTCCTGGTGGTGCAGTGGATGAGAATCTGCCTGCCAGTGCCGAGGGCACGGGTCCAATCCCTGGTCCCAGAGGATTCCGCATGCCACAGAGCAACTACAGCCCTCGACCCACAATCACCGAATCTGAGCTCTAGAGGCCTCGAGCGGCACCTGCTGAGCCTGGAACCCATGCTCTGCATCAAGAGGAGCTGCCGAAACGAGAAGCCCCAGCACCGCAAGGACCGCCCCTGCTCACCGACATAGAACCCCCGAGCGAAGCAGCACAGACCCAGTGCCACCAAAAATAATTGATAATAATAATAATGATAATAAAGTGGTCAGTTCTCCAAGGCCCTCCTGGAAGACCTGTCTGGGCCCTAGGGGTGGGGGAGGTGGGCTAGAGAAGCACCTGGAAGCCTTTCCTCTTCCACAAACAAAGATCAGGTCGCACCCTCCCAGGCCCGCTGTGGCAGCCAGAGCCAGATGGTGTTTAGTGTAAGCTCGGGAAATGCTAAGCTCCTGTAAAATCTCTGTGCTTGTTTTCTGAACGAGGAAACCCAAGCTTCCACCCTCTGACTCTGCCCTCACCCGGGAGAGGGTCCTGAGGAGCAGGGAGGCTGGGGTCTGCCAGGCTGGGGCCCCAGGCAGGAGCCTCTGGGCGGCGGGATGGTGCTGTTTAGGGTCAGCGCAGCGCGCCTGGGCTCACCCCGAGCAGCCCCAGGCCCGTCCTGAGCTCTGGAGCCCTCCAGCGCCTGGACTCAGGGGCAGCTGTCCCTGGGGGTCTGAGGCATGCTGTGTGGGGGCGGGGAGTGGGGGCCCTGGGGAGCCTCCCTGAGGGGCATGAAGCCGGGCCTCAGTCTCCTGATGCGTTCAATGGGACAGCCCCCACAGGGCTGTGAGGAAGAGGTGAGGTTTCCTCCTCCACCCGCGTGCCCAGCTCAGGGAGGGCCTCAGTCACGTGTTCAACCCTCAGCCGCCCCTGCCCTGGGGACTGCTCCCTGGGGACTGCTCCCTGGGGAATGACCCCTGGGGACTGCCCATTCACTCCTTCAGCCCACAGGCGGAGCACCTGCAGCTCAGTTCAGGCTTCCGACGCTATGGCTGCGCAGTCACACTGCCTGGGGGTTGGACTTGGTGACCTTGGGTAAATCATTTCATCTCTCTGTGCCTCAGTGTCTTCACGGGTCCAGTGTGAGAGGAACTGAAGTGGCATGTGGTGAGTATAAAACTATCAAAAGCGGCTATTCCGGAGGAAAGGGACACCGATTCGAGTAAAAGCGGGGCTTCTGAAAGCTTGGCCCTCCCCCAGCCCGGAAGGCGGGGCTGCCCCGTCTGAGGCTGGGGCGCCACCTGCTGGCGGGAAGCTAGGCCTGCAGCCCCCCCCTCTTCCTGACGGCTCTCAGACTCCCTTCCAGCCCTGTCTGGGGGCTCCGCTAGTCCAGTGATTCTCAGCAAGGGGAGGACAGAGGAGGGGATGTCAACGGTCCAGGCTCCTCTCTCACCACGTCTCTAGGACGGATCATTACTCCCTTTGCCTGGATTAAGATGCAGCTTCCTCCCCTGCCTTCCTCTCCCAGCACAAGAGCTAAGGAATCTTTTTTTATAAGGCAGGTTGTGATTTCCAGCAGTCCCCACCTCAGAGTAAAATAAGAGAGCTCCCCGCGGCCTGCGAGGCCTCCCGTGAGATGGCCCCTGCCGCTTCCCTGGCCTGTTCTCAGTGTGCACGCACATCCTCCCCGCCAGCTGGAGGACAAGCTCCTTGGTGGCAAAGCCTTGTCTGTCTGTCAGTGCCCATCCCAGGGCCTAGCCCAGAGCCTAGCACGCAGTGGGCGCCCAACAAATACTTGGAGAACGAATGAGTGGCTACTCCAGCAAGACTGAATGACCGCCCCTTCCCCCTGGAGCGCTCCCCACCCTTGTTGCTTGCCTTGGTGTGATGCACTCACTGGCCAGCTTCTAGTTTAGACGCCACTTCCTGCATGAAGCCCGCCTTGCTCTCCTCTCCTGAGTGGCCTGGGCGCCCTCCTCCAGCCCCAGTCTCGTTCTGTGTGCCTTACTGCTGCACGTACCAGGAGTCACGACAACAGTCGTCTTCTTTCTCGCCTCCCCTACCAGGCTATGAGCTCCTTGCGGACAGGGTCTGCTCTCTCTCTCTAAACAGGTCCCCTCTGTTTAGAAGAGACCCTGCCAGGAGGAGAGGCCATCTGCTGTAGGGCTGGTTTGTGTTCTAAGCCCAACTGCACCTGTCTATGGGCCTTGAGTGCATTCCTCAACTTCTCTGTGCCATGGTTCTCTAATCTGCAAAATGGGTTAAAAAAAAGGCGCTTCTCTGTACTGACATTTGGAAGATGTCATTTCCCTGGCACAGAGCAAACGGTCAATACATGTTAGCCACCAGTGCTTATGTGTGCATGCTAAGTCGCTTCCGTGGTGTCCGACTCTTTGCATATCTATGGACTGTAGCCCACCAGGATCCACTGTCCATGAGATTCGCTAGGCAAGAATACTGGGGTGCGTTGCCATGCCCTCCTCCAGGGAATCTTCCGGACCCAGGAATTGAAACTGTGTCTCATATGTCTCCAGCATTGGCAGGCAGGTTCTGTACCATCAGTGCCTCCTGGGAAACCCACCAGTGTTTGTAGGAACCCGGTAAAGCATTAGTGAATAAATGAACATTCAGCAATTTTAATCCAAGAGCCTTGAGAGCCTCTTTGTCAGCTACTCTCAGACCTCCCTCTCCCCTCACAGCAGCGCCCACTTCCTGCTGAGGACCAGGACTGCCCCGCGCGGGAGGCACAGAGCTCCCGCACCTACTTTTCTGTCCCTAGGGGCAGTGTAAGCCTGGCATGCAGGGGTGCTGAATAAATAATACCTCATTTTCATCTGTTCAAGCATGGTACTCCCTTCCCTTTCTGAGTACTTCCACCCCCTCCTGAGAAGCCAGTTCCCCTTATTTTCCACCCCACCTGGTCCTTAAATCGCCCATCCTGAGTCCCATGCCCTCCCGGTGATCCCTGGTGACCTACACCCTCGCATTGAGCGAGGATGGCTGCAGTCACTTAACCGCCCCTGCCCGTTGTGCTGGGAGGTTCTGACTCCTGCCCCTGGGTGAGAAACCAACCCGGTGACCCTGGGGAGGGTAGTTCCCAGTGCTGGCACCTTCTCATCTTTTAGATCATACTTTGTCCCCACTCAGAGAGGCCGTTCCCAACCACAACATTCCCTATGAGGAATGTTGCCAGGCACTCCCTATGAGCCCAGTGGTTAGGACTCTGCGACCCCGTCTCAGGGGCACAGGTTCGATCCCTGGTTGGGGCAGCAAGATCCTGCACGCCATGCAGTGCGTGCTAACTGGCTTCAGTGGAGTCCGCCTCCTTGCACTCCTGTGGACTGCAGCCCGCCAGGCTCCTCTGGCCATGGGATTCTCCAGTCAAGAATGCTGGAGTGGGCTGCTATGCCCTCCTCCAGGGCGTCTTCCCAACCCGGGGATGGAACCTGTGTCTCATTGCAGGCAGAGTCTTTGCCGCTGAGCCACTGGAGAAAACCCTGCATGTCAAGAGGAGCAGCCATTAAAAAAAAAACAACAAAACACCCACCTGTTTGTTCCGCCATTTTCTGTCCCACCCCCTTGCTCAGTTTCTGCACAGCACTCATTACACTGTTCGAATAGTCTTTATTCGGTTGTTTAACCTTTCTCCCCCACCCTCAAGAATACAAACTCCAGGAAAGCTGCAGTGTCTTTTCCAGTGCTTTGCAGAGCTGGCATTTGGGAGATGCTGCATTAGAATATGCTGCGTGAGTGAGTCAGCCTCATTCTACGTGGCGGTGCCTTATCCTGCTGCCGCTGAAAGGCTAGCAAAGATGGAGAGGGAGGAAGAAGTAGGGTACTAGGCTGTTTCAGATGTCCTTTAGGATCTAACTCCCCTTCCCTGGCTCAGGTACAAAAGCCTTCTGCTCGGCTGGGGAAGCAGGAGCGGACGCTGGGAATTGTGCCCGGCCCCCCGAGCCTCTCCGCCATGGCCAGGCTCCTGCAGTTAATCCGCTTGTGCGCAGACGCAGGAGGAGAGGGCCTTGAGGGAGCCGATGACCGTTCCCCACGCGGAGGACCTCGAGGACACGGCCTTCACGGGGCTCCCCTTGGCCTCAGGAGCCTCCGCAAGGCCTCCGGGGCTGGCCGGGGGTGGAGCTGGGGGCGCAGTCCCTCCGCAAGGCTCCCTGGCCTGGGCAAGGCCCCCCGCACCTAGCGGAGCCTCCGGAGGCAGGTTGGGGGCCTGCTTTCCCCCGCATAACAAGATGTAGGTCTTCATCGGAGGGACGGCAGGTCCCGGGTTGGGACCAGGGGTGCGGGGTGGCCCTGGGGCCGCTGCCAGGGAGATCTGCTTCCCTCGCGCACAGTCGATGACGAAGGTCAGGTGGGCTCCGGGGACGGCCTTCTGCCGGCGCGCTGGCCTTCCACCTGGAAGGGAGCAGAGGGCCGGAGGTTCGTGCTGGCGCAGCGCAGGGCTGGCTCCAGCGGTTTGCGTGTTCGTCCTCTCAGCGGGGAGTTTTTCTGTTAATTTAATTTTTATTTTATATTGGGGTATAGTTGATTTGGGCTTCCCTGGTGGCTCGGGGTAAAGAATTCGCTTACCATGCAGGAGACGGGGTTGGATCCCTGGGTTGGGAAGATTCCCTGGAGAAGGAAATGGCTACCCACTCCGGTATTCTTGCCTGGAGAACCCCATGGACAGAGGAGCCTGGGGGGCTACAGTCCACGGGGTCGTAAAAGTCTTAGCAACCAAAGAACAACAGTTGATTCACCATGCTGAGTTAGTTTCAGGTGAACAGCACAGAGATCCAGTTATATACATATCAAAGATATATCCATTCTCTTTTAGATTCTTTTTGCATATCTGTTATTACAGAATTTTGTATAAAATATGTATTTACTTATTTATTTGGCTGCACAGGGTCTTAGCTGCAGAATGCCGAATTTTTTACCTTTGTGTCACGTGGGACCTTTTAGTTGAGACGTATGGGATGTGTTCCCCAACCAGAGATCAAGCCCAAGCCCCGGCACGGAGAGCACGAGGTCTTAGCCAGTGGACCGGGGAAGGCCTGTTATCACAGAATACTAGGTAGACTTCCCTCAACAGGGATTTACCTGTGTTTCGTGTGTGCTGAATTGCTTCAGTCGTGTCTGACTCTGAGACCCTATGGACTGTAGCCCACCAGGCTCCTCTGTCCATGGAGATTCTCCAGGCAAGAATCGTGGAGTGGGTAGTCTTTCCCTTCTCCAGGGGATCTTCCCCACCCAGGGATCCAGCCCATGTCTCTTACGTCTCCTGCGTTGGCAGGCGGGTTCTTTACCACTACTGCTACCTGGGAAGCTCTAACTGTAGGTTAGTTGACACACAAAAATGGGAAGCCAGTGGGGCTTAAGAGCATGAATTTCAGCACTGGAGAGGCCTGAGTATAAACCTGTCTCCTCCCCACCCCCCATCAGCCCTCTGCCTTCCAGGAGCACAGAGCCCACCACATCAGAGCCTCTCAACCCCACCACACCTACAAGCTGCCTGGGCATCTTGTTAGCATGCAGATTCTCTGGTGGTTCCATGGTAAAGAATCTGCCTGCAATGCGGGAGACCTGGGTTCGATCCTTGGGTTGGGAAGATCCCCTGGAGGAGGGAATGGCTACCCACTCTAGTATTCCTGCCTGGAGAATTCCATGGACAGGGAGGCCTGGCAGGCTACAGTATATGGCGCTCAAAGAGTCAGACGTGTCTGAGCGACTAACGCTTTCACTTCACTTTCTGGTACAGCAGGTTTGGGCTGGGGCCTGACGGTCTGCATTTCTGAGAGGCGCCCAGGGAATGCTGATGCTGCTGGCCCACAGAGCACAGTGTGGTGAGTAGTAGGAGGAAAGCCCGACTTCCTGTCACAGGTGAGGGAACCGAGGCTCAGCTGGTGCAGGCGTCGGTGGCCTCAGGAAACACTGCTGCTCCCCCACCCCCCACCATACTCTTATCTACCTGTCCTCTCTGCCCTGGGGATCCTTGCTCTGTCTTTCCCCACCAAACAGGGAGCAGCCATGAGCCAACCCAGGGGCTTATCAATGAACCAACCCGGGGATTTATCCATGAAGCAAGTGCCAGAGCAGGTCTCTCCGAATCCAAAGCCTTTGCTCTTTGAAAAAAAAAAACCAGCTTTCAAGTTGCCCAAATGATAAACAAAACCATGCTCTTGACTACGTGCTCGTCACCATGACCCAGGCTCAGAAGGAAGCTTCTCTTCTGCTAAGTTAGTCAGCGCAGGAAACGTGGCTGATCCTGGAACAATGCCAGTTTGAACTGTGGACCCACTTACCTGTGGATTTGTTTTCGATAAGTACCCATTCCTACACGATCTGCGGTAGGTTAAGTCTGTGGGTGTGGACTCTCAGATACAAAGGGATGATTGTAGTTATAACCTGATTGTCCACTGCTCGGAGGATCAGTGCCCCAGCCCCCAAGTTATTCAAGGGTCAACTGAAATGAAGCTCACCCGTGGCTTGAGAGTCTTGGCAGCCCCGGAGGGAGGCTGTCTGTCCTTTCCTGCCACCCCCACTCCACAGCCTCCCCAGCCCCTCTCAGCTGCAGGGCTGAGGCCCCCTCTGTCACCTCTTACCTGAGCTGGTCTCCAGGCTCGCCTCAAGGCCCCCAGGGCGGGCACTCGGGTCTCTGGTGTCTTCTGAGGGGGCCGTGACTGCTGCCATGGCGCCTGGCTCAGCACTGGCAGAGGAAGCTGTTCCCAGCAGCCTTGTCCAGAACGCGGGTCCGCACCCAGGACCAGACCTTTTATATTCACCAGATCCGGATCTGCCGAGTGAATTCCACCGGGAGCCACAGGAACTGGCCTCGAGCAGTTGGGGGATTGCTTTGATCAACGGGTTTATGTCAACAGGATTGCAGTCAGGCGGCTGGGAGGCAGGCCTTCTACCAAACACACACAGTTTCTTCCAAGCTCAGTGGCTTCCTCCCTTGGGACGAGGCTGGGGACCATCTCTTCCAGGTCTCAGTTTCCCGAACCTCAGTCATTGCCTGGCTGCATTCCCAGTTTTTAGCTGTTTTATTTATTTTTGGTCCCACCTAAGAGAAGAGACTGGCAGAAGATGAGATGGTTAGATAGCATGACTGACTCAATGGACAAAAATTTGAGCAAACTCCAGGAGACAATGGCGGACGGAGTTCTGGAAGGTGGGAAGTCCAAGATCAAGATGCTTATCGATTCTGGTGTTTTGTGAGGACCTGCCTACGGTTCATAAATAGCTCTCTTTTTGCTGTGTCTTCACTTCACAGAAAGTGCAAGAAAGGTCTCTGGGATCTCTTTATATAAGGGCATTAACCCCATCATAAGGGTTCTACCCTCATGACCTAATTAACCCTCCCTGAAGACCCCATCTCTTCAGTTCAGTTCAGTTCAGTAGCTCAGTCGTGTCCGACTCTTTGCAACCCCAAGGACTGCAGCACACCAGGCTTCCCTGTCTATCGCAAACTCCCAGAGTTTGCTCAAACTCTTGTCCATTGAGTCCGTGAGCCCATCCAATCATCTCATCCTCTATTGTCCCCTTCTCCTCCCACCTTCAATCTTTCCCAGCATCACGGTCTTTTCCAATGAGTCAGTTCTTTGCATCAGGTGGCCAAACTATTGGAACTGCAGCTTTAGCATCAGTCCTTCCAATGAATATTCAGGACTGATTTCCTTTAAAATAGACTGGTTGGATCTTCTTGCAGTCCAAGGGACTCTCAAGAGTCTTCTCCAACCCCGCAGTTCAAAAGCATCAATTCTTTGGTGCTCAGCTTTCTTTATAGTCCAACTCTCACATCCATACATGACCACTGGAAAAACCATAGCCTTGACTAGACAGACCTTTGTTGGCAAAGTAATGTCTCTGCTTTTTAATATGCTATCTAGGTTAGTCATAACTTTCCTTTCAAGAAGCAAGTGTTTTTTAATTTCATGGCTGCAGTCACCATCTGCAGTGATTTTGGAGCCCAAAAGAATAAAGTCTGTCACTGCTTCCCTTGTTTCCCAGTCTATTTGCCATGAAGTGATGGGACCAGATGCCATGATCTTAGTTTTCCGAATGTTGAGTTTTAAGCCAACTTTTTCACTCTCCTCTTTCACTTTCATCAAGAGGCTTTTTAGTTCCTCTGCACTTTCTGCCATACAGGTGGTGTCATCTGCATATCTGAGGTTATTGATATTTCTCCCAGCAATCTTGATTCCAGCTTGTGCTTCTTCCAGCCCAGCATTTCTCATGATGTTCTCTGCATAGAAGATAAATAAGCAGGGTGACAACATACAGCCTTGACATACTCCTTTTCCTATTTGGAACCAGTCTGTTCCATGTCCAGTTCTAACTGTTGCTTCTTGTCCTGCATACAGATTTCTCAGGAGGCAGGTCAGGTGGTCTGGTATTCCCGTCTCTTTCAGAATTTTCCAGTTTTTTTTGCGAGCCACACAGTCAAAGGCTTTGGCATAGTTAGTAAAGTAGAAGTAGGTTTTTCTGGCGCTCTCTTGCTTCTTCGATGACCCAGCGGATGTTGGCGATTTGATCTCTGGTTCCTCTGCCTCTACTAGGGTTCAGAATATAAATTTTGGGAAGATGTATTCTATCTACGGCATCTTTTAGGTCAATCAAATTTTAAGTCAGTTTTTTCTTTTATTGAAAAAGAGAAATACTTGTCTACTGAAAACAATGTACAGCCTAAAGTTCAGAGTCATGTTTTTTCAGTGAATTTACTGAGGACTTAAGTCCGAAAGAAAACCTGATCAGGTGAGTTAAGTGTAGAGCCGGGAGATATAGGAGTTCAAAACAAAACAAAACAAAACGAAACAAATCAGGTAGTTGAGACATGGGAAGGTTACTGTCAGGGACTTCCCTGGTGGGCTAGAGGTTAAGACTCCCAGCTTCCAGTGCAGAGGGCTCAGGTTCGATCTCGGGTCAGGGAATGAAGATCCCACATGTTGTGCACAGTGGCCAAAAAATAAAAAAAGAAAAGAAAAATATTACTGTTAATTAAAGAAAATCGGACATCTCACATTAATGAATTTAGTGCTTTTATATGTACGGGAAGGTGCGCTAGTTTGGGCTTGTTGGAATTATTCCTTTATAGGCACCTTAACTATCCTGTTTCTCTCCCTCCTGAGCCCCATCAGGGTGCACCGTTGGGGCGGCTGCAGTGGCGGCTGGCCTGTTGGTTGCAGTTTTGTCTGTTTACTGACAAGGCAGGTGGCGTTCTTTGCAGCAGCACTGCTGTAGATGAGCCTGTATGGTAGAGGGTGCAGCCCCAAACAAGACCATGCCCTGATCCCCAGAAGCTGCAAAAATGCTCCTTTACACAGCAAAAGGGACTTTCGCAGGTGTGACTAAGGGTATTCCAATCTGACACCCATTCCGATAGTGCTTTTTTCCACGTTACCAAGCAGTTGTCGCTTTTCTGGCACTGCCTACCTGGAGATTGCTTCAGATTTCACAGATTAAGAGGTCAGTCCCACAAGACTGCCCCTGGCACAGATAGCAGTCACATGTCCTGGTGGTCAGATGGGTTTCTGACCTGCAGATGGGAGGGTCCCAAAACACACTCCTTGGATTCAATTCGTTTGCCAGAGTGGATCAGAGAACTCAGAGGAATGTTTGGCTTATTAGATTGCCGGTTTCTTATAAAAGGATATAACTCAGGGGACTTCCCTGTGGTCTAGTGGCTAAGACTCCACACTCCCAACGCAGGGGGCCTAGGTTTGATCCCTGGTCAGGGAACATAGATCCCACATGCCACAACTAAGCATCTGAACGCCACAACTTAAGTTCCTGCGTGCTGCAGGGGAGATGAGAGATCCCACATGCCCAGCTGAAAATCCTGCATGTCTCAGTGGAGACCAAAGAGCCCATGTACTGCAGCGGAGGCCTGGGCAGCCTGAACAAATAGATAAATGCGTGTATATTTAAGAGAATGTGACTCAGGGAGAGCCGGGTGGAAGAGATGCACAGGCAAGCTGTGTGGGAGGGCAAGGAGCGTCCACAGCCTCTGAGAACGCCACTCTTCCCCAATCTCCACTAGTTCACCAACCCAGAAGCTCTCAAAACCCTGGTCCTTAGGGTTTTAATGGAGGCTTCGGCGCGCAGTCATGACTGAGTAAGCCATTGGCCGTTGCTGGCCACGAATCTCCAGCCCCTCTCACTTTCTGCAGGTTGGGCGGTGGGCGGGACTTCCGGCCCTCTAACCAAGTGCTTGGTTCTGCTTCCATCCTCAGGTGATATTATTGTCGTTCAGTGTCTGACTCTCTGCCACCCCACGGACCGCAGCACACCAGGCTCCTCTGTCCTCTGCTATCTCCCAGTCTCCCAGAATTTGCTCAGATTCACGTCCCTGGAGTTGGTGAGGCTATGTAACCATCTCATCCTCTGCTGCCCCCCTTCTCCTTCTGCCTTCAATCTTTCCCAGCATCAGGGACTTCTCCAGTGGGTGAGTTCTTCACATCAGGTGGATGTAGGGCCTTTCTAAGAGTCACCTCATTACGATAACAAAAGCCACCTTTTTACCTCTTCTCAAATGGGGAATTTCCAAGGCTGGTAGGAGCTCGGTGCCAGGAACCAGTAGGAAGACCAAATATATATTTACTTAACAGATCTGGGTTCAATCCATGCATCAGGAAGACCCCCTGGAGGAGGACAAGGCAGTTCACTCCAGGATTCTTGCCTGGAGAATCCCCTGGACAGAGCAGCCTGGTGGGCCACGGTTTATAGGGTCGAACAGAATCAGACAAGACTGAAGCTACTTGGCACGCATGCATTTATCAGAGGTGTGGCCTTTGATGTAGGGATATTGGGAGGATTATCTAAGTGAATACACTGTAATCACACCAGTCCTTAAAATGTTTTCCAAGCTGGGTTAGAGAGATGTGGCAATGGGACAAGGCCAGAATGAAATGAAATGAGAGACTCAGTCTGCCATTGCTGGTGTTAAAAGACAAACTGGGATGCGGCAAACATTTTAAGAGTTTATTTGAATAAAAGTCGACTTCAATCAGGTAGCATCCAATCTGGAATATAGAAGGGACCCCTGGGCAGTGGTACAAAGGCAGAAAGGAGCAGAACTGGAAGTTACGCTAGGCAAGAAAGCGGGTTGGTTATCGCAAGGTTACTTTCCCTCTGGAGACAGCAAGGGCCCATCAGGCACATAACTAGTGCCAGTCAGGTGGTTCCTGATTGACTGGTTTAAGATCCCACTTCTGGAAGAGCCAAAACCTTGGTGAAGTTAAATCTTTGTTTGGTGATGTGAGGCTTAGTGTAAGCAATTCCAATCGGGCCTTGTATTGTTTAGGGGTTTTTTTAAGCTTTATTTTAAATGGAAGTAGACTTCCCTGGTGGCTCAGATGGTAAAGTGTCTGCTTGCAATACAGGAGACCCGGGTTCGATCCCTGGGTTGGGAAGATCCCCTGGAGAAGGGAATGGCAACCCACTCCAGTACTCTTGCCTGGAAAATCCCATGGATGGAGAAGCCTGGTGGGCTGCAGTCCATGGGGTCGCGCAGAGTCAGACACGACTGAGCGACTTCACTTCACTTCATAGTGTATTTACAACATGGTGTTAGTTTCAGGTGCACAGCTTTGTTGCTGTTGAGTCACTGAGTCGTGTCCAATTCTCTTGTGACCCCACGGACTGTAGCCTGCCAGGCTCTTCTGTCCGTGGAATTTTCTAGGAAAGAATAGGGGTTTCCCTGACCCAGGGATCCATTGAGCCCGTGCCTTCCGCGTTGGCAGGCAGATTCTTTACCTCTGAGACACCAGGAAGCCCAGCAGATGTGAAGCATCGTTTTGCAAAACCCATAACCCTGGTCTAATCATGAGAGAAACACTGGAAAGATCCAAACTGAAGGACATTCTCAAAATACCCACTTAGTACAACTCACAGTGTCAAGATCGTGAAAGACAAGGCAGGACTGAGAAAACGTCACAGGCAGAGGAGGCCGAAGGAGACGTGGTGACTACACGCCGTGTGGGATCCTGGGCCGGATCCTGGGAGAGAGGAAGGGCACTGAGAGGAACACTGGGGAAACCCAAACAAAGCCTGGAATTCAGTGAGCAGTCACGTACCAGTGCCGCTTCCTCAGTCTAAACAAATGCTCCCTGGTCACGTAGGACGCCAGCGACGGGGAAGCTGGGCGTGCACTGTACGGGCCTCTCTGTGTCCACTCTGCAGCTTCTCAACAAGCCTACAGTTATTCAAAAATTTAAAAAGTATTTTTAAAAAGTTAGTGGGGAAGACGCTCATTGGATGCTAGTGGGGGTAACCGGGACACCTTCTCATTCCTCTGATAATTCAAAGGAAATGAACGTCAGGAAGCGAGTGCGAGTGAGGGTCTGGAGAACTTGGACTCCTCCTCTTAGATTACTAGCGGGATTGTCAAGTGTTTCAGTCACTCTGAGGGGGGATAAATCAGGAATTTGGGATTAGCAGATACACACCACTATGCATAAAATGTATTAACAGTGAGGGCCTACTGTGCAGCACAGGGGACTGTGTTCAGCGTCTTGTGACAATCTACAATAGAAAAGAGTCTTAAAAGTAGCATGTATATGTCTGTGCAATGGAACCATGGAGAACTGCCAACCAGCTGTAATTCAGGTTTTAAGAATGGCGCCGTCATCTTGAAAAATGATTTGGCGGTCCCTCACAATGGTAAAGGCCGAGTCATCGTAGGGCTCCCTGGTGGCTCAGTGGTAAAGGATCCACCTGCGAACGCAGGGGACATGGGTTTGATCCCTGATCTGGGACGATCCCACATGCGGCAGGGCAGCTAGGCCCGTGAGCCACAGCACTTTGCTCCTGAGCCCCGGTGCTGAGACCACCGAGGCCGGCACCCCCCGGAGCCCCCGCCCCACAGAGATGCCGCCCCCGGGAGCAGTGAGGAGCGGCCCTGCAGCGACCCAGCACAGCCAGAAAGAAACGAGTTTGCAGAAAGACCCACAGAAAATCCTGTAATGTGGAGCTTACGTTCCAGTATGATGAGTCAAACGATAAAGGACACAGTGCTTAAAAAAGTTATCATAAGACCCAGCAATTCAGTCAATATGTATACCCGAGTGAGAACACATCCACACAAAACTTGTACACAAATGTTCACGGCATCATTATTCACAACAGCTTCCCTGTGGCTCAGCTGGTAAAGAAGGTGCCTGCCATGTGGGAGACCTGGGTTCAATCCCTGGCTCTGGAAGAGCCCCTGGAGGCGGTCCTGGCACCCCACTCCAGTACTCTTGCCTGCTGAATCCCATGGACAGAAGAGCCTGGCGGGCTATAGTCCATGGGGTCGAAAAGAACCGGACATGACCGAGCAAGTAAGCACAAAGTGAAAAGGACTCCCATGTCCATCACCTGTCGAACAGATAAACCAAATGTTGTGAATTTATACAGCAGGATATTATTCGACCATAAAAAAGAGTGAAGTACTGATACATGTTACAGTGTGGACGAAGCTTAAAGTCTAAGTGAAAGGAGCCAGTCATTAAAGGCCGCATTTGATTCCACTTTATATAATGTCCGGAATAGGCAAAGCCGTGAAGACCAAAAGCAGATCAGTGCTTGTCAGAAGTTGAGGGAAGGAAGAAATGGGGTTTGGCAGAGTGATGAAAATGTTCCGAAATTAGATAGCAGTGTTGGCTGTGCAGCTGTTAATATGCTACTAACCAGTGGATCTCATACTCCACAATGGTGGATCGTATGGCATGTTTACAATCTCAATAGAGCTGTTATCTTTGAAAAAATGAGCGCTATCCTATCTTCCCTGATGAACTGTTTTTCTAGAAAATCATGTGGCCCTGGTTGAGGGAAAGCTCTTGTTTACAGAATTTCAGCTAATAAATGTGGAAACAACGATAGGATCAGAAATGCGTCATTTTACAACCTCTAATGAAATTACTGACTCAGACAAGCATCTTCAAAGGAAGAAAGTACTACGGAAGGTTGATGAGAAACTTTCCAAAGAATGAATCAGGCTGCTGCCACTCAAACCTCCCAAACCACCCATTTTATCATCACTAAAGGATCGTGAAAATCCCCTGGAGGAGGGCGTGACAACCCACTCCAGTATTCTTGCCTGGAAAATTCCATGGATAGAGAAGCCTTGGGGGCTACAGGTCATGGGCTCTCAAAAGAGTCAGACACAATTGAACACACACAACCACACACAAAGCGCTCAACAGCACCTGGGGAGCCTTATTACAGAGCTACTCAGGCGTCTATGGCTATTTTACCCAAAGCTGATCGCAAAGCAGCTAATCGCAAAGCAGCTAATCGCAAGACAGTGTATGGAAGGAAATAGAGAAATCCAGAGTGTGGGCCATTCTACAGGACAAGTGACCCCAGTTCCGCAATAAAGCAATGAAATGGCAATGAAACGGCAATGAAACAAACAAACAAAAAGATAAAAATACCAAAAAATGAGACAAGGAGAAATGATTACTTTGGAACAAAAGTGGCTCAAAAGCCAAAACTAGCAGCTTGAGAGCTGCGAGTTAAGCTTTATCTGTGGCAGAATGAGGATGCGGCCTGGAAGGCAGCACCGCAGACAGCTCCGAGACCGCTGCAAAGCGGCCGTCGGGGAAGGTCAGTACATACGGTTTTGTTGAAGGGGGAGCTCAGTACCATTAGGCACTCATTTTACAGAAGGTTTTTGTGAGGATCTGATGTCACCATGAAGGGATTTAGCGCTTCTCTAGCAATGAGGAGATGCACGGATTGTGATCACAAAATCTGTTCCTAAAAAGATCCAATCATCCAAAGACCTGTTCCACCAGACTTCCTAGAGCACACAACGCCTGAACTCCCTCAGGGACTGCTGAAGGTCAACATAGAGGCAGATGGCAAATGCCTCTGTTGTTCAGCTGGCAATGCTCTTCGTAACTGCCAGTTTGTAGCTGACAAAACAACACCCCCCAAAACACCCCGCCCAATTGTTACTGCAGTGAAAGAGGACCTTGTATAAATCCTGGTTGGAAAAAATAATAAAAAGACATTTCAAGGCAATTAGGGAAATTTTGATTCTGGTTGGATATTAAATGATTCCAAAGAACGTTTTGTTAGGCATAATCAGGGCATTGCATAAATGTAAGATCTTTTCAAAAGAACTGCACATTGAAATATATAAAGATGGAATGACTTGATATCTAGGATTTGCTTTGAAATACTTCAGCAAATCTTTTTAAAAAGTGAGTAAGTGAAAGGACTTTCCTGGCCATCAGTGGTTAAGACTTTATACTTCTGAAACAAGAGGGAAGGGAGAAGGCACAGCTTCTGAAAGAATGACATAGCCCAAGGATACAACATAAACTGATTAGAATCAAATGGCCCCAAATGGCAGACAAGTTGACTTTGATTAGACCTTGATCCTCAGCGAGCAAGCTAGATGGCACACCCAGAGGAGCCGTGACAGTTCCAAGGCACCATCCAAGACCAAAAAGTGGGCGGTGGCCCAGCTCTTGGAAATCTCCATCCCTTCCTCAAAGTAGTTGGAATAACCCTCCCACTCATTAGCCTACGGGCTTCCCTTGTGGCTCAGCTAGTAAAGAATCCACCTGCAATGCGGGAGACCTGGGTTCGATCCCTGGGTTGGCAAGATCCCTTGGAGAAGGGAAAGGCTACCCACTCCAGTATTCTGGCCTGGAGAATTCCATGGACTGTATAGTCCATGGGGTCACAAAGAGTCGGACACGGCTGAGTGACTTTCACTTTCACTTCATAAGCTCTTAACACTCCATCATTCAGTTCAGTTCAGTTCAGTCGCTCAGTCGTGTCCGACTCTTTGCGACCCCATGAATCACAGCACGCCAGGCCTCCCTGTCCATCACCAACTCCCAGAGTTCACTCAGACTCACATCCATCGAGTCCGTGATGCCATCCAGCCATCTCATCCTCCGACGTCCTCTTCTCCTCCTGTCCCCAATCCCTCCCAGCATCAGAGTTTTTTTCCAATGAGTCAACTCTTCGCATGAGGTGTCCGAAGTACTGGAGCTTCAGCTTTAGCATCATTCCTTCCAAAGAAATCCCAGGGCTGATCTCCTTCAGAACGGACTGGTTGGATCTCCTTGCAGTCCAAGGGACTCTCAAGAGTCTTCTCCAACACCACAGTTCAAACGCATCAATTCTTCGGTGCTCAGCCTTCTTCACAGTCCAACTCTCACATCCATACATGATTGCTGGAAAAACCATAGCCTTGACTAGACGGACCTTAGTTGGCAAAGTAATGTCTCTGCTTTTAAATATGCTATCTAGGTTGGCCATAACTTTTCTTCCAAGGAGTAAGCGTCTTTTAATTTCATGGCTGCAATCACCATCTGCAGTGATATTGGAGCCCCCCCCCCCCCCCCCAAAATAAAGTCTGACACTGTTTCCACTGTTTCCCCATCTATTTCCCATAAAGTGATGGGACCAGATGCCATGATCTTCGTTTTCTGAATGTTGAGTTTTAAGCCAACGTTTTCACTCTCCTGTTTCACTTTCCTCAAGAGGCTTTTTAGCTCCTCTTCCCTTTCTGCCATAAGGGTGGTGTCATCTGCATATCTGAGGTGATTGATATTTCTCCCGGCCATCTTGAGTCCAGCTTGTGTTTCTTCCAGTCCAGCGTTTCTCATGATGTACTCTGCATAGAAGTGAAATAAGCAGGTGACAATATACAGCCCTGACGGACTCCTTTTCCTATTTGGAACCCAGTCTGTTGTTCCATGTCCAGTTCTAACTGTTGCTTCCTGACCTACGTATAGGTTTCTCAAGAGGCAGGTCAGGTCATCTGGTATTCCCGTCTCTTTCAGAATTTTCCACAGTTTATTGTGATCCACACAGTCAAAGGCTTTGGCATAGTCATTAAGCCTATGAAATTACCCAGTCCATAAAAACTAACCACGCCACATCTTGGGCTGCCAGACTCACCTTCTGCAATGGCCCACCCTCTCTCTATGGAATGTGTTTCTCTCTAAATAAATCTACTTATTATGTATCACCTTGTCTCTCACTGAGTTCTTTCTGCAATGAGACATTAAGCTTCTGTAGGTCCTGAAACCAGGGACTATGGGTTTTAGATGGGTTCAAGTCCCAGCCACGTGGGTTAGAGTCCCCCAAACTGGACTTTGGCTGAGTTCTGGTCCCAGCCGTGTGAATGCTGCAAGGAGCCGGACACGACTGAGCGACTGGACTGAACTGATATTAGTTCAAGTCCCAATCTAAGGTAATCAGTTTCACTTCCCTGCAGGAGGCACGGGTTCGACCCCTGGTGGGGAAGGGGTGGGGTGGGGGGAAGAAGGGCGTCTTAGGTACATTTAGCGAAAGTTAGCTGCTGAGTCTGGGTGATAGGCCTGCAGCAAATATCTCACTATTTCACTACTCTGTGTTCTTCACAAAGCTTTCTTTTCTCTTAACTATTTATTATTATTTTTTGGCTCACTGAGTCTCCGTCGCTGCAGGTGGGCTTTCTCTAGCTGCGGTGAGTTGGGGGCGGCTACTCTTTAGCTGTGCTGTCCGGGCCTCTCATAGCCACGGCTTCTCTTGTTGCAGAGTACAGAGCTCATTAGCTGTGAGCACGCACGGGCTCAGTTGCCCCGAAGTGTGTGGGATCTTCTTGGACCAGGGGCTTAACCAGGGTCCCCTGCTTTGGCAGGTGGGTTCTCTACCACTGGACCACCAAGGGAATCCTACAAAATTTTCAAAATGAAAAGGAGTTTAAAAGTGAACGTCAAGGGTTTATGCCGAGGATGTCCGTGGAGAGTAAAGAAAACCATTACATGACAGGTGAGCAGAGAAAGCGTAAGAGTAGCATTTATAAGTTAAACACTGCTATATAATTCCCGGTTGCAAAGCGTTTGTAGTCAGCGTGAGAAACTACATTGTTAAATAGACATCTGTCGGTTTATCTACAGTGTTTTAGGTTTATATCCTCAGGCTGGTCAACCAAATAAAAAAATTCTACTTATTCGGAAAATGCAAGGTATTCCACATGTCAACAGTGACTGAGCTTTGGGAAGACTTTAGGGTGGGGGGGATGAGTTTTAGGTTGGAAACGCTGGAGATGGTGAAGGGCCCTGTGCATTACTCTGAGGGGAGGTGTTCTGGGGGGAGAAGCTCGGGGTGAGGGAGCTGGCTGGTAGCACACCGGGGCACTACCCTTCGTGAGAAAGCAGGCAAGGCAGTCCTCACTCAGTCAGCCAGTGTGTGTGTACTTACGCCGGCCTTCTCCCAGCCGCCCACCCCAGGGTTCTGGATTCCTTCTTCTCTGTTTCTCCGAAGAGTTTCTGGCATCTCAGTGTTGTTTAATGAAGATCGCTAGTGAGTCCAGATTTTATTCAACCACCTGTGTTGTTAGAACCATACTCAGGTGAATCATTAAAACACACAAATCTCTGTAACATGCATTTATATAATGATACATTCTGCCAATGTAATTCTGTACTTTCTAATGTAAGCTCCCTTCCTCCTGGACCTAGCACCTTTAGAATCCAGTTGCATCCATATTCCCCGGTTTCAGCTCATTTATTAGTTAAGACCGCTGTCTCTTCCTCTTCCTCCTTCCTTCTTTTCCGTTCTTTCTTGTGGGTGAGCCACTTCCAAGGTCAGACTGGGGCATTTTGGAATTAGACTTTCTGTACAGATCTGGAGACAAAAGAAGGGTGGTGGACGGAGTGGTCTCTGAGAGGAACCAGCGTCTCCCTGCAAAATAACTTCCTTGCTGTTTGTTGCTCAGTTGCTAAGTTATGTCCAGCGTTTTGCAACCCTATGGACTGTAGCACATCAGGTTCCTCTGCCCTCCACTAACTCCTGGAGTTTGCCCAGATTCAAGTCCATTCAGGTCATTTCACATGCTAGCAAAGTTATGTTCAAAATCCTTCAAGCTAGGCTTTAGCAGTACGCGAACCTGGAACTTCCAGATGTAGAAACTGGGTTCTGAAGAGGCAGAGGAACCAGAGATCAAATTGTCAACATTTGTTGGCTCATGGACAAAACAAACAAGTTTCAGAGGAACATCTGCTTCACTAACCACGCTAAAGCCTTTGACTGTGTGGAACACAACAAAATAACTTCCCAGTTGGGCTTCCCTGACAGCTCCGTTGGTAAAGAATCCGCCTGCAATGCAGGAGACCCTGGTTCAATTCCTGGGTTGGGAAGGTCCCCTGGAAAAAGGATAATCTACCTGCTCCAGGATTCTTGGGCTTCCCTTGTGGCTCAGCTGGTAAAGAATCTGCCTGCAATGTGGGAGACCTTGGTTCCATCCCCGGGTTGGGAAGATCTCTTGGAGAAGGGAAAGGCTACCCACTCCAGTATTCTGGCTTGGAAAAGTCCGTGGACTGTATAATCCATGGGGTCTCAAAGAGTTGGATGCTGAGGACTCTCATTTTCACACGAGGCTGTTACATGCCCACCGGGGAAAGCAGTTTGGCTTCCTGCCATGGGGGGAGGGGCTGCCTCTGCTGGCAAGGGCGTTTCCTTGAATTTTGGATTTCGGGAATCAGGGGAACTCAGTCATCTGCATCCACCCAAACATCCCCATTTCAATTCCTAAGTGCACCTTGTTCCCATTCAATGCATCTGGCCGGGTGCAATTATATCGCAATTATATTACAGTTTCGCAACCCACTGGTCACTTCTGTTGAATTTTTGACTACACAAGCCCTGTGGCTACGAGAGATAAGAAAACATAGAATAGTCAGGAATGGCCTAGTTCTCTGGCTCTGTCTTGAAATTTTAAATCCTATTTCTTTTTTGAACATCTTCAGTGTAATTATCACAGTTATATTAATTCACAGTTCACCCCACAGTCCTCATAGCCTTCACTCCCATCATAATGGTCAGCTACAGCAACTGCAACTGATTGATGAAAGTAAAAGAAGAGAGTGAAAAAGCTGCCTTAAAACTCAACCTTCAAAAAACTAAGATCACGGCATCCAGTCCCATCACTTCATGGCAAATAGATGGCGAAACAGTGGAAACAGTGACAGACTTTTTTTTCCTGGGCTCCAAAATCACTGCATGCGAAGAGTTGACTCACTGGAAAAGACTCTGATGCTGGGAGTGATTGGGGGCAGGAGGAGAAGGGGACGACCGAGGAAGAGATGGCTGGATGGCATCACTGACTCAATGGCCATGATTTAGAGCAAGCGCCCAGAGTTGATGATGGACAGGGAGGCCTGGCGTGCTGCGATTCATGGGGTTGCAAAGAGTCAGACACGACTGAGCGACTGAACTGAACTCAACTGAAAATCACTGCAGATGGTGACTGCAACTGTGAAATTAAAAGATGCTTACTCCTTTGAAGAAAAACTGTGATCAACCTAGACAGCATATTAAAAAGCAGAGACATTACTTTGCTGACAAAGGTTTGTCTAGTCAAAGATATGGTTTTTCTAGTAGTCATGTATGGATGTGAGAGTTGGACTATAAAGAAAGCTGAGCACCAAAGAATTGATGCTTTTGAACTATGGTGCTGGAGGAGACTGTTGAGAGTCTCTTGGATGGCAAGGAGATCCAACCAGTCCATCCTAAAGGAGATCAGTCCTGAATATTCATTGGAAGGGGTGATATTGAAGCTGAAACTCTAATACTTCGGCCATCTGATGAGAAGAACCGACTCTTTGGAAAAGACCCTGATGCTGGGAAAGATTGAAAGCGGGAGGAGAAGGGGATGACAGAGGATGAGATGGTTGGATGGCATCACCGACTCAATGGCCATGATTTAGAGCAAGTGCTCAGAGTTAATGATGGACAGGGAGACCTGGCATGCTGCAGTCCATGGGGTGGGAAAGAGTTGGACACATCTGAGCAACTGAACTGAACTGAACAGCAGCTGCTCCATCCACCAAAGCTTTATCTTCAGTAGACAGTTTCCTCTAGGCAACAATACTTATTGTACTATTTTTTTCCCCTGAATGAAATAGACTACATCTGAATTACCTTCAGATTTAATGCCCTGATTTCCATCTTTGAAGGTCAGTTTTCTGCAGAAATAGAAATCTCACTGGGCTTTCTCTTTAATTAAACCTTTTATTTTGATTTTTTAAAATTTTAAATAGTTTTTGGCTGCACTATGGGGCACGTGGAATCCTAGTTCCCCAGTTAGGGATTGAACCCGTCCCCCCCTGAATTGGAAGTGTGTAGTCTTAACCACTGAACTGACTGCCAAGGAAGTCCCAGATTTTTTCATTTTGAAATAATTGTAGGTTCACATGCAATTGTAAGAAACGATACACAACAATTCCATCCTCTTCCCCATCCTTTATGGGCTTCCCAGGTGGCTCAGTGGTGAAAGAATCCATCTGCCAATGCAGGAGACACTACTTCAATCCCTGGGTCTGAAGATCCCCTGGAGGAGGAAATGGCAACTCGCTCCAGTGTTCTTGCCAGGAAAACCCCATGGACAGAGGAGCCTGGCGGGCTACAGTCCATGGGGGCACCAAGAGTCGGACTTAGCGACTAACAAAATGATCTCCTTAGGAAAGACAACGAGCTGCAACCCAGCGGTGGCCCTTCAACTTCACCTGCTCGTCTGGCAGGTATCACCTGTGGGCACCGCCCAGAGGCACCTGCGAGGTGGGGGAACGTCGTGGCCCACATGAAATGTGCGGGGTCGCTGGGTTTCTAGTGTGGTGCTCATGGGCCAGTCAGGGGTTGGAGTCCACGGGGACACAGTTGAGGAAGGTTCTGGTCCGGTATTAGAGCAGCTTAGGTGAGGAAGGTGGGACCTCGAGCCCCGTGGCCTTGCACACTGCAGACAGGAGTGTGTGCAGGTGTGCACTGGTTCATGAGGGTGCCTTTCACTCTGGTGGTGTCACTGGAGGACCAGGTCAAGAGAGAGCCACGTGGGCTGCCAGAGGAAGCGTGTTAGATGCAGCTGATTTGAGATGGTGACTTTATTTCACGAGCAAACAGAGCAGACTGGGCCTCGTGGAGGCTATCCCAGGACCCTGGGTGGGAGGCCTTGTGCCGAGGCCCAGAGGCAGAGCCCAGAAACAAGGCCGTCTCCAGAACTGGCTGAGCCCCTTCGTAACCGTCACTGGAAGCCCCTGGATCACCACCAGCAGGCTTCCTGACTCCACATTAGGCAAAACCACCCAGCCCAGAGCTCACCGCTGTTGTTGCGTTGTTCATTCGCTCAGTCGTGTGTGACTGTTTTGCATCCCGATGGACTCTAGCCCACCACGCTCCTCTGTCCCTGGGATTCTCCAGGCAAGAACACTGGAGTGGGTTGCCATTTCCTTCTCCAATGCATGGAAGTGAAAAGTGAAAGTGAAGTCTCTCAGTCATGTCTAGCGACCCCATGGACTGCAGCCCACCAGGCTCCTCTGTCCATGGCATTTCCCAGGCAAGAACACTGGAGTGGGTTGCCATTTCCTTCTCCAGGGGATCTTCACAACCCAGGGATCGATCCCTGGTCTCCTGTATTTGTGTCCCCTCGGCTCTCCCTGGCCTGTCGGGCCACTGTGCTCACAGCACCTTCCTTATCTTTGCTCCTTGCTCTTAATAAACTCACTCCCTTTGAAAATGCTCTGTGTCTGAAAATTCTTTCCCAACCTGCGATCACACTGCTGTGACAGGTCTGCTCCCTAAGACTCACAAGGAACGCAACCCTGGCCTGTGGATGTTAAGGTCATCCTTGCCCTTGGGATGTTGACCAGGCACTTTAAGGTCAACTCAGCTGCTTTAGATTCTTGGGCCATGAGTGATGGTGGTTCTCAAGGTGAAGCTCAGAAACGTTCCAAGCAAAAGGAGCGTAGACATTGCGGGGAAAATTGTTTTCACATTGGCATTCTTGCAGCTTTGGACAAACTACAAATGTTCTCTGCACAGGTGCAGATTACTCGGTAGCTTCGTGGGGCCCTGGAGGCCGTTCCAGCAAAATACCTGCTGCTGCGCCCTCTGCCCCTGTGCCCACTTCTTCCCAGCTGCATGTAAAGCACTGGTGGGCACCATGGGGGCAGAAACAGGCATTTTGGTGTAGTACCACAGCTGGGCACTGATGCTTGGGGTCCAGGACTCACCCCCACCAGAGCCAGCCCCCCATGAAGTCCCAAAGCTCTCCCAGCACACCTGCCCTATGCCCCCCTTCCTCAGAAGCCCCAGAACCTGAATTAGGAACAACTCTGAGCACTTGTGGGCTTCCCTGGTAGCTCAGATGGTAAAGAATCTGCCTGCAACACAGGAGACCCAGCTTTGATCCCTGGATTGGGAAGATCCCCTGGAGAAGGAAATGGCAACCCACTCCAGTGTTCTGGCCTGAAGAATCCTATGGATAGAGGAATCTGGTGGGCTACAGTCCATGGGGCCACAAAGAGTTGGACACGACTGAGCGAGTGACACTTTCTAAGCACTTGTGGGGAGCTGCCCGCCGAGTCCTGGTCTCCTTGTGGAGGTGATGGGCTCCGGTGTCTCAGAAAGGCTCCTCCCCTGAGGGCTGTGCGGTGAGTGCAGCCCTGGCTTTGCCAAGAGGCGCATCCCCGAGGAAACGCTGTGACCCTAACTGCAGGCTGTCAGCTCTCCCTGTTGACAAGCTTAGCTGTCAAAAAGCGAAAGTCACTCAGTGGTGTCCGACTCTGTGGCCCCATGGACTGCAACCCGCCAGGCTCCTCTGCCCATGGAAGTCTGCAGGCAAGAATACCAGCGTGGGTATGCATTCCCATCTCCTGGGGCCCTTCCCAACCCAGGGATGGAATCTGGGTCTCCTGCATTGAAGGCAGATTCTGTACCGTGAGAGCCACCATTTATCCTGAGACTTGTCAATCTTTGAAGATTCTTGTTCAGTTAGCACCATTTGTTTTTTAAAAACTCTTGCATCCAATGAGAAAAAGGAAAACCCGTTATACTTACTTGTTGGCACTCCCTTCATTACTGTCCATTAGGTCCTTTCACATCAGAGCTATTTTTGGGAATGGGCAGCGTTTACACATTTAAGACCAAATCTGGAAGGGCTCTGTGAGTGCCCCTGGTGGCTCTAAACAGAGTGGCCAAGCTCTGAGAGCTCAGACTTCTCTCTAGGGGTGACTCTGCGTGCCCACTGTCTCCCCAGGAGCATTCGGTCCAGGGGACGGTCGTGCCCATGGTTGGGAAGTCACCCCTTAGGCTCCCCTGCTGGTGCCCTTCACGAGGCTCTGGGAGGCCCCTTCCTGGTTTGCTGGCTTCGCTTGGGTGGGATTCCTGCCTTCTAGATGCGGTTCCAAGGGGCGAGACATGGCTGTGCTTGGCACCGTGTTGGCTCCCCCAAGTCAGCCCCTGGCCAGTAAAGCAGGAGGTGCTGGGGCTGGAGGAAGGCGGGGTCTCTGTGCACTAAGGGAACGGCAGGCTGGAAGGCCTGCTGACGTGGGCAGGTTGGTGGTCAGTAGTGGGACAGTGAGCCCCGAGTTTTGCCCATGTACTCAGGATACAGCAGGTGAGAGTTAAAAACCCAAGTCTGTAGCATGAATGCCTGCTTTTGCAGAAGTGGTGCTTTTTGTACCTTGCGATGCGAACCTAGGAAAATGGAGTGATACGTAATCCAAGGATAAAACAACATTCAGTAAATGCTCCGATTTTCAGGGCAGAGAAAATGCCCGTTGGAGGGCAGAGCTGGGCGTTGAGGCTGACTCTCTGGTGGGTCCGATGGACAGCCCTGGGACGCCTATGGGCCCTGCTGGTCCTCCTCCGGGCTGGGGCCGGAGGCTCTGGGGTCCCTGAGCCCTCAGTGAGTTCACGCCTATAGTCCTTTTAGGATTCAAGCAGTTTGTTGGACTATAGCCCACCAGGCACCTGTGTCCATGGGATTCTCCAGGCAAGAATACTGGAGTGAGTTCCCAAGCCCTCCTCTAGGGGATCTTCCCGACCCAGGGATCAAACCCAGGTCTCCTGCACTGCAGGCAGATTCTTTACCATCTGAGCCACCAGGGAAGCCTTAGAGGGTTTAATTTTGGTTTTCTATCCACAAGCAGGAGTTGGGTTGAGGGTGGAGAGGACCCTGCCTTGGGCCCACCGGGGCGAGTATGGCCAGGGAGCAGCTGTCTGATGCGGCCTGTGGAGGTGCACCCCTCCCTCCCCTGAGGGGCTGTCGGCAGTCATGCAGATCTGGCTCCACCTGACCTCCCTGGACATGTAGGAGGTTTCTTTCCTTTGGATGCCTCTCCGGTGGGTGTCCTCGACTATGAGACGGCCCACCTGCTTCAAGTGCATGGTCCACGGGCACCCAGCAGACTGTGGAACAGTCTCACCCCAGGAAGCCCTGCACCCGCTGGCCCCCTCCCTGCCTGAGCTCCGCCTCTTTCTGATCCACGGTTGTACCACATGGGAACTTAGGAGGTGGCGTCTGCCTAACATCTGAGGTTTGTGCAGGATGCAGTGAGTCTTCAGGTGTCCTTTTTTCAGTGTTAATTCCCCCTCCCTCCCACAAACTTGACCTTACTCTTTTTTTATTCCTTTTACCTTGGAGTCCTTTGGAATGCAGGGCAACTTCAAACTTGATATTCCGTGTGGGTCCCAAGTGTAGCTCCTTGGTCAAGTTGGTGCGGGCTTCCAGATCATTTTCTGCCAGTTAGTTTTCATACCTGAGTCTCCTTTTAGGGCTCCCAGCGTCAACTGAGCAGACTCTGGGGCTGAGCCGTCCACCCTACTTGGAGCACCTTTGGGGAAAGGTAAGTCGTTTTATTCTATTCCCTCTGGGGTTTAGATGGATTAAAAAAAAAAAACTATTTGTTTATTCATTTTCATCTTCTCAATTGCATCATCTTTTAGGCCTTTGATTAATTTCTGTAACTGGGTTCTTTTTGTTGTCATGGGGTGAAAGGTAGAGATAAGCGCGATGTCCAGGTCTCAGGGTGACTAAGCTGTTGCGTCAGGGCTGCCAAGCCTTCGCTGCAGAGCCCGGAGGCCGCGCTACGGAAGCCCGCGAGCCCTGGAGCTTGCGCGCCCAACCAGAGAAGCCGCCTCAGTGAGAAGCTCGAGCACCGCAGCGGAGAGCAGCCCCTGCTTGCCGCGAGGACAGAAAGCCCAGCAGCCGTGGAGATCCAGCACAGCCAAATAAATGCACACAAGTAAGCAGCAAAAAGGAAACGTGATTTCTAAGACTTGAAAAAGCAACCATCACCACAGCGAGGGTCCGTGGGTCTAGATTTGGGACTAGACGCTGGTTTCCAGGCACCAGAGCGCTGAGTTAGGCGGCCCCCATCTCACAGATGCTTCGGAACACTCAGGAAGCTGCAGACAGGCTACAATGCGCTGCCCGCTGCAGCAGCCCGCACTTGCATGACCTTTCTTGCCAGCAAAAATCGGCTAATCTCAGCAGGCCAATGGCTTCCAAATCTTACCTACTGGCAGAACCTACCTGTACCTGGGATTCCAACTGCTACTGAGTCTGGGAAATAAAAAGTTTAACTTTTTAGATTCTGAAAGGAATGGATGGCAAGTCTCAATTGACTACATCCAACACAGATAGACTCAGAATTAGAAACTTACATGTTTAGTATTGGGAAGACAAGAGGTTTCCTATCAGATTTGGTAATATTAATATTTTCCTGTAAAAGAAAGGGTGACATCAACTGTTGCTGAGTTTTGTAGTTTCTCTAGCTATTGTGAAGAGAGGAGCCGTGAACTGGCCAGACTGACATTTGTTGAAGTCCCTCTGAAGGCTGGCAGTCATGAGTTGGTAGAGAACAGTCTGCCCCACTGGGTACTTTCTCCAGCTGTGCTTGGCTCTTTAGGTGTCGGCAAAGGGAAAAAGGAGCAGTTGGATTGATCCAGGGTTGGAATTCTTACAAAATCCACGTGACAAAAAGACAAGAAAGCAAAGGAGATCAGGGTTTTTGCAAGGGTGTTGTTAAAGCTATGGATCATGAAAATAAACAGGGTCAAAAATGAAGAAAGGAGAACTGTTAGGAACAACTAGGAAGTAGAAAAGGCAATGGCCTGGTGGTGCTGAAAAGCTGGAAAGACACCGCGGAAGCGCTGGTGAAGTCTGCAAGCTTTTATTTTCAGGCACCCTCACTGACACACAGACTAACCCTGGACATCCCCTAAACAGGTAAAGGGGCAATGTTTAGCTCAGGAGATAGAAAAACGTACTGTGGTTCTACAGCTTTGAAGCCACAACTAGGTTCCCATCTCTGCTTCACCACTTGTAAGATGAGTGACAACAGGCAATTCATTTACCCTGAAACTCCGTTTTCCCTTCTTCAAAGTGGAAGAAAAATATCGTATGATGGTGAGAGGACGAGATAATGCACGTAAAGCGGTTGACACAGTGCCTGGCACACAGGAAGCTCTGAACACGTAAAAGCTGTTACTTTTATGTTTGAAGCGTAGAAGTTTCAAGGAACGGTTGAACCCTTCCTAACCCAAGGAAGGGTTACAACGAGAACAATTCTAAGTGGAAGAATGGATGCTTTTGAACTGTGGGTTTGCAGAAGACTCTTGAGAGTCCCTTGGACTGCAAGGAGATCCAACCAGTACATCCTAAAGGAGATCAGTCCTGGGTGTTCATTGGAAGGACTGACGTTGAAGCTGTAACTCCAATACTTTGGCCACCTGCTGCGAAGAGCGGACTCATTTGAGAAGACCCTGATGCTGGGAAAGATTGAGGGCAGGAGGAGAAGGGGACGACAGCGGATGAGATGGTTGGATGGCATCTCCGACTCGATGGACATGTGTTTGGATAGACTCCAGCGGTTGGTGATGAATAGGGACGCCTGGCGTGCTGCAGTTCACGGGGTCGCAAAGAATCGGACACGACTGAGCGACTGAACTGCACTGAACTGGATTACTAGGCGCATGCGCCTGTCCGCGAGCGACTCCAAGGGCGGGCGCTGCGCATGCGCCCGAAGTTGCGCCGGGAAGCCAGCGCGGTTCGTTCCGCCCGACTCTAACATGGCGGCGCCCTCTGTGTGTCCTGAGTGCCGTCCCGCCTTCCTGCGGCCGTGACGCCCTCTGCTGCGGTGGGGTCCGGGACACGGCGGGTGAGGGTGAGCAAGCACCGGGGCCGGGGGCGTCCCGGGAGTCGGGCGGAGGCGGCAGCGGATGCGGCGCGGGGGGCCGCCGGGGTCGGTTGTGTGTGGGAGGGGAGGGCAGTGGACTGGGACCGGACCCCGGACTGAGGGGTCCCCGCACAACACGAGGGTGCGGGGCGCTGCCCGCCGGGCGGGGCCGAGGACACAGGCCTGCGAGGGCTTGGAGGAGCTGGCCGTGGTGGAGACCGATGCTGCGCCTGTGGGATCACTTCATTCTCTCGTTCGCTCCGCCAATGGTGGCTCAGCTCCTCGTGGATTCTGAGGGTGGAGAGAGTGACCCAGACCGGCGTCGTGGTTACAAAGTGTAGGCTGTGGAGCCAAGCAGCCGGGTTTGGATCCTGTCTTGGTGCTTGCCAACTGTGTTCTTATGCACGTTGGTCCCTCGCCTCCTGCCTCAGTTTCTGCATCCTTAAAGAGAGCTGAGAATGAAATCTGCCTCCTAAAACGACTATAAAGGTTAAATGAGATGACAGGTGTAAAGTGCTGAGAAGGCTTGCTGGCACGAAGTAAATGCTGTGTGTGCTTGTTGCCGTTATTTTTCGTATCATCACCACCACCCAGAGCTCAGAACCTCACGTGGGAGACATCCAGAAATGTAGACAATTCTGATATGATGGAAGAAAAGCAGAAAAGCTCTTGCTCTGGAAACACCGAGTAGAGGCGCCTCACTCCGTTTAGGCGAATCCAGGAAGGCTTCTGTTCCCCAGGAAACAGAACTGAAGGATGCTTGGGGAGTGCGGGCAGAAAAGGGGAAGAGTGTTCTCAGTTGAAGATGGAATGTGTGAGAAAGCTGCGTGGGGACAGAGCTGAAAGAGGCTAGTCTGTGGTCTGGTCCCCAGGGGGCTTGTTTTGGGGAGGGGAAGCAGGCATGGGGCATGAGGTGTCCTTAGATCCGCAACCACCGATCCTGTAGTGCAGTCTCCCCTAGGGAGACTTTTAAACCTAGCTGTGGACTTGCAATCTGGGGTTAATGACTACACATGTAAGAATGAGATTTGTGGATTACAAAGGTCACTCTGGTGAAGACTAGATTAAAGGGAATGGGCCTGGAGGCCCATGAAGAGGCTATTAGAACTGTGGAGGTAAGAGATGACTATGGCCTTGAGTTGGATTAGAGGCAGAAGGTGGGGAGAGATGACCAAAGTTGGTGATGACTTAGATGGGGGATTTAGAGGCTGGGGGAGAGGTCAGGCTTGGCTCCGAGTTTTTGACTGGTGGATGTGATGCTGCTCAGTGGGATAGGGAACAGGATGGGGAGGGCGTTTAAGGAGGAAAGATACATTTTGTTTTGAACATGTCTGTAGTAAATGCCTGTAAAACATTCAGATGGAGCTGTCCCGTGGTGATCTAGCATCCATCAAAGGTCTCTACAGTTGTGGGAAGGGATGTGTCACCTGGGTGAGGGTCTGGAGCGAGAAGCTCGGGGTCTGGGACATCCCAGAGGATGCCAGTGCTGGAAGACTACTTGGGCACAGCCTCGTTGCTTTTGCTTATCAACCTTGTGCTGTCGTTGGTCAGCAGGCTTTCCTGAGCGTAGGGGGTGGGACTGGGTGTGTCCATCTTTGTGTCCCAGCTGCCCAGCACAGGGCCTGGCGTGCAGCAGCGCCGTCACAGTCCGGCGTGGCGTGTCTGAGCACTGACTTTGTGGCGCCAGGCTCTGCGCTCAGTGCTCTGCATTTGCCTGTGTTCGGGGGACACAGAGCAGCTCTTAGAATCCTACCAGTTCTCATCAGATTTTCCACTTGGTCTTTGATTCAGGTAATGTGCTGGAGCAGGAGAGCCAAGCTGGAGTTTCCCTGGACAAGCCGTCGGAACAGAGTAGCCTGGGCTTCTTGGAAATCTGAGGTATGTCTGTTAAGACTCAAAGATCAAACAAACCAGGAGGTCAGTTTGTTTGTCCTTCTTCTCTAGGCTCACCATGATTCAACTCACCTTTTCAAGACAACTTTTTCTTTAAAAGTGTTCAGTAATGACAAAATCCTAGGTAGTTTGCTTAGGAGAATGTTGATGTTGTCCTTTTGCTGACAAAGGTCTTGCTAGGTTAATCCCTGGGCAGTGGTCACACCTTGTTTTAATTAAGTACAATCTAAAATGCTCCAAAATACAGTGACTGAAAGGAAATAGAAGCTTATTCCTGTCCCTTAACAGTCTGGAAGTGTGCAGTCCAGAACTGGTCAGGGCAGCTCGCTCTGTTCTGTGAACCAGAAGCAAGGTTCCGTTGATGGCGTAGCTCTCCTTGCTTAGACCCAGGCTCCCGTCTCATGGACTGAGCAGGCTGCTCTGGCACCTGCCGTTGTGTATACATTCCATATGGCAGAGAGAGAAAGAGTAGGGAGCACATGCCCTTTCCTTTTAAGGTTCTAATGTTTAAAGATGCATATTTTTGTGCAGTGTGTCCCCAAACCCCCGCCTCTGGTGTACAACCAAAGGAGGAATCACGACTGTTCCAGTGCTGGAGGGAAAGCTGGCTGAGAGAATCCGTTCTGTCCCCAGCGCGACTGGATTGCTGACTCTGATGGTAGGCCTGAGGGAAGGCCACTCACTGGTGACACAGGGTGGGGTGTGTCCCGGGCCTCTGGGCCCCGAAGGCCGGCTCCTCTGGCTTTGGGTTGTTTGTGTCACTTGGCCCAGCGAGCCCAGGCTTGCTCACACAGTGCTTTCTGTGCCTGGCGTGTCAGACACTGCACTGAGGCTCAGGCTGTGGAGGTCAGGGAGCTGGGTCCTGGGGTCAAGGAGCCCTTAGCCACATGGTAATCATGGTATGGGCTTCCCAGGCGGCTCAGTGGTAAAGAATCCAGCTGCCAACTCAGGAGACGCAGGAGTGACCGTGTAGGAGGAAACGGCAACCCACTCCCGTGTCTCGCCTGGGAAATCCCATGGGCAGAGGAGCCCGGCAGATTACAGTCCATGGGGCCACAAAGAGTCGGACACGGCTGAGCACGTGTGCACTCACAGCGCAGCGGGAAATGCCAGAGGCCTGTCCAGAAGTGTGTGGAGCACAGGAGGATGCCGGATGTTGCACGGCTCTGTGAGCTGGTGAAGAGCCGCCGCACACCACGTGCTTCGGAGTGCGCTAGGCCCCCGCAGATCGGGCCGCGGGGCTCTGGGGTCGGGTGTGTATCTCTGCTTCCCTGGTTAGAGGCTCTCTGTCCGAGGGCCAGTCTCTCCCTTGTTGCTCCTCAGGTTCCTCATCTGTGAAACAGCGGCAGCAGTGTTGACTCCGGAGAATTGCTTTGAGTGTGACGGGAAATCAAGCATGCGGCTCACAGGGCCTGCTGTGAGCATGTCGGTGCCCTCCTGCTGCACTGTGCGGGATGGTTCGAAGCCAGAGAGACTGGTTCGGACTGCAGTCACAGAAGGCCCAAACCTCGGGGAGGCCAGGCTGTGGGCTGTCCGTCTTGAGGCAGCTTGTCCAGGTTGGACTCAGAGGATCAGGGACCGCTCTGTGCGCTCCCCGTGTTTCTCAGGAGCTCCACCAAGCTTTCTGATTAAAGTGGTCTGTCCGGATTCTCAGAGGCTCTCCTCTGAAAGGGCTGGTGAGGGGTCCTTTGGGAAGGAAAGGATTCCCTCTGCCTGGTTAACTCCTTCAAGCTCAAATGCTTCTGGGAAACTTTCTCCCAGTCCTAGCCACCCTTCCCACCCGCTCCTCAGCTGATTTTGAGCTCCTCGTCTGTGACTTCCTAGCATCCTTCTATGACCTAGCAGTACGTTCTTACCCCCTGTGATGTTACGGGTTTCCTCGCCTGTCCGCCTGTGAGGCCACAAGCAGCTCACGTGCAGGCACAGGGCCTTGTCTCCCCAGCTATTCCCACTGTGTGGATCATTTCCTGGCACGGAGCTGGTGCTCAGTAAACACTGTGGAACGGATGGATGCTCTGCCAGTGGGGTTAGAGAGACCTCCAGTGCGGTGAGGGTTTGGCGTGCTGTTGATCAAGAGAGGACACATGATGGTTTCGTTGGTATCTGTGTGTAACACGGCGTGCGAACGTGGTGAACTGTGACCTAAACTATGAGAGTTTAGGTCAGAGACTGTCTCTCTGTCTTTCTGTCCTTTTCTAGTAGAGCAGTTTCTCAGCTCTGACGTGGTGCCATTTGGGGCTTGGTGAGTCTTTGTCGTGGGGCCGTCTCGTGCACTTTAGGGTGCTGAGCAGTACTCCGGGCCTCTGCCTGCAGGTGCCAGCAGCCCCCGTCTACCTCCAGCTGTGACAAACGGAAATGTCTCCAGAGGAGGCCATGTGTCTCCTGGGACAGAATTGCCCTCAACTGAGAACCTCTGAGGGCTTCCCAGATGGCTGAATGGTAAAGAATCCACCTGCCAATGCAGAAGAAGTGGGATCGATCCCTGAGTCAGAAAGATCCTCTGGAGAAGGAAATGGTAGCCCACTCCAGTATTCTTGCCTGGAGAACCCCAAGGACAGAGGAGCTTGGTGGGCTGCAGTCCATGGGGTTGCAAAGAGTGGGACACACCGGAGCGACTAGACAACAAAAACCAACAGAGAATCTCGGGGGCACAGGATGCTGGTTAGAAGCATGAACTTCTAAGTCAAAGATACTTGAGCCGAACATAGCTGGTCCTTGTACTTACTAGCTGTGTGCCTTTGGACAAAGTACTTGACCTCTCTAAGCCTCCATTTCCTCGGGTGTGTCGTGGGAATAATGATGACCTCACGCTAGCTTTATTGGGTGGAATTATTAATGAGGTAATGTGTGTAAAATGCTTTATCTAGTCTTTGAGTCCGCAGTTGGTATCTAGTCTTACCATGTGTTAGTTAGGAGAGGATGGCCTAACAGCAGCCTATGAGGGTCAAGAGAGCAAGCGTGCAGAGTTGAGGAAGAAGAATGCTTAGGGTAGGAAAGTGAGTGGCCCTCTCAGGTCTGACCTGGTTCCTCTCCCAGATGACTGTTAACGGTGTCTGTGTGTCCTTGTGTCTGGGCCCTTCTGTACACGTGTGTGTCTGTTTGTGTGTATAGGGGAGACATTTTAAAAAGCGTCACGTGGCTTGATTTTGTTGCACATAAACTGAGCCTTCGGTCTAGAATGCCGAAAAGGCAGCCTCTGTGGGCACAGCTTCAGTTGGAACAGTTTGCCACAAAAAAGACCCAGGTGTCCCACTCTGTACCGTCCTGGAATTCCCTCGAGAACGGTGCCACATGGGTGGCAGAGGTTCTCAGACTTGGTGTGTGGCAGGGTAACTGACACCACCAGAGGAAGGGACCCCAACCTCAGGAAATGAAAACCTCCAAGCACATTTAGTGCACAGAACATATCGTCCTAGAGACCGTAATTTACCACAATTTACTTTTGCCAGCTGCATTTTAAAATGATTGAAATAATGGAGGTCTCAAGAGTAGGCATTTTTGCAGTGAGTGATTTTAGCATTTGCTCCAGGTGTCTGGCACTCTCGGAGGTCCTCGTGGGTATCAGTAGGTTGACCTCAGTGATACAGTCACAGATGCTACAGAAAGCCCGGGCGTGGGCTGTTATGTTCACACCCGCTTGTTAGGAGAGATCAGCCTTGAGCTTCAAAGGAAGGAAGCGGAGGGCAGGGTTAGAGTTGAGAGTTGCTCACTCGAGTCTGAAGAGCAGTGTGCAGAGGCTCAGAGGTGGCAGTCCCTGCTGGGAGTCTGCCGAAAGCAGCCCTGGTGGGTTCGTTGTCGCAGCAGAAATGTACTCAGCTTCTGGTCTTGAAAGGTCTGGCAGTAGAACCTGTTCTCCCGACCCCACCCACCCCATTTCCTCTACTGACCCGATTCATCTAAGCAGTGCCTTTCCTGTCCTGAGTGGAAGGCTCCAGGGCCCAGTGGGAAGTTGTCTCCAGCTCAGGAGCCTGGCTGAGGCTCATCTTTGTAGTCTCAGGGCTGGGTGGGCCCCTGTCAGGGACTTTCCTGGTTGAGTGTAACTCAGTCAGCTGCCCAAGTTAATGCTTCAAATCATGGCTTAAAGTCAGAAATAACATCGGTTAATTTTGTAAGCTGTCTTGTTAAATATTGAGTAGATACAAAAGAATATCCTAAAAAGCCTTTTGATGAAAGTGAAAGTGGAGCGTGAAAAAGTTGGCTTAAAGCTCAACGTTCAGAAAACAAAGATCGTAGCATCTGGTCCCATCACTTCATGGAAAATAGATGGGGAAACAGTGGAAACAGTGTCAGACTTTATTTTTTGGGGCTCCAAAATCACTGCAGATGGTGACTGCAGCCATGGAATTAAAAAGACACTTACTCTTTGGGAGAAAAGTTATGACCAACCTAGACAGCATATTAAAAAGCAGAGATATTACTTTGCCAACAAAGGTCTGTCTAGTCAAGGCTATAGTTTTTCCAGTGGTCATGTATGGATGTGAGAGTTGGACTATAAAGAAAGCTGAGCACCGAAGAACTGATGCTTTTGAACTGTGGTATTTGAGAAGACTCTTGAGAGTCCCTTGGACTGCAAGGAGATCCAGCCAGTCCATCCTAAAGGAGATGAGTCAGGAATATTCATTGGAAGGACTGATGTCGAAGCTGAAACTCTAAAACTTTGGACACCTGATGCTGGGAAAGATTGAAGGCGGGAGGAGAAGGGGACGACAGAAGATGAGATGGTTGGATGGCATCACCGACTCAATGGACATGAGTTTTAGTAAAGTCCGGGAGTTGGTGATGGACAGGGAGGCCTGACATGCTGTGGTCCATGGGGTCACAAAGAGTCGGACACGACTGAGCGACTGAACTGAACTGATATATATCGTGTGACAAACGCTGACTCCCCACTCAAAAACTCCAGTCTTGGGGAAAGCTGTTGCTTTGGAGATGAACGGCTTGGTAATAGCCGCTCTCCCCACTGGGAATCAGGTAGTCCCAACTACAGAACCAGACTGGGACTACAGCACGGCTAAAGGAAGACGGGGTCAGGGTCGTTTTGTCAGAGGTGTTCTTGAAGGACTCAGGCAAGCGCGTGCCAAGACTTTAACCTCTGCCGAATTGGCAGACACAGAGCAGGAGGAGACGGAAGCTCCTGGTAAATTCCCAGATAGACTGAGGGAAGCCCATCGCAGACTCACTAGGATTGACCCTGGAAGTGAAGAGGGGAGAGTGACAGGCAGACAGATTAAAAGGTAGGTTCTCACTCAGCCGGCTCCAGATGCCCGCCGTAAGCTATTAGAACAGGCGTACGGGCAAAGCGGTCTTCAGATCATCTGTTGCCTCTGGCTCGAACAGTCAGTTACAGCGGGGAATATGAGGAAAGAGAGAAAGGCAGAGAAAGATAAGGGAACGGGGCGAAGCCCTTGTTATGTCTGTCAGAACCGTTCTTAAACAGCCTGAGAAAAATTTCCGGAGGGACCCAGGTGAAAAGGGATGGGCTTGCTATTACTGTGGAAAGGTGGGGCACCTCAAGTGGGATTGTCCTCAGGTGTCTAACCACCCCCGGCTTCATGTCTGGTCTGCAAGGGACCATACTAGAGTAAAGACTGCCCCCAGAGGCATAGGTTTCAGGGACCTAGGTTTCAAGAAAACCAGGACTGAAGGTGCCCAGGGGTCCCCACACAAGCTCCCTTTCTAATTACATCTGAGGAACCCCGGGTATTAATAACTCTGGGGGCAAATCCATCGGTTTCCTTTTGCACACTGGGCTAACTTACTCTGTGCTCACGAAGCCCCGGCCCACTTTTTTCCCGATCCGCTTCCACAGTGGGACCATCAGGATGAGCCAAACGCCATTATTTCAGTCATCTCTAAGCTGCAGCTGGGACTCTGTGCTATTTTCACACGAGTTTCTGATCGTGCCAGAGTCTCCCTCACCCCTTATGGGGAGGGATATGCTGAGCAAGGTCCATGCCTCTGTTTTCATGAATATAGTGCCCTCCCTTTCTCTCCCATTAATTGAACAAAATGTAAATCCTAGAATGTGGGCTGATGGAAAATCTATGGGTCGAGCACAAAATGCTATTCCTGTAGTTGTTAAGCTCAAAGACCTGCACTTATTTCCACATCAAAAGCAGCATCCACTGAAACCTGAGGTTAAGGAAGGGTTAAAACCCATCATCAAGAATTTAAAGGAGCAGGGACTATTAATTTCCTGCAACAGTTCATGCAACACTCCTATTTTGGGTATGAAGAAGTCAAATGATAAGTGGAGACTAGCTCAAGATTTACCAGTAATAAATCAGGCTGTGGTTCCTTCATACCCCGTGGTGCCTCATCCTTATTTATACTCTATTGTCTGAAATCCCTAAACGAGCCACATATTTCTAAATATGCTTTCTAGAACTGAGCCTATACTAACTCATGCCCTGCCTATGACTTTAAGACAACTGAGAGGCTTTTTGGGAATCACGGCTACTGTCGCATTCGGATCCTGGGTTGTGGGGAGCTTGCCCGGCTTTTATAGGAACTTATAACTGAAACTCAACAGGCCCAAACCTACAGACTGGTGTGGTCTCCAGATACAAGGCTTTAAGGCTCTTCAGACTGCTGTCCTGCAAGCTCCTGCTTGAGCTCGCCTACAGGGTCAGACTTTAATTTGTTTGACACTGAAAGAAAAGGTAAGGCCTTGGGCGTTTTGATGCAACCCTGAGGACCTCACCAGCAGCCTACAGGAGTAGAATCTTAAACTCTGAAGTTAGTATTTGAGTGACAGACATTTGGCTTCTTAAATATCAGTCACTGTTGTTAGAAGGACCAATAGCTAAGCTTAAAGTTTGTGGGAACTTAAATCCTGCCACTTCCCTTCCTGAGAAGGAAAATGAGACACCTGATCACTACTGGGGACAATCCCAATTTCTAACTTTAAACTATGCAGCTCGGGAAGACCCCATTAGACAATCCTGACATGAAAATATTTACAGATGGCCGTTCTTTGGTTTGGGATGGGAAGCGGGTTATGCCATGTTGACAGCTATAAACAGGTTTTAGAAGCCAGATCCCTCCCCAGCGAACAAGCGCTCAGTTAGCAGAGCTCGTGGCTCTGACCCGAGCTCCAGAGTTAAGCAGAGAGCGCCAAGTAAATATCTACACGGATTCTAAGTATGCTTGTTTGACTTTACATGCTCATGGTGCAATATGGAAAGAAAGACAGTTTAAAACGGCAACAGGAGAACCTATTAAGTATTTCAGAGAGATTGAGAGACTCGTGACTGCTGTGCATTGCAGAGGGCACAGGGACGGGAGTGACACAGCTGAAGGTAATCAGCTGCCTGACCGTCAGGCCAGAAAAGCGGCGCTTGACGAAACCCTTTCACTGCAGACGCATTTGATCTGGACAGGTCCTGTGGACCAGGAGAAACCACAACATACTGAGGAAGAATCAGATATGAGAGAAGAGGAGCCAAGGTTACTGGTAAAGGATGGTTACAGTCCGAGGATGGGTGATTAATAACTCCTGAAAGTGCTCAGTGGAAAATTCTTAAGGGTTTACACCGGAGTTTTCATTTAGGTGTTGAAAGTACTTACCAGATGGCTTCTCGTTTGTTTGAAGGTAAAAATATAATGAAAACTTTGAAGAGCGTTATCAAAAGATGTGAGGTTTGTTAGAAAAATTACCCAGAGACTGGAAAACTAGCCAAATCTGGGTGACAAGGAAGTGGAAAATACCCTGGAAAATTGACTTTACTCATATGCCAAAAGCAAATGGATATTCTTGCTTCCAAGTTTGGGTGGATACTTTTACTGGATGGGTTGAAGCTTTTCTCTGTCGTAGTGAACAGGCTAAGGAGGTTATAAGAATTTTAATCCTTGAAATTACCCCCAGGTTTGGGCTGCCACAGAGTCTTCAGAGTGACAATGGCTCCGCCTTTAAAGCTGCCGTAACTCAGGGATTGTCAAAAGCTCTAGGAGTAGAATGTCACTTACCCTGCTCCTGGAGGCCCCAGTCCTCAGGAAAGGTTGGAAGAGGCAATGACATTATTAAGAGACCTCTGCGCAAATCAACTCAAGAGACTCAGGGCCAGTTGGCTTGAAGTTCTACCCTTAGCCTTAATGAGGGCTTGAACTGCCCCCAAAACGAGGGCCTGTCCCCCTTTGAATGTATTTATGGAAGGCCTTTCTTATGCACAAGACGTTGTTATAGACCCTGAAGCACTGGAATTAACTAATTATGTAACTCAGCTCTCAGCTTTTCAACAGGCATTAAAGGAACTCCGAGAGGTGACTTCTGACCCAGCCTCTGAGTCAAGCAAGCCTCTATTTGAGCTGGGAACCAAGGTCCTCATAAAAACACGGGTCTGGGGCGCACCCCTCGAGCCCCTCCGGGCAGGCCCTTACCAGGTTGTTCTTTCTTCTCCCACAGCTGTCAGGGTGCCAGGAACTGATTCGTGGGTGCATCACACTCGAGGAGAGAGGTGGCACCCTGGCCAGAACTAAGTGATGTCATTTTATGTCTTTCCTTTCTATGCTGGGACTTTGTACTTTTCAGATGGGCCTGGTAATCTCCTTCTGCTGACTCCAAAAGTCCTGAGTCGGCCGTTTGACCCTTAAGACAGTGCCTTCCTGTCCTGGGCTTGCTCCTACGCTGCCTTCCACAGTCGGTCTAACTGCTGGGTCTGCGGAGCACTCCCCTCTTCATCGGTGGAAGGCTTCCCGTGGTGGACGTCTCCACTTAAAGGAGAAGACTTTCTCTAAGTCTGCGAATACCTTTGGCAACAACAATCATATGTGATGCCTCTTCTTCATCTGATGACGTCTCACAGTTGTAAAGTGGACTGGTGTAACACTTTGTGCCTCAGCTATGGACGTAATGTGACTTTTACCGTTGCGGATTGTTCTGTTCTCGCTGTTTGCGCCCAGCATCTGTAACTGTGTAGCTGGATTTGTTTCTAGGTGCATGAAAGCTTTTAAGTTACAAATGGTTGCTCAAACTCCTGCCACTGCGCAGCTTCCTCCAGCTACTCCTCCAACTACTGCTGGGGGCCCCTGGATCGGAGACCCTGAATATGAGGGTTAGGAGAATATGTTGCCTCACCAATTCAGAGATGATGCCCCTTTGCTTAGGCGACGTAATCCTCCTAAAAGAAAAGGGGGACTGAGAGGGTAACCGGCAGAAAGGCCAGGGGTCTCCAAACGGAGGAAACGGGCTGCACGCGCCAGACGCTTTTTCTCTCCTAAGCGGCAGGAGGAGACAAACTGCAAGTGTCAGGTTTGGGGCGTCCCTGGGGCTCAGCTGGCGAAGAATCCCCTGCGAGGCGGGAGGCCCCAGTTCGATCCCTGGGCTGGGAAGATCCTCTGGAGAAGGGAAAGGCTGCCCACTCCAGTACTCTGGCCTGGGGAATCCCATGGACTGTATAGTCCATGGGGTCACAAAGAATTGGACACGACTGAGTGACTTTAAATATAAATGTAAAATATAAAGTTAAAAAGAGGTTTGTTTTAAAGTCTGTGTTGCCGTGATGACACCTGGTTCCACCTGAACTTCTCAAACCTTGAGCTAACCAACGCACTTTTCTTACAGAAATGCTTTCTGAGCTATGTTAATGAACTGTGCATTTACCCTAGGCTCTGTCTTCAAGTCAGGGCCACCTGAGACTCAGAACTGACTTGACAAGCCAGTGTGTTCTACTCCTGCACGTGTTCTCTCAAGCTGTGCTAGTGAGACCACGTTTCTGCTTGGAAACCTGTCTTTCTTCAAGATTCGTGTGGACCGTTCATGGCCCGGGACGCCTCACCTGGCGCCGGTGCTGGCTCAGCGCATGTCGTGGGCGGGGCCTGGCGCCAGCCTCTGAGTTTTGAGACATTTCCTTTCTCTAATCAGCAGCCTGCTAGTAGCTATGTATCACCTGGCTAAAGACTAGCAGGGGGCACTCTTTCTGCCCCTTTCTGATGTCTGTGTCAGAAGCTTTCTCTATTTCTTTCGTACTTTAATAAAAGGTAATGGCAACCCCACTCCAGTACTCTTGCCTGGAAAACCCCATGGGCAGAGGAGCCTGGTGGGCTGCAGTCCATGGGGTCGCGAAGAGTCAGACACGACTGAGTGACTTCACTTTCACTTTTCACTTGCATGCATTGGAGAAGGAAATGGCAACCTACTCCAGTGTTCTTGCCTGGAGAACCCCAGGGACGGGGGAGCCTGGTGGGCTGCCGTCTGTGGGGTCGCACAGAGTTGGACACGACTGGAGTGACTCAGCAGCAGCAGCAGCAGCAGCAGGAAGAAGGCAATGGCACCCCACTCCAGTACTCTTGCCTGGAAAATCCCATGGACGGAGGAGCCTGGTGGGCTGCCGTCTCTGGGGTCGCACAGAGTCGGACACGACTGGAGTGACTCAGCAGCAGCAGCAGAGGACCTGTTAACACTCATGAATTGGAAGAGATTCTATTGATCACCGATTTCTTATCGCTGGAGAACTAGCATCTGTTCTCTATTTCTTTGTAAATTTTGTTGTTAGAGCAGTAATAAGCATTATTAACAGCAACCTGCTGAAGCGTAAGGGCCTTTGCCAGAAATGGAGAGTAATGTATCTCCTTAAGACCCAGGGAAGGTGCTCTAGCTCCCCCATCAGCACAGGAAGTTGGAATTCAGCTTAAACTATTTCCCGAGCAATTTGCTTACAGGACATGAACACTGTCATTAAGGAGCACACAAGCATTCAAAATTGAGGCCATGAAAGCAAACAGTACTGTTTGCTTGGAGAATTATATCCCTTCTACATATATAAGTACAGTACTATGGTTTATTATAGTACTTTAATAAACTATGGTAATTTTAATTTAAATATTCATTACATGGTATGTAAAATCATGAATGATCTGATGTGTATAAGTATGGATATCAGCCAGTTGATATTGCAGAAGACATTGAACAGCCCAATCCACTCTAGATTCCAGCTGGTATTCGCTTTTACAGGGTCGTTGGAGTCATTAATGCTCTATGAGAGCCGTGTGTATCTATCACATGTAACATATTAAGTCAGATCATCTGTGGTCGACATGCTTAGCATTGCTGATAATCAGAGCTTAATGATGAAGATGTGAAAAGTCCACGTCCATTTGGCCCAAAATATGCCTCTTAATTTCTGGCCCATGCTCCATGTGGATTTCTATAAATGAACTGTATGTGATATCTGGTCCTTACTTCAGGGCCATCTCACGTAAAATCATCTACTTTCCCCGTTAAATAAGACATCACGATGAGCTTAGGCCTAACCCACCATGCTCACACAAGTGGTTTCATGCATTTGCTATTTTTTAATTTTGGGGAGTTTTGGGAGTCATCTATGGATACTTTGGCCACCTGATGTGAAGAACTGACTCATTTGAAAAGACCCTGATGCTGGGAAAGGTTGAAGGTGGGAAGAGAAGGGGATGACAGAATGACATGGTTGGATGGCATCACCGATTCAAACTCCGGGAGTTGGTGATGGACCGGGAGGCCGGGCGTGCTGCAGTCCATGCGGTCGCAAAGAGTCGGACACGACTGAGCAACTGAACTGAACTGAACTGTGGATGTCAAGCAACTTTTGGCTGACACTGAATATTGTATACTGACATCACAAACCATTGTATGTTATTGGTTGAATGGTCACAGGACAGAGAGCAACGACGTTCATAGGCACACATGCCCATTCCAGATAAGTAGTCTGTTTAATCAAACCCTCGGGAAAGAAAGAGAGAGAGAAAGAGAGTGCTGACTCATGTCCCACTCTTGCGACCCTATGGACTGTAGCCTGTCAGGCTCCTCTGTCCATGGGATTCTCCAGGCAGGAATACTGGAGTGGGTTGCCGTTTTCTTCTCCAGGGATCTTTCCGACCCAGGAATTTAACCCAGGTCTCCAGCATTGCAAGCAGATTCTTGCACGTTTCAGATAAATAGTCTGTTTATGTGTTCCACGCACAGACAACCACATACACACAGTGGACTATTACTGAGCTGTAGAGTAGGATGAAGTAATGCCTTTTGCAGCCACATGGAGAGGGACCTAGAGACTCTCAAGCTAAGTGAAGTCAGAGAACAACACATGTCCTACGGCATCAGTCATACGTGGAATGAGCGTTGAAACGATGATGCTAGTGAGCTCAGCCATGGAGCAGAGGTGGACTCGCAGAAATAGGGACGAGCGCGTGGTCACCAAGGGAAAGGCGGGGGTCGCCGAAGGGCAAAGGCGGGGGACACCGAAGGGCAAAGGCGGGGGGCACCGAAGGGCAAAGGCGGGGGGCACCTAAGGGAAAGGCGGGGGTCACCGAAGGGCAAAGGCGGGGGTCACCGAAGGGAAAGGCGGGGGTCACCGAAGGGCAAAGGCGGGGGTCACCGAAGGGCAAAGGCGGGGGTCACCGAAGGGCAAAGGCGGGGGTCACCGAAGGGCAAAGGCGGGGGTCACCGAAGGGCAAAGGCGGGGGTCACCGAAGGGCAAAGGCGGGGGTCACCGAAGGGAAAAGGCGGGGGTCACCGAAGGGAAAAGGCGGGGGTCACCGAAGGGAAAGGCGGGGGTCACCAAGGGAAAGGCGGGGGTCGCCGAAGGGCAAAGGCGGGGGACACCGAAGGGCAAAGGCGGGGGGCACCGAAGGGCAAAGGCGGGGGTCACCGAAGGGAAAAGGCGGGGGTCACCGAAGGGAAAGGCGGGGGTCACCGAAGGGCAAAGGCGGGGGTCACCGAAGGGAAAGGCGGGGGTCACCGAAGGGCAAAGGCGGGGGTCACCGAAGGGCAAAGGCGGGGGTCACCGAAGGGCAAAGGCAGGGGTCACCAAAGGGAAAAGGCAGGGGTCACCGAAGGGCAAAGGCAGGGGTTAGTTCGGAGTTTGGGCTTCTTAGCAGATGCACGCTACTACGCACAAAAGGAGCCACCAGGACCTTCTGTGTCGTGTGGCGGCGGTGGTTTAGTCGCCAAGTTGTGTCCGACTCTTGTGACCCCGTGGACTGTAGCCCGCCAGGCCCCTCATTTCATGGGAGTCTCCAGGCAAGGATACTGAAGTGGGTTGCTAATTCCTTCTCTAGGGAATCTTCCCAACCCAGGAATCAAACCCAGGTCTCCTGCATTGCAGGCAGATTCTTTAGCGGCTGAGCTGTGAGGGAAGCCCCCTGGATAGTATAGGAAACTATATTAATACCTTGTGATGGTGTGTAGTGGAACAGAGTCTCAGAAGGAATATATGAGAAAGACATGGAGAAACAGCCATTGTGCCAACGCCTAGGGCCACCGTAGCACTGCTCAACACGTGCTTAGACACGCCACGAAAACGCTCGCATCAGTAAGTGCCTTGTCACTGATCAGTTACACATGGTTCCTTATTCTCCACAACTACTCCAGCATTTATTTGTAGAGTTTTTAATGATGGCCATTCTGACAGCTGTGAGGTGGTATCGCTAAAATTTATATTTTCTTTTCTTCTGAGTAAATGTCAAAACTATGGACTGTCTGTCTCTATGAGCCTTGCGTATCTAAGTACTTGATTAGTACATTTCAAAAGCTAGGTCGTAGTTCTAATAACGGGTTAGAAAAATAAGGGCAATATATTAGTTTTTTTTTCTAAAAGAAATCCCTCTGCTGCTTTGCGTATTTCCTGTACGTGTTTGCATGCCAACAAGGAGGAAAGGAGGATTTCTTTTCTCTAAGCCCTCTGTGGGACTTAGTTTCAGTAGATCTTTTCGATCCCGGTGTTTCTGAGCAGTATAAGGTGATTCGCTGTGGTGGGTGTGATTGGCCTCGTTTTAGGAGGTAGTCACTCCAGTCCTCTTGCCTGGAAAATCCCATGGGTGGAGGAGCCTGGTAGGCTGCAGTCCATGGGGTCGCGAAGAGTCGGACACGACTGAGCGACTTCCCTTTCCCTTTCACATGGAGTGTGCTTCCACGTGCTCTTGGACTTTGAACAGCGTGAGTAGGACGTGCCTCTTGAAATTGGTTTGAGTTCTTTTTTTGATGATTTTCCTAGGGACGTTACTTGAAGGGCGGGTGTCATTTACAGCCTCTCAGGCCTTTTAAATAAAACTAGGCTTCCCTGGTGGCTTAGTTGGTAAAGAATCTGCCTGCTATGAGGGAGACCCGGCTTCGATCTCCGGGTCGGGAAGTTACCCTGGAGAAGGAAATGGCAACCCACTCCAGTATTCTTGCCTGGAAAGCCCCATGGACAGAAGAGCCTGGCGGGCTACAGTCCATGGGATCTCAAAGAGCTGGACACGACTGAGCTACTAAACCACCACAGGCCTTTTGAATAGTAAGACTCCGTGAGAACTGGTTTTAAAGTTGTTCTACTGGATGTAGCCACAAGGTGGCAGCAGTTCTTCGTGCTCAACTCTGGTTCCATGGACAAGCAGAGCCTCAGGGAAAATCCTATATGTGGATTGTCAATTAGAGTGAAATCCTTTGGCCGCCTGATGCGAAGAACTGACTCATTGGAAAAGGCCCTGATGCTGGGAAAGATTGAAGGCAGCAGGAGAAGGGGGTGACAGAGGATGAGATGGTTGGACGGCATCACCAACTCGATGGCCATGAGTTTGAGCAAGCTCCGGAGTTGGTGATGGACAGGGAGGCCTGGCGTGCTGCAGTCCACGGGGTCGCAAAGTGTCGGCCACGACTGAGCGACTGAACTGGGCCAGGAGAAACACCAGACACCCAAAGCTTTGGCGTTCTGCCTTACCCTTGATCCACAAGACACGTCCTAACTCCTCTTGCCTGGGTCGGGAAGATCCCCTGGAGAAGGAAATGGCAACCCACTCCAGTGTTCCTGCCTGGGAAACCCCACGGACAGAGTAGCCTGGCTGACCACAGTCCCTGGGGTCACAGAGGGCTGGGCGAGCCAGAGCACACAGGCGGTGCGGGAAGCACAGACCTGGGTCGGTGACACACGTGAGGCAGAGCGTCGAAAGTCTCAGCACCTGTGAGTTCCTGATGCCCAGCCCAGTGCGCGATGAGTGCAGAGACAGTGCTCCTATGTCTCACGCAACCTGGGGAGCTCAGGGGAAGGTTTCGCTGCCCACACTGAGGGGCAGGCCGGACGCTCACCTTGGTGTGTAAATACATAAAGCCAAGGTGCTGCTGCTGCTGCTAAGTCGCGTCAGTCGTGTCCGACTCTGTGCAACCCCACAGACGGCAGCCCACTAGGCTCCTCTGTCCCTGGGATTCTCCAGGCAAGAGCACTGGAGTGGCTTGCCATTTCCTTCTCCAGTGCATGAAACTGAAACGTGAAAGTGAAGTCGCTCAGTCGTGTCCGACTCTTAGGGACCCCATGGACTGCAGCCCACCAGGCTCCCCCATCCCTGGGAGTCTCCAGGCAGGAGCACTGGAGTGGGCGCCATCGCCTTCTCCAATGCATGAAAGTGAAGTCGCTCAGTCGTGTCCGACTCTTAGGGACCCCATGGACTGCAGCCCACCAGGCTCCCCCGTCCCTGGGAGTCTCCAGGCAGGAGCACTGGAGTGGGCGCCATCGCCTTCTCCAATGCATGAAAGTGAAGTCGCTCAGTCGTGTCCGACTCTTAGGGACCCCATGGACTGCAGCCCACCAGGCTCCCCCGTCCCTGGGAGTCTCCAGGCAGGAGCACTGGAGTGGGCGCCATCGCCTTCTCTGAAGCCCAGGTGAGTCCATGGTAAATGTTGATGTTCTCGAGGTATCGACTCTTACTGTTCACTTTGTGGTTCTAGTAACTATTTGCTCCAGGAAAAACGTAAACAATTCTGAATAATGAACATTGGATTTCTGATCAGCTATATCTTCTGAAATTCAGTTTCTCTGATGGCTCCATGTGGCTTCTGAAGGGAGAAAATTGTGAGCACACAAAGAATCACTTCAACCCGCATCCTAGTAAACAGGCGAAGCCAGTGAGAGTGTAAAGGGAAGACAGACCACTGCAGGTCCTGGAGATGGGCCAGTCTCCTCCCGTCCCCAGCAGCATGTTAAAGGGCAGAATTCAGGGCTGAGGCTAAGGGGTCCATCTCCCGTCTGTCTCCTTGGAAGCAGGAAATCAATCTCTCCTGTGAAAGGTACACTCTGGAATCTGAGGCCTGAGGGTGGAGGGCTGCAGGCCCAAACGTCAGAGTGGCTAACCAGGTTAGCGCGATGATTTTCAGCATGTGAGCTGGGTATTTTGAGTATGTTGTCTGCCGCCTGCGTGGTGTAATGTCGATCTGTTAGTGTCTCTGTTTGATCATGGTCAACTTAAACAGGTCTGCCTGAAGGTGGAGCATTGTCCAGCGAGAAACCTCCAGCATAAAACTTCACAAACCGCTTTGAACACATTGAAACACTGTGGGCTCCGGGGATGCCTGGACCGCCCAAAACTGGAAAAGGCAGGAAGGAGCCTGGGGGAGCCTTTGGAGGGAGCGCTGTGCTGGGACACCCTGACCGCAGACGTCTGGTCTCCAGGACTGACGGGGGGGGCAGGCTTCTGTTGCTCCGAGCATCTGTGTGTGGTCGTTTGTCTCCACTGCCCCAGGAAGCGCATGCAGCTGGTGGGTAGCTCCCTGTCCTGCTCTAAAGCCTCCTGCCCACTAGGGGCAGCCCGCTGCGCCTGTGCTGTCTGCACCCACCACGAGGTTCATGCTGAGCGCTGGCTCCCCCGCTGGCACTGGCGTTTTGGAGGCTGTGGGCAGACACCACCATGTGCCCAGCCTCCAGCCGGGTGCCAAGTCTTTAGTGCGCTTTCCTGAGGGGACAGGGTGGGGGTGACTGTCAGGGTTCCGCCCTTCATCGCTGGGGGAAGAGACACCCAGACACCCTCGAGGGACGGGGCGGGAAGGTGGTGAGTGACCGGCTCAGGGCCCCTCCCCCGGGCAGCCCCACTGCGCCCTGAGGCGCGTCTCAGCTGTGAGCACCCGGCCTGTGGGAGCCGGGAGCCTCCCAGCGGGTCCCGAGGGGAGGCGGCCCCGCGGACCCCGCCCCTTCCGCCAGGTCTAGTAGGCGGCGCCCCTTTTGCCACTACAGGAGCGGTTCTGGAGCTGATCTGGGAGTGGTTCTGGGGTTTGCAGGCGGAGCCCGTTGCTGTGCCCCTCCTCCCCACGTGAGCCTCTAGAGCAAGCGGTCTGCCCTGCGGCCTGAATGCCGCCCGCCCTGCAGGATTCTCAGGAAATGATCGAGGGTGCTGTAGCAGCATCTGGACCCTCGTTTAGCAGTGTCCTTGTTCTCAGCCCTTTAACCTTGTTCACCCCTTTCACAGGATGTAACGAAAGTCTTTAAGGTAAACGGTCTAGAGAGAAGAGAGGAAGCTGCGAACAAAACCGGATGGAACCAGCTGGGGCCACAGTGGTGGTGAATCTGACTTCCGGCAGACCCGAGTCTCATTTTGTGGTGTATTATTGATGTAGGGGATAGATGTAGGGGATAGATGGGCTCTAGATTAGACATTTATAACTGGCCTCTTGTTTGCATTTCATGGGACATGAAGAAGTGGGCTTCAGGCTGGATGCTTACAACTGTTAGCATTTCTGAGAGAAGGGAGAGGTGGGCTTCAGTCTAGGCATTTGCAGTCAGCCTCCTGTTTGCCCTCTGAAGTGGAAGCAACAGCAGAGAGTCACTAGCCAGCGTTCGTCCCTTATAAACACCTTAAGGTAATAGTCATGGCGAGGACGGGGAGAGGGCGGCAGCCTGTGTGATAAAGGGCTCGGGGATCTCTGCCCGAGACTTCTGGGACGCGGGGGCCGCTGCACACGCACGGGAAGGCTTTCGGGTCAGAACTCAGGGGAGGGTGCCCGGCCTTGTGTGTCCTGCTCCTCCCAGAAGCCTTCACTGCGCGGTCCATCCTGCCTGAGGGCTGAGTGTGCGCCCAGGGGAGGGTCCCGGGGCCGGTCAGGTGTGGGATGAGAAACCAGGTAATCGGCCTGAAGGACGACAAAGACCCGGAAGAACTGCCCTAAATGACTGACTACCATAAATGGCCGCCTCTTTGCTGCGCTCCCCCTCGCTGGGGATGCCCACACTGCCCCCCTGCCTGGCTTCTGTCTCAGCCGTTCCTCTGTGTGCTCTCCCGCTTGTCGCTACGCTGTGTCCCTAATAATAAAGTTTACATCTGCATTTACAGTTTCGGCCTCCATGGCAAAAACATTCTTCACGGAGGGCAAAGATCTGGGGAGAACAGCTCCTGGCCTCTAGCCCCTGCTGGTGTGGTGGCTAGGATTCCTGCTGTGCATCCAGGCTTCCCAGGCTCCATTCCTGGGCAGGGAATTAGATCTCACTTCAGGTCGCTGCTCGCTGCTCACTTGACCATTATAAGTGATACACCAACCATTGGCCATGACTGAACATGAAGAGCCAAAAAAAGGTAGGAAGGAGGAGGCACCCCACTGGCTCGGAGAGCCCCGCCCTTCCGCCGAAGCTGTGAGCTTTGTCCCCGCTCCTCCATTCTGTGGCCTCTGACCAACGCCTGTGCTGTGTCGGCCTCAGCTTTGGTTTCATAGTCGCCTACTTGAACCTTCCCTGTTGAGGCAGAGCCCCGGCCAGGCTAGGGCCCGAGCAGGGCCCATGGACTGACCTGGTGGCAGTCTGCAGGGGGCAGTGGGCTCTGCCTGGGGGCGGGGAGGGAGCACCTACATTGCAGTACCGCCCCCCGGGGCCTGGCCTGCGCTCTCGTCCCTGCCCCGACGCCACCCGATGGTCTGCCTCAGTGACGCGGGCTGCCGGGCGTGTGGTCAGGAGGGATCCAGAAGCAGCAGCTGGAGCCAGGTCAGCCGTGCCTCCTCACGGGCGGTGGGTGTCCTGGGTGTCAGGACTTGGCGTGCAGAAAACACGCAGAGCCGTAGAAGCTCATGTGCACTGTGGGCTTGAAACCCACGTGCAGGGCAGGCACTCCCACTGGACCCTGCTCAGAAGCTTGTGCACAGGTGACGGCCACACCAGTGCTTCCTCGCGAAGTGCTCCAGGCCTCCCTGGTGGGCACAGCTGGACCCACACCCCGTGGGCTCCCCGACCCCGAGCCTTAAGGGCCAGTGCTGGCAGGGCCTGGGGATGGGAGCGGTCACTCTACCAACCACCAGGCCCAGCCCGCCCCAGGCTCTGCTGCAAGTCTGCTCTCCGGGTCCTGCAGACAGGCCTGCAGGAAACAGGGGCCTCGAGTCCCGTCCTGATGGTGTACTGTGGGATTTCCATGAGGCCCCTTCCTGCGCTGTTCTGAGCAAATGACTCATCAGTCCATGCTACCATCAGCCCACAAGCAGACTGAGAGGCTGAGGCTCTGAGAAGCCAAGTGACCCATCCAGAAGGACAGATGTGCGGCCGTGGAGTGGGCTGTGCGCCCCCCTCCCAGGGCTAGTGCCCACTCCCAGCAGCTTCACATGTGCCCCCTCACGCCCTCCCCAGGCGGCTCCAGAGCCTCCTCTTAGGGGGACTCAGCGCCTTTTGCCAGGACTCCTGCTCACACCCTGTGTCTGGGGTCATCCGGAAGGCCGCCCCTCTGAGGCGGGTTCAGTCACCGTCAGCAGGGCTGCTTTCCTGGGCCACACTCACCGCCAGCTCGCCCACTCCCTCTCAGACCACAAAAGCCCCCTCGGGCCCCGCGCCCCTTGGCTCTGCCTGGGCGATCACTCCCCTCCGGCCTGGCCCTTCCCTCTCACGGCCCCTGCAGGGTCTCCAGGAGCTCCCACCGCCCGGGGCAGGCTGTCTGCTGTCCTGGGGAGGCCCCATGGTGTCAGGTGCAAGAAGCAACAGGTTCCTGTGGGGGCTCCCACTCAGCACAGCGGCCAGCACCCACCTCCCGCCGTCCTCACTCTGGATGGGCCCAGGCGGGTTCAGGGCCCCACTGTGTGCTGGTTCTCATCTCCCGGCGCTGCCTGTGGGCGAGTCACCAAGCTACTCTGTGCCTGCTGCACAGAGGGGACACTCATTCACACACCCCTCCCAGGAGCACAGGGTTCTGCTGGGCAGGCTCCTCCAAGGGTACGGGGCTCACCTGGGCAGGTACCCGCAGGGCTCAGCACCCAGGAACCGAGTACAGGGCCCTCATTGCAGAGCACCCCCAGTCCACCTGTTGGTCAGGTCTGACTCTGAGCCCCTCAGAGCAGGACCTGAGCTAACAAACAGCTGCTCCTGGACAGGGCAGTGACCCTGGGCTTCACTACACAGCCTCCTTCCACCGAGTCTTCCAGAGACTTCCACTGCACCCGGGCACTGAGCCCTGTCTCCACACCCCACCCCTCCTCTCCCTGACTTGTGGGTTCCCCTCATTAGGAGAGGGTCTTCTTGAAATTACCTCCCACTCATGGGCCAGATAAAATGATTAGAAAACAAACCAGAGCTCCAGCCCCATGTCTGTCCTGACCCCCAGGACCCACCCCTGTTCCTTGCACCTGGCAGGCACATCAAGGCCCCTTTCTGCAACTGTGAGCCCCGATGGGGGAGGGTTGGCTGACCTGACCCCCGGCCAGCCCTTCCAGGTGAGCCTGAGCGGGTGTCAGAGCGCCTGCAGGTAGACTCAACGCATACTCTGCGGGCCGCGTGGGCTGGGCTGGCGAGACGGCCTTGCAGTTTGTGATCAGGTCTTCTCTAGACCAAGTAAGGAAGCGGTGTGTCACCTGTGCCTGCTGTTGGACGTCTCCCCAGGCGGGGGCCGGGGGGCGGGGGTGAGGAAGCCAGAGAAGAGGCGGTGGAGCAGGACTGGAGAGGCAACTCAGGGAGGGGATGGGAAGCTTCCTGAAGAGCCCTGGGTCAGGACCACCTCGGCAAGCATGCTGTCGCTGGGGCGGCCCCAAGCCCTTCCCTCCAGCCTGTGAGGTCTTTGCTCATATCCGGGTGTTTTACCTGGGAATGGTGGATGAGGTTCAGGAGCAGCTAGCCTGGGGCTCGGCCAAGGTTTACTTAGAGAGGCCTCCGTTGGGTCCCCCAACTTCCCACTGAGGATGCTCCTTGGGGAGTAGGGTAGAGGAGGCGGTGGGGTAAGGGGGTGGGGACGGTGAAGGGCTGCTGGCTGCACGTGAGTCCCCACCCCTGACCATCTTCAGAATTGATCATCAGTGTGGCGAGCATCCTAACTGGGTTTTCAGCTGTGTAACTGGTGAAATCAGCAGTGTCCTCAGTCAGGACTGAGATGTTACACCACTCGTTCTGGTGTAAGAACCTGGGGAGGCGTGTGCAGCCCTAGGGACAGGCTTCAGACTTGACCCCTCAACATTCTGGGGCCCAGCCACTGCTTTAGCATTTCTGAGGGCCCAGTGCTGACTCTGAGGGCTCCGTAACGCACCCTCCATCTGCCTTTACTGAGACCCCTCCTTCCAGGATCGTACAGAGCAGGGTCTGTGTGGCTGCTCTGTGGCCTAACATGATCACAAGCTGGGTGGCTTAAAACAACAGGCGTTCATCCTCCCCCAGTCTTGGAGACCAGACCCCTGAGATCAAGGTGGCACAGGGTTGAGGTCCCTCCAGAGGCTCCGGATAGGGTCCTTCCTGCCTTTTCCAGCTTCAGGGGCTCCAGAGGTCCCTGGGCTTGTGGCCCCTCCTGCCCGTCTCTGCCTTCCTCTTCATGCGGCTTGTCCTCTGTGTCTGTCTTCCTTCTTTTGTCCCTTACAAGGAACATTCTAGTTAGATTGAGGGCCAGCCACACCCAGCGTGACCTCACCTTGACATCTTTAACTGCATCTACAAAGACCCTTTTCCCAGATATGGTCTTGTTCACATGTTCTGGGGGCACACACCATTTGGGGCCACCGTTCACCCCATTATCTGTGTGAAAATCACCCTCGTTTTAGGAAATTACCAAGGCCCCATAGAGACAGGCACAGATGGCAGCCATGTGGGTGAGGGGCTGGTGAGAATGAGGAGCATGGAATCACCTGGAGAGGATCAAGGCCTGACTTCATGAGAAGGTGAGCTCTTCCACCACGGGGCCTGTGGAAACAGTCACTCCATCCTGTCTATGGAAAGGGGCCCGGTGTCAAGTCCAGAAGTGTCTACCTTGCAAAGCTGGCTCTGCTGGATGTCATCATCATTACCGTCATGTAGCCAGTGACAACGGGCTTAGGTGTGGAGGGGAATTAGTGTGGGACTGGCTGTGGGCTCTGGAGGAGGAGCTGACAGTCACTGGGGCACAAGGAAGTGGGAGCCTGGGAGGCCCCCTGTGTTACTGAACCAAACTTGGGTCCTCACGCCTGAGTGCAATGCCAGGTTGCGGTGAAGGAACGGGAAGTGATAGTTACTAAAGCCGATACATGGAGGACAGCTAATCCATGCTCCAAACCCCAGACTCCCTGAAGGGTTTCAGCAAAGCAGTTTACAGGCCGCCTGAGGGAGGGGGTCAGAGTTTGTGATCCGCTGGTGCACGGTTCTCTGGTTGGTGAGGTAACAGGCGGCTAACCTCACAAATCCTCAGGCATTGGATGTTGCGGTCCTTTAATGGACCAGGACCTGGTGGTCCGGAGGTGACGATAAGAAAGTGAAAGAGAGAAAGAGGCTGATACTCCCTGGTTTAGGCAGAAAACCAATAAAGTCCTTGACACAGGACTTGCGTCTCTCACGAAGGCACCGGGTGCCCTCTCGGCGGGGGGGTGAAGTCACAGGGTGCCCTCTCGAGAAAGTCTGAGAAGCTGGGGCAGGGGAGTGAGCAAGACGGGTCTCTGTGCTCCAAGGAATCAGCCGAAGAGAGAGAGAGAGAGAAAGAGAGAGAGAAAGAAAGAGAGAAAGATAGAAAAGACAGACAGACAGACAGACAGACAGACACGGGGACCCAAGCTCTGATGGTGCAAAGGTGCTATGATGAATTTTCTGTGAGTATGTATAAGCTGTGGTACAAGAAGTTTCTTACGACTATGATAAAGATCAGAAAACCAAGCGTATAACAACCGTTACAAGGGAACAAGGGATTAAAGGAGACTCAAGCCTGTCTCACACAGTGACCCTGGCTCCTGGGAGCAGCGTTCTGCTCCGCTTGGAAAGAAACACAGGACTTGTGAGAAGCAGCAGGCAGGAATCCTTCTGTTAAACACTCCCCGACAACTGGACGCTCCGGCGGGGACGTGTTCATGTTCATCTAGTAGTTAACTTCTTCCACTCAGTGAGGCTTCTGGTGTCTGTGAAACTCCCAGAGTATGCATCAGATGCTGTTACCTCCAAAATTCAGAGAGGAGCTGCCGCAGAGGATACAGGACGGGGTCTGTCTTGGGAGGGCCCACAGGCTCCTGCTCGGTCACACCTGGTGTCTGAGCTCAGCAGCTGGAGAAGGAAGGTGAGGCTGCCTCCTGGGCATGGGGAGCAGCAGGATCACAGTCCTCGAGGGGCCTGTTAGTCCCCAGGGTGAGATGAGTGGCAGTGGATGGACAGACGCATCTGGGCTGGGAGAGGGGACCAGGCAGGAAATGTCACTGGAATTGTCACCGGGAGGAAGAGGAAAGGCAGGAGGGGCAGGTGGCTCTCAGTCGACCCCATGCAGGTGATGGTGGCCTTCTGGAAACAACTCAGAGCTGGAAGGACGCTGTCAGGAGGTCAGCTTCATTCTCCTGTTCCTTTGTAAAACATGGTGTCAGAGTTTGAGACACCCTCAGGAGACTTCTGAGCCCATTGCTGCTGTGGCTTCATCAAAGGGGCTCAGGCCTTGCCCACGTCCCCACTGGGGATGAAGCCCATGAGCACTGGGGCCCACAGACTTCAGGAAACACTTAACCTCAGGGCTGGTCTCCCTTCTTCCAACCAGCTGCTGGTCAGAGGCCACATTCTCCCATCCTGACTCCACCCCCAGAGCCTAGGAGTACTCCAGTGTATAGATGGCCTACGCAGGCTTCATGTTCCTGTCGCTGGACTTTTTGGAGGACTCTATGTCTTGGCTGTTGTAAATAGTGCTTCTCTGAAAACAGGGGTGCACGTATCGTTTCAAGTTGTGATGTTCTCCAGATCTGAGCCCAGAAGTGGGGTTGCTGGGTCCCATGGCTCATCTGCTTCCTTTCCTCAGGACCCTCCATGCTGTTTTCCATCGTGGCTGCACCCTTGTGCACCCCCACTCAGAGTGTGGGAGGATTCCATTTTCCCTACGCCCTCTGCAGCATTTATTCTTTGGAGCTCTTTCTCATGATGGCCGTTCTGACTGGTGGGAGGGGATTCATCAGTGTAGATTTGATCAGCATTGATTTAACAATGAGTGGGTCTTCCTTGGTGCGGCTCAGCAGCAAAGAATCTGCCTGCAGTGGAGGAGATGCGAGAGATTCAGAATTGATCCCTGAGTCGGGAAGATGCCCTGGAGAAGGAAAGGGCAACCCAACCAGTATTCTTTCCTGGCAAATTCCATGGACAGCAGAGACTGGCAGGCTACAGCCCACGGGGTTGCAAAAAGTCGGACACAACTGAGCAACTGAGCACAGGAATGAGTGAGGCGGGATGTCTTTCCAGGGGCTTGATTCGTGTATAGCCAGACATAGATATGTTCTTTTTTAGGTTCTCTTCCCATGTAAGTTATTACGGAGTGTTGAGGAGGGTTCCTTGTGCTATGCAGTGGGTCCTTGTGGATGATTTTATAAAGAGTAGTGTGTGTGTGTTAATCTGAACTAGCTCATTTCTCCCTGCCCTCCTCTTTTCCTCCTGGGGAACCATAAGCTTCTTCTTGGGAACCATAAGCCTGTGAGGCTGTTTCTCTTTGGTAAAGAAGTTCATGTGTCTCCATTTTTAGATTCCACCTAGAAGTGATGCCATTTGATTCTTGTCTGGCTCTGTCTCTCCTGCTTCACTTAGAATGGTCCCCTCTACTTTCCTCCCTGCGGCTGGAAATATTGTTACTTGACCCTTTTAATGGCTGAAGAATGCTGTATCATGTCTAGGTGCCCACCTTCTTTACCCATTGATCTGTGTTCTGCTCTTCGATGGCTGCCGTGTCCTGTTCACGGTCCTAGTGCAGCTGTGACCAGAGGGCTGCAGGCGACTTTTCAGATTTTGGTTTTCTCTGTATCTACACCCAGGTGTGGGATTGCTGGATCCTATGGTGCTTGTATTGAAGGAGGATACAGAAAAGGCTCTATCTTGAAAGTAGGACTCCATCTTGGGCCAGACTATGGACTTTGAGCTATATGCCCAGTATCTATGGAAACAACATACCAACTGGAAAACCAGGCTCCCGGAAAGAAGAGCCTCCGGGCTTGTACCTAGAGTCTCCATGCCTAAAAGAATACCCTACTTATCTGTGTAACTGAGTAGAATCATACATTCTATTATGCTTGTTTTGGTATGACCACAGGCCTATTGATAATTGTCCACTGTTAATTGCCTAGGCTTAAGGCATATGAAGCATGGGTTAACTTTGATTGTATCTTTCTTTTTCCTTTATTCAGACTAGTTTCAGGGAACCTTATACACCTAGGGTATATAACGTTTTCACAAAAACTGCTTG